>NC_090843.1:65808985-66111797 GCF_028021215.1 Eschrichtius robustus | reverse complement strand
CGGGCTCCTCTGTGCACACCCACGACCCTGCTGCACCCTCGACGACTCGGGCGTGCTGGTGTGTGAGCCTCTTTCCCGTCTCCCCACCCGCGGGATGACCCCTGGAAGGTGCTGTCCTAGCAGCAGCCGCGGAAGGCATCACACACACACCCCTCGGGCCGTCCGGGGCTCAGAGTATGGCTGCAGGCAGACGGCAAAACCAAGCTCCTGCCTTCCTCGACCTCTGAGCTTGACGGGGCACGCAACTCTCTGGGGACCCTGGTGGCCGTCAGGTCCTTGTAACAACAGGCTTTGCACCTCGGAGGAGAGAGCTCGCAGGTGGAGCTCCTGCTTCGGCGAACCTCGGGAACAGCCTTCCCAGGAGAAGTCAGCACCTCTCACGACGGCTGGGTGGGATCAGAGCACAGCACCTACCGTGTGCAGCGCCCGCCCGGGGACCTTCTCAGTCCTCGCCGCCACCCACGAGGAAAGCACTTCAGCTTACACACAAGGGAACAGAGGCACAGAGAGGTTAAGTGACTCACTCAAAGCCACACAGCTGGAAAGTGGGAAAGCCCAGCCTTGAACCCAGAGCCTGCCTCTAGCCACTAAGCCCCTGGGCCTCCGGGCTGTTCCCCCTGCCCCCCACCCCGATCTGCTGGCACCGATCTCCAGGATGGGCTGGACTCCAACAACCCCACCAGCCCCGACACCCTGCAGGGCCGGGCACGATGGCTCGGGGCCCAAGAGCCCTTTCCCACCGGACCAGGAGCTTCCGCCGCGTGAAGCCCGGGCGGAGACACGGGCAGTTTGCGGCCCCCCACGACCCCCCAACCTTCAGTGTTTCTGTCGCCGGAGCCAGAAACGCTCGTGGGAGGGAGGGGAGGCCGCGCTGGTGACGGAGGTGACGCTCCAGTGCCCCTTCCAGAGCTGCCACGGCCCCAGGCCCTTGGCCTCACCAGGCGTCTCCCAGTCCTGAGGGCCTCTGGTGTCCCCAGCTGCCCCCGGGCGGCACGTCGCCGGATCCCTGACCAGGCCCCACCCCACAGAGCCTGACCTCTCCTGGGCACGTCAGGCGGGCTGGCCGGGACCACCGACATGGAGCCCAGCCCTACGGGCCACCCCCGGGCAGGCCTGCTCCGTGCCAGCGTCCCAGGCCACCCAGCGGCCACAGGCCCCGCGTCCCCACACGTCCATATCCTGGGTCCAGGCCTCACCTCGTCCAGACTCCGGACCACAGGGCCTTGATGGCCTCCCCTGTCCCCGGGGCCGGGGGCGGGCGGCCAATGCCATGACTCACCCGCTCGTTCCAGAACACAGAACAAACCCTGCTCTTGCTTCCAAAGTTTGCTCACAATGTTCTCTCTCATGATAATGAGGTCGTGCTGAGGGAGGAAACGTCCTTAGCTTTGGGGATGCAACAACGCAGGGGCAGCAACTGTGCAGGATGTCCTGGGACCCGGGTGACAGCAGGCCCGTTCTCGCCACTGTTCCGCATACTTAAAATTTGCAAATTAAAAAAACAGTTCCCTCTGCCCAGGAGCCTCCCGTCCTCGGGGGTCTCCACTCTGCCCCCTCCATCCCCTGGGCCACATGCCGTCTTCTGAGCCCCGGAGTCTTTTCTGGAGGCGCCCCCCTCCTCAAGCAGCCTGGGAACCCCGGGGAGGGGCCTCTTCCTCTCCGAGCCTCCCGGGCGTCCTGCGCTCGGACACTGGCCAAATCCCCGACCTGCTAAGTGCCCGCGTCCACGGCCGCCTCTGCGCGGGCGGTGGGCGGGGGCAGGCAAAGCCATGGCTCACGGGGGAAAGAGGGGAGCGACAGCGCCGGGGAGAGCGTGTCCCGCAGCCAAGGTGCGGCAGGAACCTGCAGGGCGTCATCCCGCCCCGGCCCGGCAGCCCAGAACCCACCGGACGCACATTCAAATGGCCTGGGGGCCTCCCGGGAGCAGCGGGGCTCTCTGTGCAGAAGCAGATGGGGCCAGGCCGGGGGTGGCGGGCGTGACAGATTTAAGCAAAACGCGGAGGCTGTGACTCCTGCTGAGGCTGCCGCGGGCGCGAGTGCGGGGCTGTGAGCAGCAGCCTGGAGCGGCCCGTCCCGCACACAGCCCCGCCGGCCACCAGCCTCTCGCCCTGGGACCGGCACAAAGATGCCGGGAAGCCAGTGCAGCCCAGGGAGGGGGCGACCCCACCGTTCTCCCCAGGCGGGGTGGGAATCTGCAGGCACGTTTGTCAGTCCAGGGGCTCAGCCTGTAAGAGGGGAAGAGGGGCTGCCGTTCCAGGGGAGGGCTGACCCCGCCTGTGGCCCCCGGCTTGTGACCTGGAGGCCACCGCCAAGTCCCAGCGAGCTCCTGATAACTGCTGAGCTTCTGTGCCGACAAATGCGCTCGGCGTCCTCACAGCTGCGCAGCTCAACGCTGAGCCGGGATCCTTCACTTGGCCGCAAGCCGACCCGGGCCCTGTCCACTGGGCTCCATCTGGCTTCCTCTCCTTCTAAAGGGCAGAAGCGAGGTGGCCAGGGAATGGGCCTCTGCACAAGTCTCCATGACCTTCAGGACTGAGCCCGGCGACCCGCTGAGGCTGGGGGAGCCCGTGGTTTCTCCAGGACCGGGGCTGAGCACCCCTCCTGCTCCCGGTGCTGCGGGCCAGGCACGGCCTCCTGCGGCAGAGACTCAGGACAATTAATCCAGCACCGAGGGGCACCCGAGGGAGGTACTTACAGAGCAGCCCAGGCCAGGCCAGTCTCCCCGGGCTGCAGGCCTGACCCCCCCGGCCCCGGCAGCCAATGGGCACCGAGGAGACCAGGCCAGCGTGGCCTCTGCCCTCGGGGCCTCCAGTGCGGGGCAGATGTGCTGGGGATGTGATCACCAGAGAACGGGCACTGGGAGGAAGAATAAATTGGGGTAGGGCCGTGGGGAGGCCTCTCTGGCAGGTGACCCTCACTCGAGGCCTGAGGGCTGAAAAGGAGACCCACACAGAGCACAGAGAGAAGGGTCCTCCAGCAGGAACATGTGGCCTGCAACGCCCCGGGGTGCTGTCCGGACCAGACCAGTGGAGTCCCGTCTAGCCGGCCAGGCCACGTGCCGGCCTGGGGGGTGGGGGGCGGAGTGGGCCAGGGTTCCCCTCTGCACCTCAGACATGGTATTTAGCAGGTAAGCTGTCTTCACCAGAAAGCGCCAGAGGCGCTGGGAGGGACACTGCAGTCGAGGTGACAAAGGGAACCACACGTCGGGGAGGAGCTGGCGGAACAAAGGAGCCAGAGAGAGAGGAAATCTGAAACCCCAGATGCCGCGGGATCACAGGGGTCGAACAAGGAACCCCCGGCGGCCAGGGCCCACCGGCACCACCTGCTCCTCGCAGGAACCCCGGCTGATCAGGACCCGCCGTCCACAGACCAGGCTCGGGGGCTGCCCGCACCGGCAGGGAGCAGGTACGAGGCCGGGGGCCGCGCGGAGGGGCCGAGCGGCGTGGAGAGGGCGGGGGGTCATCTCGCCCGCGGCCCCCCGTGGCCCGGAGCCCCACGGCCAGCGGCCAAATGTGTGGATGCAGGCCTTGAAGACGGGCGGGACGCAGAGGCGCCACAGGCCGCGCACACGCCCGATCCGGGACGTCTGTCCAGAAGTCTTCCGGACCCAGCACTGGGCCCTGGGAGGTGTGCGTCCTGGTCACAGCCACGCAGCTCCCAGAGGCTGTGACGTCCTCACCGCCCCCCCCGCCCGGCAGCAGAGAAGCACAACAGGGCTGCGTCCTGATGGAAACCCAATCCCCTCGCAGAGCCCTGCGACTGGGGACAGTCTCTCCTCACTGAGTACAGCCTGGGTCAAAATACCGTGTTCTGTGCTAATCGCCACTCCCCCACCGCGGGATTCCGGGGACCTGAGGGGGGGCTTATGGCTCTGCGTCCCCCGAGGACGCGGCAGACAGAACACAGAACAGCGCGGCCCCTGCCCGCAGCACGACAGCACGCTCTCTCCGGAAGACCCTGCACAGCCTCCCGAGCCGCTGCTCAGCCCGAGCTGAAGCAGGAGCCCCACGGGCCTCGTGGATGCACGGCTGAGGCGGCTCAGGGACTCCTGCAGCACCCAGGGGTCAAGGGTCGCGCTCAAGCCACCAGCCAGTCGGCTTCGGGACGTGGGGCCCTGGGCCTCCCTGCCAGCTCCACCAGTCACAGCCACACGGTCCGGTGACTGGAGGTTCCGGGTCCAGAAGCAGATCCTGGACATGCGCAGATAAGCGGGATGAGCACGTCTACTTTAGGGCTGTTTACGGGGCAAAGTGTGACATCAGGTGCTCGTCCACGGGTGGGGCCTGGTGAGTGAATGACAGGACATCCCCACAAGGGGCTGGAAGAGTGAAGGGGCCTCTGGGTGTGAACGTGAATGGCCTCCAAAACCCACTCAGAGGGGCTGTGAGGACAGGGCCCAGCGCTTAGGGAACCCTAACAAAGGCCAGTTCCCACCATTGCTCTAAGATCAGTGTCCTCTGCTTTCCCGAACGAAAGGATGAGGGACCTGCAGGGGCTGCGGTGGGTGCAGGTGGGCATCTCAGGGCACACGAGCCTCCACGCAGGGCACGTCCGGGGCCTGGGGCAGGGGTCAGACAGCCGTTCTCACCATCCGCCTTCCGCAGACGGTGGATGGTGCACATGCGTGGCCAACATTTAAACATTCAACGTCCTAAACTGCAGAAAGACTAAAACAAGTGACCGTGCCCAGGGGGAGGGGCAGACGGCAGGGATCCCGGGGGGTGGGGGGGGCCGGTTGCAGCGATCGATCCTGCATCTTCGAGGCCGACCAAGGGGAGGAGGGTCACGCCGCTCTTCCCAGGTGCCCCCCCGCGGGGAACGGCGACTCCCGCCTCAGGGGGACATGCTCTCACTTCCCACATGATTCTAACAAGCCCCAAACAGCAGGTAAGTGGCAGGTCAGGAGGGAGACGTGGGCAGCGGACGTGACAGCCGGCGAGGGGTCAGAACCACTGGACAGCCCAGGGCCCGCCTCCCAGCCCCAGGGCCAACGAGCCGTCTGACCCCTGAGCAGGCCGGGGGCCTGTGTGAGCTGAAAGCTTCGCTGAGCACCAGCAGGTTTATTGCCCAGAGCAGGTTCCTCCCACAAGGTGCTGGACAAACCCACCTCGTCCGCCCCGTGACGCGTTCTCCAGCGTCGAGGCCTCAGCCCACCTGCTGGCCCGTCCGCATCTCCGCTGAGCTCCGCCCGGGGGGGGGCCCCCAAGAGAGAAGCTCTGCTCCTATCCGCCCCCCGAGGCCACTGGCAGCCCTGTCAGGTGACAGGTGACGTGATGCTCCCCCAGGGAACGTGCTGGCTTCAGAGTTAAGGGCTGAAGCCAGGCTGCCCTCGTTCTCTCTCTCTCTTTAATTATCCTGCGGTTTTGACATGCACACCCAAGGTCTAAAATTAGGCCACTGGATCTCACACCTGACTTTCCAAGCTCCCCGTTGCGGGGGCAGGGGTCAGCACTGACCCAGGAAGGTGTCAAATCCCTGTCGGGGAACAGTGTCTTCTAAACACGCTGTTCCAGCCCCGCCTGCTGGAGGGCTGCCCTCCTGTGCACCACGGCCCGCGGGGTCCCAGACACCCACCCCCGCGGCCGCTCACCACTTCCACAAAGTCAGGCCTGAAGGCGCCTGGCAGGTGGCGGGGTTAGAAAGGCTATGAGGTCCCCACCATCCCCACCGTGTCCTCGGGACCAAGTGCTGAGACCCTCCGTGCAGGCCACACTCAGACTTGGGCCAGAGAACCAGGGTCAGGGCTCCAACTGCCCCTGGACGGGGAGACCCGGCCAGTGTCCTCTGCCTGTCACCTGGCCACAGGGTCGCCGTCTGGGCTCCGCTGAGGGAAGGCAGGGAGCACCTGCCCTTTTCCCTTCCTCGCCCGTGAAGGTCCCTGCGACTCCTCCTGTTTCCTGAGGAGGCTGAGGACTGCCCCCACGCCGGAACACCTTCCCACGCCATCAGGGTTTGTTTCGGAGGGACCCGAATTCTGCACCTGTTAAGCCCACAGTGCTCCGAGGAAGGGCCCTGCCCCTGCTCGCGGCATCCGTGTGGCCACCTCCGGGAGGACCACGGTCCTGCCAGCCAAGCAACCCCGGTGCTTTCAACCACACCCCTTCCTCTCCCCTCGTCTGTTTCTTGGGAAGCAGTTTGTGCAAGTATTTGGCCGTCAGGACACGGAGACAGCATTAGGGGATCGGGTCCCTTCACCTCCGCCACCAGCCGAGGTGTGAGATCTGACCTCTGTCCTTTAGCGAGCAGCCTGACGGTCGATGGGGCCGATACTTACATACTCCCCACCCTGCTTTCGGGCCACCTGCCACGGGCTCAGAGGCGCTGATGCGGCACCTGGGCATGACTAACGTGGAGCACCTGTCCCGGAAGGTACGGCGAGGCCAGCAGGGTGGAGGCCTGCCCCGAGCTGGGCCGGCAAGTGCAGCCCTGTCGCCGCAAGACAGCATCACTGCCCAGGCAGCCCAGCCACGAGGAACGGCCAGGGCAAGGTCGACAGAGGGCACCAGGTGGCCGGAGAGGAAGGAGGGGTGGCAGCTGCCGGCCGGCTCCAAGCGAAGTTCTATTCAAACCTCGAGGCCCTGATGACTGTGCCTGTTTTACAGATGAGAAAACCACGGCTCAGAAAAGCGAAAAATCCTGCCCAGGTCCCGGCCAGGAGGCAACAGCAGCAGGACAGGCTGGTGTGCTCAGAGGCCCACGCCCCTCCCCGGGCCGGCAAGACGGGCAGGGGGGACTCGGGGGCGGGCGGGGGGCACGGCTGCACCGGGCTCCTAGGGCCGAGCGGGCCAAGGACGGGCCCGAGGACATGCAGCCACCCTGCCCCGGGCACCCCTTCCAGGCAGCTGCCCCTCGTGGCCGCCCCACTCGCGGCCCTGCCCACAGACAGTCCATGTGCCGTCGTAACACTGACACAGGCGGGGCGGGGTGCACACCAGCCAGGAAGCCGGCGCGGGGCACGCTCGTGCACCCCAGGCTGCAGGGGGCGGGGCTGCAGGGCTGGACCCCCAGCAGGTGCCGTGAGGGCCTCTTCGGCCAGCAGGGCCCCGGGTCCTGCCCAATCTGGGCCAGGCCAGGCCGCCACATAGGGCTGTGTCTGCGCCGGGCAGGCCCTCCGGGGGGTGGGACGGGGCGGGCATGACACACGGGAGCGGAAGCCCCAGCTGCCAGGCCCAGCTCTTGCTCTCACAGCTGTGTGACCCGGGCAGGTCAAGCCACCTCTCTGGTCCTCCGCTGCTGCTTCTGAAAAGCCTGGGGTTGACCCGCCCCCACCCCGGATCTGCACATCAAATCCACTGGGGGGTGGTGACAGTGATTCTCCCTCCCAGGACGGCCATCACCGAGTGCGCCCCACCCCCAGCGCCCCCAGTCCCAGGGCTGTCCTGCCCCCGTCACTGCGGTGCAATCCCTCGGTCCCCTCCCCTCCCCAGGGCTGGTGGGGAGATACAGAGCAAGGCACCACGCCCAACAGCTGACTGACCCTCGCAGGCTGCCCACGCCCAGCCACCTCGCTCGTGACTGCAGGACAAGGGCTGGACTCTTCTTACTGTAATTCACAGAACCCCCTTCCCACCCGTTATTCACCTGGAGCCCTGTGGGCGGACAGGTGGGGCGCCAGGCGAAGAACAGGTGCCCGTTATGTGCCAGGAGCAGGTCCCCTGTATATACACCTGTGGAAGGTGTATGCTTCCCAGGCTATTTTCCTACGTAAGCCGCAGGATGACCCTGAAGAAGGGCAACCCTGTCCAGCCAGGGGGCTGAGGGGCCCTCACCATCCTCACTGCGGTCCCCTCTGCCCACGAGCACAGCCCTGGAAGGCAGGAGGACCTCGCATCCCTTGTGCGCCGTCTGGTGGCCAGTTGGGGTCAGTCCGATGTTGAGCTGCAGTGGCCCTCACTGTGCTGCACACCCACCAGCCCCTGGGCCACCTGGGACCCTCTGCAGCAGGGGCGGCTGGACAGAGCGAAAGGCAGCAGAGGTGTGTACAGGCGGGGCGACCCTCGCTCCCCGCAGAGCCTGGTACCCGAGTACAGGGGCTGCCCTCTGAGGCTGGCCAGAGCCTCAGACAACGGGCACCGGCTCCGGGAAGTACCGTCGGGGAAGCTGTGCAGGCTCCACCCCGCCCTCTCCTGAGTCCCTGCTGCATCAGGTGGCCTGGTTCTCCGTCCCTCTCTGCCCAGGACCCCTGTGTTCCGGCCCCCCGACTCTCGTGATCTCTGCCTCCCTGGAGCCCACACTCCAGGCTGATGCCTCTTTGGAGAAACTATACGAATCTCAGATCCGGCAACACGGCGAGGCCAGGGGCCTTCCCTGAGGTGCCGTGGGCATCCATCGCCAGGGTCTTTGGGCCGGCACTTGACCACCTCACATCCTAGCCCTCCTGAGGCTCAGAGTGCCAGGGCAGGGGACCAGGAGGCGGGATGAGAGGAAAGGTGGCAGGAACGGGGCTCCCCGGGCCCCACAGCGGGCAGCGGCCGGACACCACGGGGAGCCCACGGCACCTCCAGGCGCTACGTGGCCCGGCGTCGGCCAGCAACAAGCCCACCCATCACCCCTGCATCTCAGAGCCTCTCCCAGGCCAATTCCTGATCCCTGGAGGCGAGGAAAGGGCCACCAGCTACAAAACACTCTCCACGATGTATCCCTAGGCCATGCAGCTTTTCTGGGCATAAGACTCTGGGACAAGTGAAAGCACTTGGCCTTCAGCTCAGGCAGCAGCTCTGGGAGTTTGCGCTGGTGCAAGAGGGCTTCCAGACGCGCCTGCACCTGGGACGCGCCTGCACCCAGGCGGCTCCCATGGCTGCTTCTCCTCTGGGCCAAGTATGCCCGGGTGCTTCCAGACCCTTTCACACCCATTGCCCTCCCCCCACAGCCTGGCAGCCCCCCTTGAGAAAAGCTGGGCAAAGGCCACTCCTCCAGAACTAAGATAAGGCAGCTGAGGCCCAAGTCAGAGCAAGTCAGCAGTAAAATGAGACAAAAACCCAAGCCTTGGACATTTTCCCCGGAATGTCAGCTGGCCTCAAAGGAAGACCAGGGAATGGGGCAGAGCCAACGATACAGCCAGGTGGGCACCGTGCGGCCAGCGAGAGGACCTAGCACCCCTCTACCGAGCGGAGAAACTGCCTGGCCCACGGCATCCCGGGCCACTCAGGGCTCACCTGCGATCACACTGGGCCTGCCCTTAACTCCAAGGCAGGAGCCCTCGGTCTAAGGTAGGAGGTGAAACGTAAACGCGCGAGGAACAGCGACCACAGACCTGCGGTCAGGGAGGCTGGAAGGGAGCTGGGCCACGTCTGCTCGGGGCCAGGGCTCAGGGAAGGCCAGGGAAGGCCAGGGAAGGCCTGGGAGGGAAACAGGAGGCAGGCTGGTGTGGAGGAGCCCTTCTAGGAGGGAGCAGGCCGTGCAAAGGCACGGGGGGCACAAGGAGACCACGCTTGCTGATGGCAGAGGGTAGACACCAGAGCTCCAGGGAAGGTCACAGCAGACACCCTACGGAGGTGTGGGCGGGCCCTGAAGGCTGCGGGGTCTACAGAAAGGTCGAAGCAGGAGGGCTGATCTGCTGGGAATACCAAGGGGAGGCCAGGTCATCAAACCGCCCCTCCGTGCGGGAGTGGCCCGAGAGATGACCCACCAGGAGCCCTCCCGCCACTGCAGCCACCTTGTCCCGCCCAAGCTGCTGCTACAGAGGCCGGGTCGTGTCCAAGTGAAGCATCGCAGGAGAGGCGCGTCCTCTACCCACACGGCCCCCAGCAGGACTCGTGAGAAAACTCAGGCCGCATCCCTGGAGCGTCAGGATCCGGGAAGGAGAGGAAGCTCAGCTCAGGTGGGGTCTCACCGGGGCTCCGGGTGGGAGAGCCTCCCTCCTCACCCCCTCGGCCTCCGCGCGGTCCCGGCAGAAGGCAAGCTGGCCGCGTTCCAGCCGCCACGTACACTTTACCGCCACGCTCCTCGGACACCTAAAATTAGCCCAGCTGCAGCCCGTTGCCCACAGAGGACGCTGCTGCCTGGCACGGCTCTCCCTTCAGAGGGATGGGGCCGAGGGGCGGGCAGGGCTGCCTGCACCAGAGGACACACACCTACTCCCCGGAAAGCACACCCACGCACACGCCACAGGACCTCCTGCGCTCGAGCCGACGTCGCGGCCAGAGGAGCGAGCCTGGGTCCTGGTGACAAGGGGCTGAGTGTCCCCACTGCAGAGCCAGGGCCAGACACCCATCAGCTCTGCAGGAAGCAGCTCTGAGCACAGCTCGGGCGGACAGGGGAGATGCTGTTCCCCGGCGTCCTGGGCGACATCGGTCGGAAGGGACGGCGGCCGGCCGGCCAGAGCCCTGTGGTCCCAGAGCCGAGGTCTCAGTGAGGCCCGGCCAGCCAGCCGGCTCCGCTCAGAGAAAAGCCCTTGCTGGGCCACGGGCCCTACCAGGAAGCCCCACTCAGCATCCCTGCAAACGCAGGACGCGCCTAGTCTAGAAACTCGGCACAGAGCCGGTGGGTACGTGGCCGTGCCCTCGGAGCCGGACTTCTGAGCCAGATGGGAGCAAGGGTGTCACACAGCCTGTCCACGCCCGGCCCAACTCCCCCGCACTCACGCAGGCACACGCGTGTACACCTCGCACACGCCCCTCGCTGCCGGCTCTAGCACGCAACCAGTTGCAGGCCAGCACTCAGGGCCCTCCCACAGGGGACCGGCCGGCCCGTCCACTTCCCCACCCGCACCGCATCCCAGCGTCTCCAGCAGCCCAGCCTCCGGCTCATCCCCTCGCGGCCCCCAGGCCAAGGAGCCGCACAACCCCTCGCCCCGTCTCCTGGACAAGCTCCAGACGCCAGCTTCCTTGTAACCAACTCCGACGTTTGGATTGCAGGTCTGATGCCCAATCTTACCTCGCTGCCAGCTCCAGGAAGGCAGGCCGCCCTCTCCCAGGGGGCCTGCACGGGGTCACCCCAGGGGGGCAGGGTAAGCTGAGTGGCTGCGGTGTTTCAGAGCCCGATGGGCTTCCATTCACAGATGGAGAAACCAAGGCCCAGAGGGGGCGTGAACACAGGGGCTGGGACCCCAGCCTCTGTCCTCGCTTCAGCATCTGCAGCATCAGCTTCCTGGCCCCTGTGGGGGTCCCCGGGGCAGCCGAGCCCACCCCACAGTGGCTGACACCGAGGCAGACACCGAAGCCGCGCAGCAAACGCACACAAGGTTGCGGGGAGCCTCCTCACCCTGGCCTTGCCCACAGCGCCACCTACCGTCCTGCTGCCCCCGCTCCCTCAAGAGCCCGCGGCCGCCAGGACTCAGCCGGCAGAACGCCCCTGTGCCAGGGCCCCCCAAGGCGCACGGGGAGCGCCGCCCTTTCTGGGGAGGTGCGTCTCCCTGCACACCAGGTGACCTACCAGGACGAAGGGCTCTGGGGACACGGGACATCCAGGGATAAAGCGGGTCAGCCATCCTGCTCACACTTTGTCCTAGAAGGCGGGGTGCGGGGCAATCCCTGGCCCTGTTTGCGGGGTGAGGGCACAAGGGGAAGGTTGACAGGAGCTGGCTGGTGGGGCCACGCTCAGCAGGGGGACCGGCGGCGGGGGGTGGGCAACCGCGAGGAAGGAGGGAAGGCTGGTCCAGGCCCTGGGACAGGGCGGCCTTCTCCTGCAGGTGGGGGAGGGAGCACGTCGGGGAGGTGTGGGCCAGGGCCGAACAGCGAGCTCTCTGCGGGGTCTGGACGTGCCCAGGCGCGGCCGAGCACCTGGATGCAAGGTCCTGGCACCGAGGAGATTCTGGGCCAGACAGAGACACAGGTGACACAGGGACCGCCCCAGCTGGCCCCTCTGCAGCACCCGTTCTTCCCAACATTAACCCATCCGTGCACCTGGCGGGCTCATCCCCCCGCCCCCGCGGGCCACTCAGCACCCCAACGGCGGGCTCCCCGAGAGCACTTGTGGGGTGAGTGAGTGAACAGATGACATGCAGAGGAAGAGGAGGTCATGGCAGAGACAGGGCCAGGGACACCCCACGAGAGAGGGCGGGAGGCCCCCTGCAGGCGCAGCAACAGGGATGCTGGGGCCAGGGGGGCAGGCAGCGCAGCGCGTCCAGAGACGCCCCAGAAGCTGCGGCCCAGGGAGCGGGAGGGGGCCCAGCCCTGGGCAGCCACTCCCCAAACCTGGCTCCACCTGGAGGCTCTGGGGCAGGCCAGAGCTCCCCACAGCCCTTGCACCAATTTCCACGGGAGGGTCTTCCCCACACGTCCAAACGATGCTGACATCAGCCGGGCGTGCTACAATTCAGCTCAATTCCAACACTCTCTACCTGGCTCACAGGACTCCGGAGACCAGTTCACTCACTAGATGGCAGGTGCGTTACGCAGGAAGCTAAAGCACACAGACCCACGGCCAGGTGAGAGGCCGCGGGGCCTCGCGGGAGGGGGCCTGCAGGGACGGAGGAGCTCTGGGAGCTCTGGGGGGCGGGGGAGCGGAGCTTGCTTGGTGGGGAAACATCTTCAGGCCTCCTGGGGAGCTTTGGTCCCTCCTGCCTGAGTGGCCCTGACCTGACAGGCCCCGGCCAGAGCTGGGGTGGCCCGCGCCTCGCCCCACGGTGATTCTGCTCTCCCCCCACCCTCCCCGCGTCCCATCCAGTGCACCTTCCCCTCCCACAGCACCAGACAATGAAGGGTAAAGGGTGTGGCAGCCGAAAATCAGGCTTAAGTGATGTCCATGTCCTGACCTCAGAACTGGTGGAAGTTGCCTGCTCAGCAAAGAGGGGGCTTAGCTTGCGTTCAGGGTCTTGAGATGGGAGTTGTCCTGGGTCGGCGGGGCCCTGACTGCTGTCCCCCCCCCGTTTCCTTATAGGAGGGAGGCAGGCAGGGGGAAGATGCTGGCCTTGAGGACTGGAGCCGGGTCTCCTGGAGGGGACCCACCCCTGGAGCCGGGGGGCGGACAGCCCTGCCCGCACCTGGATCTTGACCAGTACTGGTTTCAGGTTTCTGGCCCCCAGAGCCAGGGGAAAATATATTCCTGCTGTTCTGAAGTACCCAGCCTGTGGTCATTTGTTAGAGCGGCACAGGAAACCAGCGGGGCGTATGAAAAAGGCCGTGTGTCCATCCCGGAAAGGAGACCAGTCTGTCTGTCGGGAGGGCATGCACAGTCTGTCTGTCAGGAGGGCACGCATATGTCTGCGTGTTGACTGCAGCCTCTTTGAGATGAGCAGCCTGCTCCCACCCGCTCTCCCCAGATGAAGAAAAGACCTAACTCGTCAACCAGATGCAAACACGTCCTGTTCTGCCCCGGGGACCGAGCGGCCACCTGAAATGAAGACAGCGCGGAACGGTGTGTGCTGACGCCGAGCCCAGGCTCGTTCAGCAGGCCGCCCTCGAGGTGAGCACAGGACGTCCACGGCTCTGCATCGGCAGACGCCTCGGGGGGCGGCCCAGGGAGCACGCCTACCGCCCCTTCCACCCCACCAGAGATGCCGGACAGCAGACCAGAAACCCCAAGGGCTTCCCCCACATCCTGACAGGGGAGGGGTGTCTCCGAGAAGGGCTGGCAGGAGGGACTGCTCAGAGCCCACTCCCCGCCTACCTCCCACCCGGCCAGCCCCCCAGGCCCCCAGCCTCCGCGCGGCCCTGCACCCCCAGAAGACCTGGGCGCAGACCTGCCTCCCGTTTCTCTTGCTGTCAGCTCCTTGCTGCCCCCAGCACCCCTCAGCCGGAGGGCTGCAGACCACTCTGCAGGAAGCCTCGATTAGGAAAAGTGATGATGTTTATGGAGCACGCCTGCTGCGGGGGGGCGTCGTGAGAAGGCGGCTTCCCTGCGTGTGTGGCAGGAGGGGAGCAAACCCCAGCTGACAGCTGCTGTCCGCTGAGGCCAAGATGTCGTGGGACCCCGCGGTGAGGGGCTTCCCCGGTCAACGTCCTCCCTGGGGGCCGACCTCGACGGGGAGGCAGGAGGCCGCTCCCATGCTGGCCAGAGACAGACGAGGAGAGGGAAGAGCCACCCGTCCGTCCATCCGTCCCTCTGCACAGCCTGTCCTGGGGCACTTACCACATTCCAGAAGAGCGGATTGAAAGCGATGGTGAGGACTGCAGCCACAAAGTGGGGTTCTGAGGGGTCCACGTAGCCCAGCAGCCGGGTCATAACGCAGAGGTCTGCCTGCAGGGATAGAGCCGGCGTCAGCGGGAGACCTGCCTGCCCTGCCCAGCCCTACCTGGCCGGACACGGGAGCGAGTGACAAGCCCCAGAACTCGGAAACAAAGTTACCCTCCAGGAACAGGTCAGGAGGCTTGGGCACGTCCAAGTCCAGCAAAGGTTACTACAGTGTAATCTCATAAAACGGAAGATAAAAGCCGAAACCCAACCGGCCGTGTCGTGCCTGTCGGAGAGTGGCCGGGCCAGCGGCGGAAGCACAGAGAGGAAACCAGCGGCTCTGAGGATGAGTGTCCAGCACGCTGGCGGGGCAGTGACCCCGCCGGGACCCGTGTCTGCATCACCAGGGTGACCAGGACCCAACAGAGGTGTTCAGAGGCCCCAGAGCCAACCCGAGGGGCCGACGTCCGTGTGAAGACGCTCAGCCTCCGAGAACCAGGAAGAGGCAGATGCAGAGAGCAGCGGTGTCCTCTTCCCAGCCCCTGGACCAGGCAGATGCAGAGAGCAGCGGTGTCCTCTTCCCAGCCCCTGGACCGGCGCTCCTGAGCGTGGGGGTTCCCAACCCCGGGCGCCTGCCCCGAGAGCGCCCACACACGCGCACAGCTGCTCCTATCAGCACGCACGGAACGGGTGTGCACGCCGGGGGCTCGGGTAAAGCAGATGCGCCGTCCCCAAAGCAGCTAAACCAGGCAACTGAAACAGACCAGGTCTGGGTCAACCTGCCACGTTCTCAAACGCATGTCAAATGGACAAGGGCGCTGCAGAAGCCCAGAGCACCCTGCACCCACCACACAGCGCTGAGCGCCCCTCCCGTATGTGGGGAGGGCCAGCTTTGAGCCCCAGATTCATTGCCCCCTGTGTCCGGGGCGGGTCTCCCCACCTCCACGCTGTAGACCCTCCGGCCGGTCACTCTTTGCGGCCCCCACCCACTCCATGCCGGCCGCCCTCCCCAGCCGTGACAACCGAAAACGGCTCCAGACGTGGCCCAGATGTCCCCGGGGACAGAACTAAGATCCTGCCTCTAGGGACAAGAGGAGGAAACAGCTGGATGCGTCCAATGCTGAGTTCTCCCTTTAAAACCCATGAGACACTGCTGACGTCCTGGTGGTCAGTGTTCACTGAGTCCCTGCATTACTCTTTGTATTTTTCTTTTTCTTTTTAGAAATTCATGGCAGCTCTCCACACTCAATTCAGAATAACAATAAGTCTCAACTGGAAGGTAAGTCACAAGCCTTGGCTTGCGGGGGGGGGGGGGGGGGGGGGGTGGAATCCACCAGCCGTGCCCAGGGTGCAGAGCTGGGGGGCAGCCGGGTGCGCAAACCACGCTTCCTGCCAACGGCCCCCAGCCCTGGCCTGCCCCCCGAATCACCACGTCCAGCTTAGGGCAGCACACAAAACATGCTTCTCACCACTTGCAGACTCTTATGACAGCAACAACTCCCACGGGAGTTGATACGGCATTTCTGCAGACAAGGGTGTCATTGTCAGCCAGACTCCCTTTTACGGAGTTCCGTCCGAGGACGTCATTCCTCTGAACCAAAAGAATCCTCCTGCCTCCAGAGTGGCGAGCGTGTCCACGGGGAAGCCAATGTCCGCAAATGCCAGGGCCCACAGGGGGCCGCAGCCTAGCCCCACTCAGCAGAGAGAAGTAAAACATTCTCTCCTGCAATCGTCCCACCAACCCTAGGAGCTAAACGTTACCATCCTGACATTTTACGCATTTTACGGAGAAGCTCACTGAGGTTGCCGGTGGGTCAGATCTTCCAGGCCCCGCCACTCACAAAGCCTCGGGCTCCGTCACTTTCCACCGCGAGCCAGGAGCTGCTGCGGGGGCCAGTCACCTCTGCGAGGGTGGGAAATCCCACAGTCCCAGGCAAAACCCACGTGCCCTCATGCTGTGCCTCCTGCCCCACGGGTGACCCTGGGCTGGGTGACCCTGGGCTGGCAGGGCCAAGAGGAGAGAGGGTAAAGGGTCAAGAGTGAGGCCCGCCCACGTGGGGAGCAGGTGCGGATGGCGGCCAGGGTCTCCCGTTCACCCAGGCCCTGGACGGTAAGCAGGAGGAAGCCGGCAGACGGTCCAGTGGCTGCCTGGGGAGCAAGGTGGGGCGCGGCCTGGGAGGGCGCAGGGCGCTTCCGGGGTGATGGAGCCTGGGTGGCGGGGACACGTGAGAGTTCTCCATCTGGGCGCGATTTCACTACGTGAATTACACCTCAGGAAAGAAGGTCAGCAGGGGAACTGGGAGCTGCCCCCTCTTTCCCCGAAGGGCCCGGGGGAAACGCTTCAGACGTTTCTAAGGATTCCACTCCTCGCCATTCAGCAGACACTGAGCGTCCCCGGGAGGCTCCACTCTGGGGGTCTGCGAGCTAAGCCCCTGCAACAAGACCAGTGCGCATCTATACAAGTTCTCACACCTCACCTTGGGCCACCGCCCAGCAAGACGAGCACCGCTGTCGTGCCAGCTCAGAGATAATCAAGCCAGAGGCTCCCAGAGGCCAGGCCAGGCCAGCGCTTCCGGATTCCAGATCCCAGATTCCGGGTTCAGGCACCGGAGTGAGGATAAGTCCCGAACACTCCCAAGGAGGCCGGGCAAGTGAGCAGGAGAGAGACTGCTTCTTCGCCTTTAGGAGAGCAGAGGCGGAGGGGAAACTGAGGCATAGCGGTTAAGCAGTGACACTGGCTGAGGTGGCCAGCAGCAGACATCCGGCCGGGGCTCCCTGTTAGGGCTGAACTGGTCAAAACTGGAACCTCGGCCCCCGCCCAGGTCCCAGGGCCCTCAGTCAACCTCTCATCCAGGAAGTATCCGGTCACCTTGAGGGGGGATTTGCGTTGCCCAGAGAAGGGCCCACCGAGCAGGAAAGAATGACAGACAAGTCAGGTGGCAGCAGAGGGCCCCCTCCTGGCTTCCCGCTCCAGAGGCCTGCAGGTCCCCTCCCGGTTGCTGTCACCCCCAAAGCCCGCTGGGAAGGGTGCCCTCCCGGGTCAGGCAAGAGCAGAGCAGGAGGGTCCCAGACCCCGCCCCGTCACCCTGTACCCCTGTGGGCCACCTCGACTAAGGGGAGGGGCCCAGCAGGGCCCACCCACCCTCTGCCCAACCTGATGAACGCAGCGGAAGTCCTGGCCTTCCGCTCCCAGTAACCCTAACAACGGAGCCCCCCCGGCTCCAAGGTCACGGGCCGCGGAGTCCCGGCGCTGGAACAGAGAGGAGATGGGCTACCTACCGCTGCCCGGGCAGCGCTCCCGCGAGGGGCTCAGCAGCTAGAGCCGATGCCGCTCACCGTGCGAGGGTCAACAGCACCCAGGGTCACATTGTGACATCCAAACAAACAGCAGGGGCCCAGGGAATCAAAGTCACATCGACCGCAGGTGGGACCCACGTACCGCTCACTGCCGAGGGAAGGGGACGGGGTGGGGGCAGCGGGGCGGGCCTCCAGCTGGACCCTCCGGCCCCGGGCCTTCTCGGTGATTCAGGAGACATTTACCGGGAAACTTCTGCTGCAAGCCCCGAGCCTGGCGCACACACAAGAAGGAGCGGCCACAAAGAAGCTTTATACTAAGGCGGCCGTGACCTCATGGCCGGGGCACCAGGCACAGAAGGTCTCTGGGCAGCGGATAATCCAGGCTGGGCTGGGGGCTCCCCCTCACCCTCCGGGAGGGGCCACAGGAAGCTCCGTGACCCATCTCCGCCCCGGGGGATGAGAGGGGAAAACAGGTGCCAAGGTACAAGGGGCAGAGGGTGCTTGTAGGGCCCCTCCCTGTGCGCCTGATGCCAGCGCTACAGACAGATGCTCTCTGGAGGGGCCCTCGGGGAATGCTCCCTTCCTAAGGAACAGCCAGCGAGGAGTGCGGCCCACACGCTGGGATGGGGGGCGAGCCAGCCCTGGAGACCACCTGAAGGCTCTGCTTTCCTACGATACAGACAGCGGCCAGCGGCTGCCCCAGTGTCCCGAATCCATGACTCTTTCCAGGAAGCTGTTTATTCACACTCTTCCTCCAACGAGCCTGTCCTGGGCCATCTGCAGAGAGGCTCTGAGGGCCCGTGGGGTCCCGCGTCCATGGGGCAAGGTGGGCCCTTCCCGGGAGTGGGTCTGGGGCCTCCTCTCCTCTGCGGGGCCGTAAGCCGCAGACCTCTCTCTACATTCGCCCTCAGGGGCCCCGGACAGGCCCTGCAACGCTGGTGCCTAAGTCTATTTACCTAAGGACGCATTCCGTGTCCAAGGCAGTAGTGACAGGAAGCCAGCTGACCGAGCCCTGGACAGGGCTTTGCAGAGGCGGCAGAGCCTGTCCTGAGACAGGGCCCAATGCCCTGTGGGAACCTGGGCAAACTTTGATGGGGGTGGCACTTCCTTCCTGGGACCATCAGGAGGATTAAGTGAGATGATACAGGAAACTCACTTATTACTCTGTGACTGAGTCCGCCCACAACCCTGTGAGACATGCCCATTTTTCAGACTGAAAAACTGAGGCTAACACATGAAGCCAAAACAGGTAGGCAGAAAATCGGTGAGGACAAGGTGGGCCTGAGCACCAGCCCCCCATAACAGCAGGAGGCACGTCCCTCTCAAGTGCACATAAAAGAAAAAGAAAGAAAAGGTAAAAGTATGTATGTTCTTGAACCATAACAGAATCAAACTAGAAATCAATACCAGAAAGATCCTTGTTAAAGACCACAAGTAGGGGGCTTCCCTGGTGGTGCAGTGCTTAAGAATCCGCCTGCCAATGCAGGGGACACAGGTTCGAGCCCTGGTCCGGGAAGATCCCACATGCCACGGAGCAACTAAGCCCGTGCGCCACAACTACTGAGCCTGCGTTCTAGAGCCCGTGAGCCACAACTACTGAGCCTGCGAGCCACAACTACTGAAGCCCGCGCGCCTAGAGCCCGTGCTCCGCAACAGGAGAAGCCACCACCATGAGAAGCCCACGCACCGCAACGAAGCGTAGTCCCCGCTCGCCGCAACTAGAGAAAGCCCACGCGCAGCAACGAAGACCCAACGCAGCCAAAATAAATAAATAAATACAATACAATACAATAAAAATAAAATAAAGAACACAAATAGGGACTTCCCTGGTGGTCCAGTGGTAAAGAATCCGCCTTCCAATGCAGGGGATGCAGGTTCGATCCCTGGCCAGGGAGCTAAGATCCCACATGCTGCGGGGCAACTAAAGCCACAATTACTGAGTTTGCGTGCCTCAACTAGAGAGCCCGCGTGCCGCAAACTACAGAGCCCACGCAGTCTGGAGCCCACACACCACTACTAGAGAGAGAAGCCCTCACGCCACTACTAGAGAGAAGCCCATGTGCCACAACAAAAGATCCCACATACCTCAACGAAGATCCCGCGTGCCACAACTAAGACCCAACGCAGCCAAAACACATAAATAAATATCTTTTTAAAAAAAGAAAAGAACATCCATACTGACAGACGGATGAGTAAAGCCCTACGATCATCTCAACGGAGGCAGAAGAAACCGAGGCTCTGCCCGTTTTACGTGACTTGCCCAAGGTCTGGACTCTGACCCAAAAACACTGAAAACAAAAACTATGTCCTTGAGAACTTCACACAATAAGTCGTCCAGAGAAATGGCCTGATGTTTATTCTAACTAATGTGATAACGCCAAAAGAGTTTGAAAAACAACTCTGTGTAGCAGGCAAACATCTCTCCCTGGAAGGCAGCTCCTACCTGCCCCTGGGATTTGCCTCCCAAATGGTCACAGATGAGTCACAAACAGGGACTGTGCAGCCCAAGGGGCCTGTCGCTCAGCATGGTCTCGATGCTGCCTGAACACAGGGGCCTTGCCTTCTGAAGAGCACCCACCCTCAGGTGGGCTGCACTTTACAGCTGACAAAGGTCCCATTTTACAGAGCAGGTAACTGAAGGGCCCCTCTTGACACCTACACCACCCATCGCTCACAAGGGCTGGAGAACCACCTGGAAACGGGCATGAAAGGGGCTCCCCGACTGTGCCCTGGCAGCCTGTGCTCCCAAAGAAGCCAGCACCCCGAGGCCCCACTGGAGCCCCTCAGTCCGGCTCCATCGCCCACCAGCCAGCGGGCTTCACTCAGCTGCCGAGCTGAGGAGCCTGGCTGAGTCCAGGGCAGGGAGAGCCTTGGTCGATGAGGCTGCAGCGGGGACGCGCGCAGCCCAAGGGGGGACTTTCTAAGCTCAAAACAAAGCCCAGGTTCCGCACCAGCTGGAGCAGGCCCAGGAGCTAGTGGTCAAGGGCACTGTGCCCATGGTTGCACGTCAGCACACGTGTGGCTGCTGAGGACGTGCGGTGCCACGTGATGAAATGACATATTTTAAGTATTGGGTCAAATATGCCGTCAAAAGTAATGCACCGATTTCTTACTTTTTCAGCTGTGGCTACTAGAGTTTAGATTCTCAGCGTGACATATTACCGCCAAGGGACGGCGTGGGGCCAACGCGCTGCCATCACGCAGCTCAGACGCCCGGCTGCAGAGGAACCATCCCGAGGATGACATCTCTCAAAACCAGACGTTTTCCCTGAGGAGGGAGGAGGGCTGCCAAGTAGGACAAATACACAACGTTCAACGTTGTTGGCAACAGGAAGCTTAACTGTACCAATAGGGCTGCAGTGGAAAAAACGGAATGTTAGCCAACGAGGGTCACCCTGACCTGTCCCCTGAAAGGTTCCCAGATCGCTCCCACTGCACAGACCCACAGGGAAGGAAGGGAAGAAGAGCAGAGAAGACCTTCCCCCACACGCCCAGGAAATCTCCCCCTCCCCCACTGCTAGCTCTAGAACGTAGGCCTTGCTCAGACCTGAGGGCAGGACCCTAACCCTGCAGCGGGGCCCACTGCCCCCCTGACTTCCACCAGAAGCCCCGAAGGCTTCCCCACCTCCGGTTAATGGTGTCCCATCCTTCCCCGGAGTTCTCATCCGTGAAGCATCCACCCCAAGCCAGGCGACGCCGAGGGTCCCCTTTGGCATTCCAAGTGCCCTCTCCTTGCCCTTCTCAAGATCTGCTGGGATCGTCCTCCCAGGATGGCTGGTGACGAACCACTGGATCCGGGTGCCTATTACACAGGCGAGCTCACTCTGAACACGCCTGAGCCGTGCGGCGGGACCCAGCCCTTCAAGGAAAGTTCCCTGAAATTATAAGTCTTCCTCTCTCCTTGGTTTCCCACCCATCCCCTGGGACTGTCCTGCACTCCCTGGGGACAGACGCTAGGCTCATCTTTGTTCTTGAACAAACACTCCTCCTCAAGGCCTTGGCTCTGCCAGCCCCCCCGACCAGAGCACCTGGGCCCCCACCCCCCAGGGCATATCACTCAGGGCTCAGATGAGGTCACCTCCTCAAACAGGGACCGGCTATCTCAGGATCTCAACCCACCTCCCCACAAGCCAGTTTCTAAAACATTGACCAGCTTTATCTCCGGCAGAGAATTTTCAGTTTCCAGCCTCAGTGGCGTGAAAGGCCAGTGAGAGCCGACAAAGAATGTCGCCTGCCATTCCAGTCAACAAGGGAAGTCGCCCCCCCCATCAAGCCATCGGCTGCTGCTGCCAACCCCACAATGCACCCTGAGGGGGATTCAGGATGGAGAAAAAGAGGAGACAGGCCCCAGGCAGTTAAGATGCAGATCTAAGGAATAATTTCAAGGAGCCCAGACTCTTGCATCTTCCCACAAATAGAAAAGTGCTAAAATCACGTGCAAGACTGTTTTTTTGTGATTAGCAGTAATCTTTTGATGTTCGACGTGGTTTTTTCTCCAGCAAAAACTCCTATATATCCTGGCTCCCCCCTCAGAGCTACTGAGAGGCTCTTTCCGGGGCTATAGTCCTCAGTAAGGCCCCCAAAAAACACAACTCGCAACCATTAGGTTGTGCGTTTTTCTTCAGTGGACACCTGCTCTCGATCGGTACCGGCTGTACCAATGAATGGACCACAAAAGGCGGCCTCCGGCAGGGACCTCTCGAGGGCTCCACGGGTAGTGGCTGACGCCGAAAAGGTGAATGTCTTGTCTCAGAGGAGACTCTAAGGGCCGGGGCCAGGGGCCCGGCTGGTCTTCAGAACCAGGTCCGGCCTGGCCCACCCCGGCCCGGCCCGCTAGGGGCTCCGCAGGCCGCGAACTCCCCGCCCGTCCACCCGGGAGGAGGCCTGTCCTCCGGCCTCAGCTCGGGGTGCCTCCTCCCCGGAGCCTAGCGATCCCGTAGGTGCACACGTGTACGCGCTCCCACGCGCGGATACGGGTGCGGACACGCGCACTCGCACTCACACACACGCACCCGCGGTCCCGCCCCGCCCCCGTTGCCCGGTAACGGCGACACCGCCCCCGGGCGTAGGCGGTGGCACCGCCCGCCGCGGACCCAACCGCCCTAGCGACCCCCCCTCCTGGCCCCGCTGCTGGCGCGGTCGGTACCTTCCTGAAGTCCAGGTTGCCGAGGCCCCCGCAGCAGTCGGGCGCCGCCACCGAGCTGCGCATGGGCCCCGCCCGGCCCGGACCCATCGGCCGCGGGCCGCCTTGCAGGGACCAAGCGCGGGCCTCGCGGCAGCCCCCAACCGCCAGGACCGGCCCCATCGCGCCCGGCAAGCGCCGCCGGCCGCGGCGCTTTCCCGGTGACCGCGCTTCCCCGGCCTTCTGGGAAATGTAGTCCCCGTCCCCGCGCAGCGCCGCGCTCCCGGGCTCTCACCGGCCTCTCGCGGAACAGAGAACTACAAGTCCCAGGGCCGCCCGTTGCGGCGCCGGCCAGTCCCGAGTAGGCCACGCGGCTGCTGGGCACCCCCGCCCGCCGGCCCCCGGCCCCCGGCCCCCGGCCCCCGGCTCCCCACTCGGCCCGCCAGCTGACCTGGTGTCCCTGTCCTTGGCCGGCTGCGGCGGGTCGTAGGTTTAAGTAGCGCCCTGCACAGCCCCGCGGACCTGGACTTTGGCCGGCTCGGCCCCCCGCCCCTCCTAAGGCTGCTTGTGGCGGGGGGCGGGCACACCCCGCAGCTCCCGCCCCCCCCCCCCAACCGGTTGCGACCCCCTCCTCCACTGGCCCTCGAGTACTCACCGGGGCTGCCCTCACCGTCCCCTGGGAGATGAGAGCCGAGCAGCAATCAAGGGTTATAGCTTGATGCGGGCTGGGATGGCAAAACGGGGGACACTGCCCTGGAATGCTCAGGGAAGGGCCCGAGGGAGGCCTGTGCGCGGGAGAAGGTGGCAGACATGCAAATTGCGGGGGCAGGGGGAGGGACCACCTGTGCAGGTGCCGGGAGACAGACAAGAAGGGTCCTCAGTAATCCGGAAAAGGCTGGGGTAGTGGTGGAAGGGGGACAGCGGGAGGGAAGGGGTTTAGAAAAGTAGGCGGGATTTTAGCTGGTTGGGTCCCAAGAGAGCCCCTTTTGTAGCTACGTGTCACATACCTGGGAGCCCTGGCAGTCCCTCTGCTTCCTGATTCCGGCCCACTTCTCTCCCCCTTGGCCCTCAGCACCTGCCAGCCCAGGGCATCTGTGAGCTGCCACCGTGTGCCCACCCCTGTGCTGACCGCCACAGCATCCCTAGGATGGGGCAGGCCCACCAAGAGACAGGAAGGGTGCTGGCCGTGGTGCATGCACTAGCTCTGTGGTTGGAGGCAACTTTCGTTTTCTCAAAAGTAAAAGGGGAATACCTGCTGGTAAAACCCACGGCACAGGACCTGACCCGTGGGAAATGCTTGAGAACCACTGGCCACGAATGCGCTGGGTGCACAGCAGGTGCTGCAGGGCTGGTTCGCCCACTGACCGACCACCCCATCAGGGTGTCCAGGCAGGGCCTTCCGGAACCAGAGCCAATTCTGGGGAGCCCGCCAAGGGGGAGGGCCCCCAGGGAGCACTCCCCCCACCCCCCCACTACAGTCTGTTTCACCCAAGCCCCAGTTTTCTCCCCACCTACCAGGCCACTCTCCTCCCCACCCCCCATTCTTTTATTAAGCCAGGAAAATTAGTTTTTGTGTGTTTGGTTTATCTGGGAACAAAGAAAGGTAAATGTCAGAGGTCACACCATAGCTGATGCAACTAGAGGAATCCACTCCTCCACCCCTAACCCACCCCCACTGCTCCCGCTCCATGAAAGGAACACACCCAGACGTGCAGAAGCCAAACTCAGCTTCCAGTGTGATCGATCGGGACTGGTCATATCAAAAACCTCCTGCTGAAGATATCTGGGGGCAGAAGTCTTGCCTGGCCCTTTGAAAACTCCCAGGTCTGAGTGTGCAGGGGAGTCCCCAGGCCGACCTCTCTCAGGGGAATATGCCTTTTCCGGCATCCCTGCCAAACAGAGAAGTCACTTCTGAGGCAGCATGCTCCTCTGTTGGACAGGATGTTTGTTCCAGATCCCGACCCAAAGTCCCTCTTGCTGGAGCTTTAACAAACAGCCCCTTTCTACCCTCAGGGTTATCTCTCTTTGCCCCTTGATAGCTCTTCCGATATGGGAGCCATTTATCAGGAGTGTCTCCCAGTCAGCTCCAGGACAAACATCTCCAGATGACCTCTCTGGCCAGGAGTTTGACCTTTGCTGGGAGGGGATCAAAGCTAACAGCCATTTCTTTGCCGTCCTCCCTGCCCCAGTGGCCCTGGATCTGACTGCCTGGCTCCCCGCAATCACCAAAAACAGCTTTTATTACTAAAATTAACATTTGCTTATTGAGTGGCCTTGGGTAAAACCTAAACCTTCCCCTACTGAGTCTATTTTCTGTTCATAAAATAGGTACGATAGTATCTCCCGAGTGAGGCTGTGGTTAGGATTAGCGGTAACGATGTGCACAAAATGCCCGGCACGCAGTAGGTTCTCAACAGATGCCTGTCTCCCTCCTTTCTATACAATCAAGACTCGCCTAAGATCATACTCCTGACACTCACGAACACGCTGCGGTTTAGGACTGGCCCATGACAGGGGCCCAGGAGAGCCGGGTACTAGCTTGGAGGCCTGCGAGTCCCCGGGAGGACGTGGGTGAGGAGCCAGGCTGGGCAGCTTCCCCTGAGGGGTGGGGAGCAGGGGGAGGCTGGCGCGGTGGCGTGCACCGCAGGTCACCGGAAACCAGGTCATCGGGAGTTCTTTAAAACCAGGAGGGTACTGAGGGGCCGCGGCCATGATGCCCAGCTCCCCTCCTACATCCAGGCCTGATTGCCCCCACCCTGACCACGGCAGGTTCAGTAGGAGCCGGGTGGGAGCTGGGGCAGGGCAGCACTGCTCATAAAGAGTAAACCCTCCCTTCCACCGGGGCTTTGGGAGGAGCCCCTTCCCCAGCGACCTCTGTTGCTGGGAGGAGGGCTTCGCAGCAGACTCACCTGAATCCAAGGCCCAGGAAGCACCGGCAATCGCTGCGGGCTCTTTGCTGTGCCTGGCGCACCCCAGGCACACTCTCACCTCAGGACTTTTGCACACACTGTGCCTTCTGCCTGAACTGCTGCTCCCCTAGATGTCCTAAGAGCCCCTCCCTCAGCTCCTTCAGGTCAAGTGCCACCTTTCCACCCGACTGGACTTGTCAGCCTCCCCCCACTCTCCATCCCCTTCCCAACTGTATTTCTCTCCAAAGCCTTTGTCGCCACCTAACAAATGTATTTGGTTTACTTATTTATTCTGTGTAGCATCAGTCACCCCGAGGAGAATATGAGCTTCCCGAGGGCAGGGTTTTATCTGTTTCTACACCACTCCCTCCCTGGCACCTGGGTGGCGCCTGGCACAAAGCAGGCACTCAATAAATAGTGAATGAGTGAATAGTTCCGCCACTCCCATATTTGGGGCATCCTTGGGCAAACCACCTCTCTGGGCCTCAGGGACCCTGTCAGTGGAATGAAGAGGGTGAAGGATCCTGGCTGTGTGGCCTAGGGCAAGCGACTTACCCTCTCTGACTCTCAGTAGACGAGAAAATCCTAACCATAAAAACAAGAGCTAAGATGTTCGAACTCTCGCAAAGCTGCAGGCCCAGCGCTCAGCACTGTTTTCTCTGAGCCTCATAACAGCCCTGTGAAGGAGAGATGGCAAGCTGACTCACGTGGAAGGGACCACAGTCACACAGCCAAATGAGTGACAGGCTTAGAAACTGCCGGCCCAGAGCCAAGCCTGGCCTTTACCACCAGGATGGAGCAGGTGACCCAAAGCCCAGCACAGGACCCACTGCAGGAGCCAGCACTGGTTCAGACAGTCCGTGCTCAACCCCATCAGGTTTCTGCCCCCTTCTCAGCTTCTTTTCACCGCATGCACCCTTCACGGGCCAGTTAAAGCTTTGTCTTTTCTGAGAAGCCTCACTGCTCCTATAAGGACGAGGACAAAGCATGATTCCTCGCCCACAAGGTCCCGAGTGGTCCAGGTGCAGCCGCCTCCCCAGCCCTTCTTGCTCCCTGTGCTCCAGCCACAGGGCCTTTGCACATCCCTCGCCCTCTGCCAGGCACACACTTCCCTCTCTTCTTGGAGAGCAAGGGCGTTTCCTGCACCTGCACACACTCAGCACCAGTCAGGGCTCATCAAATACTCACCCAACAAACGAATACACGAGTGAATGACGGTGAGTGAGTGAATTTCAGTCCAGTGAAATTATCCCTCAAAAATGGAGACAAAGTAAAGGTGTTTTCAGATAAAGGAAGGTTAAGAGAATTCATCCCCAGCAGGCTGGTCAGGAACCTGGGAACGCTGGAAGGAGTGAAGAGCACTGAAAAAAATAAAGCTACTCAATATTAGACGCTTGTAACAATAGAAACATCTTGTGGGAGTTAAAATATTTATCTTGGTCCCTGAGAGGAAAGTCAGGGAAACCCCCACAGGGTTTGATCCCCACAAAGCCTCCTCCCGTTAGCTGCAGAGTGTACGCTCTTGTCAAGGTCACGCAGAGCATTGGCCAATATCAACCACATGCAGGCACATAGAGCAAATCTCAATAGATTTCGAAGGATTGCGATCACATAGTTTATTCTCCCAAACACGGTTGGATTAAGCTAGAAAACAGGAAGACAACTACCACATCCCCCAACATTTGGGAATTACCCAAAACATTTTTCTTAAACCCCAGAGACAAGTTCTAGCTGCTCCGAGTTCCCTGGACCCACCAGGCACTTTACCTGGCTGGAGTGGGTCAGGCAGGGGAGACGGCTGCAAGGAGCCTCTTGGAGGAGGGGCCTTTCCTGTTTAATCCCATGTTCCAGGAGCGGAGGAGAGGGGGTGGGGCGGGGCGCTGGGTGCTCTGAGGGCTGCGGGGAGTAATAGGGGCTGAGCGTGTGCGCGAGAACCAGCAGTCCTGGCCCAAAGCTCCGGGCCAGTGGAGTATCAGCAGGTCTTCAGGCTGGAGACTGTGCAGGCTGCCCCTTGGGCACAGCCTGAGCAGGAGCTGGAAGCGGCCGTGATTAGCGCTAAGGACGGGGCAGGGCCTCGCGCACAGGGTCAGCTCCACGTGCGGAGTCTTGTTTAGGACTATTGCCGGGAGCACAGAGGATACGGTCAGCCCGACCTCTTTCCACAGGTCTGTGCCTCGCTTACTCACCAGTGTGGGATCTTATTATTCCAAATATACTTCCATTAATTTAATAGTTGAATAATTATACCTTATTTAACTTGTTTTTTCCCCATTATTTGTGATGTTGGACATTTTCCCATGTGCTTTTCTTTTTTTTTTTTTTTAATTTTATTTATTTATTTTTTTGACTGTGTTGGGTCTCCGTTTCCGTGCAAGGGCTTTCTCTAGTTGCAGCGAGCGGGGGCCGCTCTTCATCGCGGTGCGCGGGCCTCTCATTGTCACGGCCTCTCTTGTTGCGGAGCGCAGGCTCCAGATGCGCAGGCTTAGTAGCTGTGGCTCAGGGGCCTAGTTGCTCCGCGGTATGTGGGATCTTCCCAGACCAGGGCTCGAACCCGTGTCCCCTGCACTGACAGGCAGATTCTCAACCACTGTGCCACCAGGGAAGCCCCTGCTTTTCTTTTCATCAGAATAGTGTTTCATTTGCGCTGTTTAACAGTGCACCTCCTGGGCTTTCCTTCAGAAAGACCTGTGAGCCTCAGTCTTAGCAATCTCTTGAACTTTTTAATTAAATGAATTGGGCCGTTGTTAACTTTTAAGTGATTAACAATTTTTTTTACCTTGAAAATTTTCCAACCCACAAAAAATTTGGCAGAATTATGCAATAAACACCTCTATACCCTTCACCTAGATTGACCCATTTTCATTCTCCAGCATTTGCTTTATCTGTTTATAAGAAGTTTTTTTGGGGGGGGGTGTATTCTTTTTCTTGGCCGAGCCGCAAGTGTAGCATGCAGGATCTTAGCTCCCCAACCAGGGATTGAACCCGTGCCCCCTGCAGTGGAAGCGCAGAGTCTTAACCACTGGACCTCCAGGGAAGTCCCTATATGGAGTTATTTTTATATGAACTATTTGAGAGTATGTGCAGACTCTTCACCCCGAAACCCTTCAGTGGACGTATCTCCTAGGAACAAAGACCTTCTCCTGGGAAACCTCGATACGATGATTACAATCAGGGGGTTTCTGGTGGATACAGAGGCCACGTCCGAATTTCACCCACTGTCCTGGTGAGCAGACCGGCCCTCAGGTGGGTTTTGTCTGGTGGTCTCGGGGCCAGAGCGTCCCCTCAGGGCTGCGACCTCTGAGCCTGCTTCCAGCTGCCCTTCCCGGTGCCTGAGCTTGACCTCTGGGCATGGGCCTCTCCTCCACGGAGATGCATGGGTTCAGCTATTTCCTTTCCTCTGTGCTACCTGCTCGGCCGTCACCCTGGCCTGTTGTTCTCACCGATTCACAAAACTCCCAGGGTTTCATAGCCCAACTCAGGAGGGCAGCTCAGAGGCAGCCAGGGTCCGGGCTGTCACCCCAGCCCCTGCTGCCTGGTCCATGCGTCCCTGGTATGCTGACATCGACATCTAAGGGGAAAATCCCTATGGAGGAACCAGTGTCCCAGCAGCCAGCAGACCCACTGGATCTGTGGGAGATGCTGGGCCTCCTCCTGGTCCAGCCCCCGCCCCTCGCAGGCCAGACAGGAAATGCCCGGGTCAGAATCTGCTCAGGTTTCTGGACAAGGGCAAGTGGGACAACGCTCTGTGCTGTGGGCAAACATGGGCATCCCTGGCCCTCACCCTGGAAATACACCCCCAGCCCGAAACGCCCCACAAACCTTTCCAAATGGCTCCAAGGAGGGGTGTGTGGGCCCCTGTTGAGAACAGCTAGAGAACACTATGTATTGAGGACTTCCCCTGAGCTGGCCTTGAGCCAAGCACTTGAGACACTTTATCCCGTTTGTACCGTCCAACTGTCCACTCTACAGATGAGAAAAGTGAGGCCCAGGAAGTTGGAGCCGGGACCGCGACCCCGTAGGCCTGACCCTCGTGTCCCCCCTGTTCCCGCTGTCCGCCAATGGAGGCCACGTCACATGCTCGTGTGGCCCCAGGTTCTGAGTTAAGCCCAAGCAGGAGGTTGGATTATTGCTCAGCAAACAGTGGCCCTCACGCTTCCCCTCTCACTGAGGGCAGAGTGGATGTTCCCATGCCATCCACCTGGGCCTGGGCCTGGGCCTGGGAGCTGCTCGGGCTGATGGAACCAGAGCGGGCAGGACATACAGAGCCGTTAGATGAGGCGAAGGCCCTGTATGTGGCCCATGTGATCTGCTTGGGCTCCTTGGGCTCCAGTGACCAGCGCGAGAAGCACATGGCCTGGACCCCAGAGCAAACACCCCTGGAGGAGGCCTGGACTTGGCCAGGTCAGGCAGCACCGCAGCCTGAGTGTAAGTCTCGTGGCCATAAGGCCCTGGTGTGGGCAGTCTTTCTGCAGAATCACTGCAGCAGTAGCTGACGGACACAGCCTGGCTCCAGGAGCATCTTGGGCAGGTGCTTCCGCCTCTACAGAGCTCTGTTTCCCATCCGTGTGAGAGTCAACGACAGAACGGACCTTATAGGTTGTGGGGCGGGTGGGAGGGGCTTGTGCTCTCTGCACAGGGCCCGGCACATGCAGAGCACTTAGTAAACGCTTGTCCTGCGTGACTACTGTCACTAGAGCCACTGCTCGTACCGTTGGCTGTGCCGCCCGGGGTCCAGTGAGGAGACCCAGGCTCTGCCCTCGAGGACTCAGACCGTCGGAGGTTAATGAACTGGAAGCAGAGTTAACCCTCAGCTACGGGGGCAGCTCTCGGAGCACCCTGCCTGGTCCTGGAGTTGCCCCTCCCCTGATCCCAACTTGCCCAGCAGCATCTAAAGTGGGCTGTGATGGTGGGGAGGACCGGCTGGGGCACTGTGACCCACAGACCATGGGAAACTCAAAGCCAGCCTAGCCCCACCCCACCCCGACAGGCCTCCCCTCCGTCAGCCCAGCTCTGGGGCCCAGGCCCTCGTGTGTGTGTTGTGTGATGGTAGCGTTTGGGTCTGTTTCAGTGCGGGTGTGGGTGTGGGTGTGTGTGTGTCTGTGTGTTTCCAGGCGTGTGCAAGTCTGCTTCAGCATCCACGCAAGTGTGTGTGAATGGGTGTGTCAGTATGGTCTGTGTATGTCGGTGGCAGTGTAGCTCTGTGCTTCCAGGGCCATGGCTGTGTATCTCTGACTCAGAGCACTGCCATCCAGAGGCCAGGAGCTGACCGACAGCGGCTCCCCTCCTGCCCACGCGGGGACCGGGCACACCTGGGGTCCGCCCAGATCTGCACACATGCACTGACTGATGCCGGGCGGATGCCTTGACCTCTCTGGGCCCCCAGTTCCTCACGAGCTTGTCGTGAGGGTCAAAGGCAGCAGCCCTTTATCCAGCTCCGGGCAGACGGCCTCTGAGGACCGTGCGAAGCTCAGACTTCGCTCAGGAAGAGGACGGGGTGAGCTGGGGGGCTCGGGAGGCGCGGGCGGCCTTGACGACCCTGAGTGCACGAGGGGGTCCCAGTGCCCAGAGGCCTGCTGGTGGCACTGCGGGGCCCAGGGCCACAGACTGCACCCTTCTCGTGGCCACTTCATGTTTTATTCTGCTTTTTTAATTAACAGACCTTATTTTCAGAATACTTTTAGGTTTACTGAAAAATTGAGCAGAAAGTACAGAGAGTTCCCATACACTTAAAAAAGTTTTTGTATTGATATAAAATTAATCATTTTAACCATGCTGAAGTGTACAATTCAGTGCTTTTTAGCACATTCACAATGTCGTACGACCACCATCACCAACTCATTCCAGAACACTTCCGGCGTCCACGTGGAAACCCGAACCCACTGGCCCCCACCCCTGCCACCTCTGATCTACTTTCTGTCTCCATGGATTTGCCTGTCCTGGAAGTTTCATGTAAACAGAACCAGGCGATAGGTGACCTTTTACATCTGGCGTCTTTCACTGAGAGCAATGTATCTGAGGTTCTCCCACGTTGTAGCAGGTGTCAGTACTTCGGTCCTCTTTATGACTGAATGACATCCCACCATGTGGATGGACCACATTTGTTCATCTGATTACCTGCTGACGGACACCGGGGTCGCTTCTACCTTCTGGGGCCTGTGAACAGGGCTGCTGTGGACATTCACATACAGGTGTTTTTTTTTATGGACACTTTTTTTATTTCTCCAGGCTATTCTCTAGCAGGGAAATTACTGAGTCACATGGCAACTCTATATTTAGCCTTTGGAGGAACTTCCAGACCGTTTTCCACAGCAGCTGAACCACTTTACGTTCCCACCGGCAGCACACGAGGTTTCCAATTTCTCCACGTCTTCCACACTTACTTCTTGGTTTTATGATGATGGCCATTCTCACAGATGTGAGGTGGTACCTCACTGTGGTTTTGATTTGCATCTCCCTGAAGTCTAATGCTATCGAGCATCTTTTCCTGCGCTACTGGCCATCTGCACGTCTCCTTTGCAGACACGTCTGTTCAGATCCTTTGCCCATTTTCAATTGGTTATTTGCCTTTATATTATTGAGCTCTAAGGTAAAGGGTAATTACACATCAGGAGTCTTTAAAATGGAAGGCGGGACATAGCTTCTAGGGGCTGTCAGCCCCATCACTGGACACGAGCCCCTGTTGTGCGTCTCCAGGGAGGACAGAGCACGCCTTCCCCTGGGAGGTTGCTTCCAGGCAAACCCAAGGCCTTCCACCCAGTCAAGGGCTCTCAAAGTGTTTTTCCAGCCAAGAGCTGCTTTTCCTCTAAGCATTAGTGCTGCTGCCACCTCGTATGAACGCAGAAATAGCTACTGCCCGCTTCTTAAAAATAGAATTACGTACGTGTTTTTTCTGCCCATCACTACACATGAATGACTCCTAATTTTCCATTTCTCGTTTGACTTCTCTTCCAGATTCCTTCCACATGCTGAACTCCTCCCCAGCGTGGGGAGGGGGGGAGCGGGGGCGGGCGGGGGGATGTCTTCCAGGCACCTTGCCCGAAGCCCTCTCCACTCCCTGGTCCCCGACCCAGCGCCCCTCCCCCTCGCCCCCTCCCTCCCTCCCCACCACAAGGAATCAGTCCTCAGAGTAACTGTTCCTCTGAGGCTCAGGCCTCATCAGCTCCCACCTGGACTATCAAGGTACCTGGCCTCCCAGCCTCCCCCGTTTCCAAAGCATCCCCCACCGACAGCAGGTGGCCCCTGCTCAGAGCCCTGCCGTGGCTCTACTGCCCAGACCGAGATCCGGTCATCGCAGGCGGGCACAGGAGACCCTCCAGGAATCAGACCCTTCATTCGTTGCTTCATTCATTCAGTTTTCTGAGCACCTACTGTGTGCAAGGGACTGGGACACAGTGAACAAAGGACAGGGCTTTGAGGAGAAGCAGGCCTCACAGGGTGGCCAGCGGTACAGTGGGCCTGGGCGAGACAGTGGGGACAGAGAGGAGGGGACCGGACCCAGTGAGCAGGGGGCTTCCCAGAGGGGGCAGCTCCCCAGTACCCACTCCTGCTCCAGCCACTTCAAATCACCTCCAACTCCCAGAATGCACCTGCCGTCCTTGCAAACCCACCAAAGCCACCCTCCCCCCGCCCCGGCTCCCCACCCTTTGGCAAACTCTCCCAGCCTTCAGACCTAGTTGAAGTGTCTCCTCATTTGCCAAGTCCCCCACCCCCTGTACGGAGCTGATCCCTTGGTCCTGCCTTTAAGACACCCACAGCCCCACAGAGACCCCATCACAACGTTGATCTCACCCAATTATTATGTTATCTGTGACTTTCTGGGAACTGAATTGCCGTCTTGCTGTCCTTTTCTGCTGCTATAGACACAGGGAGACACAGCCAGTCCCCCACGCCCCACCGAAGTCCAGGGTTCTCAGTCAGGGTGCTCTTGCCACGTAACCACCTCCCCCAAGGACCCGGGGCGCCGTCTGGAAACACCTGTGGTTGTCACAGCTGGGAGGTGCTGCGGACATCGGGTAGGGCGAGGCCGGGGGGGCCGGGGACGCTGCTCAGCCTCCTACAGCGCGAGGTCCAGCCCCACAGCCAAGATCATCCCGCCCAGGATGTGACGTGACGGTGCGGAGGTCAAGGAAGCTTCTAACGCCGAGACAGCCAGGTGTGGTTTGGGGGAGGGCAGGCCTGGGGTCAGGTGGGCGTGGCGCTGGGAGACGCATGTGCATCCAAGGCACGGGGGCGGGGGGGCACGTGACCATGTCGCAGCCAATGAGCGGGAGGAGGTGGTGCCCTGCTTGCTTCCGGCCTGGCCCGTGCGCCCAGCTCAGTGTGACTCTCGTGCAGCAGGTGACTCTCTGGTCCCGGCCCGCGCGTAGGGAGCCCCTGAGACGCTGGGTGTAAATCAGGCCCAGATTCGGACCCGGACATTCCTGGGTCCGCGGGGGTGTCAGGCGTGCAAGGCCAGGTCCCTGGGCTTTTCCAGCTGAAGCCCCCCACCCCGTACCCCGTGTTGACCATGAGCAGCCCCACCTCCCTCATCACATTCTTGTGCAGTTTTCCAACCCTGGCACATGGGCACAAAAGTAGGGTTCAATCTGATTTTCAAAAGAAAAGGGCCTTCCTGCACCCTGAGAGCTGGCAACAGTTCATACCAGTTGCACAATTTGTCTGTCGTGTCTTTTGGTGGGCTGTGACCCCCTGAGGGGAAGGTCTGGGCCTGAGTCACCGGATGTCACCAAGGGCCAGCAGAGGCCCCAGCACAGGGCAGTCCCAGGAGCTGTTTGTGGACCTCTGAGCAGGGATGGCCCTCACAGCTGCCCACCCTGCCTTCAAGTCTGTATCAGTTAGGAACACATTTACCTGCAAAACACCAAAATCCAACCAACAGAAGCTTAAACCAACTGATAGGAGGTTCGTTTTTCCACAACACAACTAGAGGCAGGCAGTTGCTAGCACCAGGGACCCTGACTCCACCATCCCTAATATAACTGACCTCTCAGGCTTATGCTTTGGCCTCATAGTCACAATATGGCTGCCATAGCTCTAGTCATCACACTTGGCTTCCAGACAAGCCAAAGGTAGGGGAAAGGTCAAGGGCCACAGTAGCTGCACCTGTCTCTTTTCATCAAGTGAGCAAAAGCTTTCCCAGAAATGCCCCCACAGCAGACTTCCACTTTAGGACTGATTGGCCAGAACTGGGTCACACAACCCACACGAGACACTGGGAAATTTGGTAACAAAATGATCATGACTGGCTTAGAACACTGTATTAAAAACTAATGGAGGTTTTGTAAGCACAAAAGAAATAGGTGTTAGGAAAGAGGCCGACGATGTCTGCCTCAACTTCCAGTCCTATTTCTGGGGCTGTTGCCAGAAAGTCCCCTTCTCCTAGGATCAACAGGGCTTCCACGCCTGGTCTTCCACAGGCCTGAGGCTCCGTGGGGATAAATCCGCGGGACCCTCCCACGTCCGCCTGCAGCTCTGTCCTGGTGCCTCTTCCCAGGAAGCCTTTGGTGTATCCTCTACAGCCTGTACAGATGGCCTCTCCCAGCAGAGACTATCCCAGTCACTTGGCAAAGCTGGACTCTGTCCCCAGGAGATGGAAGGAAAGTCCGTGAGTCACTCCCCCAGTGAAGGCGGTGGCTGAATCAGTGGATTCTGCAGAATAAACACAGCATTCTCAGTTACTCCTATCTGAGGGACTGTCACGGCGCTCCACCATAGCTGCAAATAACCACTGGGCTCACAGGTAGAATCCAGAATTCCAAGGAAATGGAACTAAAAATAGCCAGAGGCAGGAGGATGTGCTCCCAGGCAGACAACGTTTAGCCAAATGTGGGAAACAGAGGGAGGAGACCGGGACTGAGAACAGGGTGACAACAGCGAACTCGGACCAGGCACCTACTGTGTGCCAGGTACTGAATGGGGCTCGTCCAGGCATCAGGGTCTCATTGGCGCCTCCAGCCAGCCCAAAGAAGTTCTGTCATCTCCCCCATCCACAGACAGGGACACCGGAGCTGTCAGGGGTTATGCTGTGAGCTCTGTGTTCTCCCAGCTTGTGGTTCCCTGGCTGTACGTGAAACCCTTGCACCTCAGTTTCCTCATCTATAAAATGGAGCTGATAGCAGTACCTACCTCATAGGCTCACTGGGAAGACTCGATATATTAACACAAGTAAAGCTCTCAGAAAAGGGCTGGCAGGAAATAAGCCCTTGAGCTACATGTCTGGAGCAAATCCCTTTAAACCTCAGTTTCCTCATCTGTTAAATGGGGATAATACCTCCAGTCTCATGGGGTTATTGTGATAAGACGGTCCAGGTGAAGCCTGAGCACAACTCCCAGTGGCTGGTTTACGAACCCTGAGCTGCTCGTTCCCACCCATCGCCGTGCTTTGCGAAGGCTGTTATCTCCCACTCCACGAGCTTCCCTTTGACCCCTCCAAACCATCCCTGTATGATAAGCTCCAGCTCTGGGTTGACCTTCTTGGAGAAACAAAAGAAATGTTTAAACACACCACTGTTGCTGGGAGGAGGGCATGCACAATGCTCACTGGGAGGTGGGCCGTCAACCTCCAGGTCCTTTTTTGTGCGATGTATAGCAACAGGAAGGTAAGCACACCTGCCCACTCACAGCTTTAGGGGACCCACTCACCTGTGCACCTAGTGGAGATGTTTCTGGGGCTCAGGGCCACCATGCCCAGTTGCACAGGTTGGGCACTGTGCAACCCAACAGGGGTACACGTGCAGACTTGGACATGACCGACATCCTGCCTAGGGTTAGGCAGTGCACAGCCTGCACAGTGATGCCTGGCAGGCCTGGTCAGTGTGGAACTGCTGTGTTTGGAAGTAAAGGAGTTTCCTTGAGAGATGGGAATATTTGTGAGAAACAAGCCAGTTTTCTCTGCTTCTGAAGGTCAAGTGAACTCTGGCATTTAAACACAGCTGCTGGAGTCACCCTACATTTCCTCCTAAGAAGGAAAGCTTGGCCAGAGAAATGTCAGCTCTGAGGTCCACGCCAGCCTCCGAGGAGCTGTGTTGTGTCGCCCTGTTCACCTGGGCGGTGGGACACCCCCACCAACCCCCCCCCCCATGCATGCAGGACCTGACTCCTCACAGGCCAGGCAGGCCCCGCCTCCCTCGGCCTTGGGGCTGCCGCGCTGGGCCACGCGGACTGTGCCCACACATCAGGAATCTGCAGTGGGCACAGCGCCCCCCGGAATTGTGCAGACACGACCTGCCCTCCAGACTTGGGCTGGAATCCCAGCTCCACTGGGGCCGGCTGTGGGACTCCTCTGAGCCTCAGTGTCTTCCTCTGCAAAGTGGGAACCAGAGGTGGAGCTGCTGGAAGGGATGGGGTGTGTGCGGGGGGCCCTGGCCGGCCTCAGGAGCTGGGTAACCACAGCCCTGGCCATGATCCCTGTACTCATTCTTGGAACACGAGGGAGACACGAACACCCACCTGCACACAGTCCCAGCCAGGCTGCACGGTCCTCCTCCGAGTGCCCATCCTAAGCCAGCACGTCTTACTGACTCTTCTGTTCTTCCTTTGTAAGAAAAATATCTAAGATACAGGAAAATGGAAAGAATAATAAACAGCCAGATCTCCCACACTCAGAGCAGTCCAGCTTCCAGGCAGGCAGCCCTCAGTGGGGGGACCCACTTGGCCAGAGGCAATGCGCACCTGCCTGCCTCACTGCCCACCCAGCTTCCCCTGGGGATGGCCTGGGTGAGATTCGGGGGCCGGGGCTGCCGGAGGCAAGGGGGCAGCCCCCCTGGTTAATGTCACAAAGACAGAAGGGCTGGACAGCATCACGGAGGTGCCGAGAGGGTCACGCCCAGGGGTCCTCACGCCACCAACGTCAGCCCCCTTGGACGTGACGGGAGGCTGTCCGGGCAGGTGAGCCCTGCAGGCCGTGTCCACCGCTGTCCCCGGATCAATGCCAAGTGCTCGTCCTGCTGCTGCAGCCCTGGGGGCGGCCTCTAGCAGCTCCTCCTGTCCTGGGAGTGGGCGGGGACCTAGCAGCCCAATGTGATGGTGCCGCCTCACTGGGGGGACCATTGTGTCGGGCTGGGCGCCTGACGGACCCTCGAGGGCAGATATCTACTGGGTATTTGGGTAAGGGGGGACCCTGGAGGGGTAAGTGAGGCCACGTATGTGACTGGCCTGGCCCACGTGGGGCTCAGCGGTGTCTCAGGCTGGGTCCCCTCCGAAGCAGACCCCAAGACGAGGGCTCCAAAGCAGTGACTTCTGTGGGAGGTGACCCCACCCCAGAAGCAGTGGGAAGAAGGTGAGGCGGGGAGGGAGTGCTGGCCACACCGGCAGCGGCAGCGCTGGGGGTGAACCTAGCCCCCGACGCTGAGCCCCAGGGAACGAGCAGTTCCTGACTCTGCCGCCTCCTGGCCACTCTCCTGGGCTGGTTGCCGAGACTCTTCCCCTCGAAGGTGAGCTCAGGCCTCGTAGAGCAGATGTGAGGGCAGGAGGGGAACCACGCCAAGTGCTTGGGGCAGAGCCGGCCCTCGGGACATGCTCAGTGGATGCTCCAGAAATCCGTGGCGGGTCAGCTGTGATCCCAGGTGCCAGGGCGGGACCTTCAGGGCGGGTTTGGAGGGCAGCGGGAAATGCATTTCAAGTGCAAAACCCCTGAGGCCCGGTCCTGCCTGCTTTCGGCACCAGGCTCGGTGGGGGGGGGAGGAAAAAGGGCCAGGAGACAGTGGTCAGAGTCTGGCCTGGCCCCGCGGCCACAGGGCCGGTCACCTCCCAGCACAGCCCCAGGCCCACCCCACCAGTGTCCAGAGAGCAGGTGGCCTCGTGGAGCAGGGGCTCCTGTGAAGCCTCAGGGAATCGGGGCTGCGGGGAGTCCAGACTGCAGGCCCTGAGGGAGCCACTGAGCCCCTGGCCCGGGAAGGCTCGGCACTAAGTGACGGGGGAGAGGCTGTGCCACTCAGAGGACAGAAGCCAGCCTGCAGCCCGGTCTCCATCCTCACCCTGGCCTCCGTGGGCAGGTGCACTGGGGAGCCCGCGGTGGTGGGGAGGGGCCCCGAGCTGTGGATGGTCCCGTTCCGACGCTCAGCTTTGCCAGAAGATGCAGCTGCACATCCCTGCTGCTGGGACCTGCGTCAGGTTCAGCGTGGAGCTGCAGCCACACTTACGTGCTCAGGACGGCAGCCTGCTGTTAATTATTGATTGAATGGTGAACCGGCCGACTGGGCGACTACCACGGGCCAGGCTGGGGCCTGCTGGACGCCCTCACCCGCCGCCTTCAGGCCTCTGCTTCAATATCCCCTACCTCAGACGGCACCTCCACCCTGGACACTTGCTGCAGCTGAAGCACGGCCCCAGAGACGTCCATGTCCTAATCCCCAGAGCCTGTGAATGTTCCCTTTTACAGCAAAAAGAATACATAAAAATAAAAAATAGAGGTTTCCAGGTGTGACTAAGTAGAGGGTTTTGAGATGGGAGTTGTCCTGGGTAGGCGGGGCCCTGCCTGCTGTCCCCTGTTTCCTTATAGGAGGGAGGCGGGGCGTAGGGGGGTGAGGTGCTGGCCTTGAAGACTGGGGGGGGCGGACACAACGGCCAAGGGGGGGCCAGGCGCCAAAGCTGGAGCAGGTCTCCTGGAGGGGACCCTCCCCTGGAGCCTGGGGGCAGGCAGCCCTGCCCACACCCAGATCTTGGCCCAGCAGTACTGGTTTCAGGCTCCTGGCCCCCAGAGCTGGAGAGAATACGTTTCTGTTGTTTGTGTCCGTGAGTTCCAGCGGGAACAGGTACTCTCTCTGCCTCTGATTCCGCTTCCCCAGCTTCCAGCTCTTCTTCATCTGCGGGTCTCCTCCCAATGGGGGCTCCACACCGAGTCCCCTGCACCTGCCATGGACTTGGGGCCGGGAAGCCCACGGTCCCCGCCATTGAGGGATTCGGGACCCTCTATTTTATCAACAAGACAGGTAAGGAAGGCAAGCCGTGAGGGGAGGGGAGCGTGGATTTTCCCAGAAGACTGGTTTCCTGTGGGGTGGAGGCCGGGAGCAGATGGGAAGGAAGAGGTGGCCCTGCAGGGCTGTCATCTGAGCGGGGCTGCAGGTGGAACCCTGGTGTCTCTGGCCCTTTAGAAAGTGCAGAAGGGACTTCCCTGGTGGCACAGTGGTTAAGAATCCACCTGCCAATGCAGGGGACACGGGCTCGAGCTCTGGTCGGGGAAGATCCCACATGCCGTGGAACAGCTAAGCCCGTGCACCACAACTACTGAGCCCGTGTGCCACAACTACTGAAGCCCGCACACCTAGAGCCCGTGCTCCGAAACAAGAGGAGCCACCGCCATGAGAAGCCCGTGCACCGCAATGAAGAGTAGCCCCCGCTCGCCGCAACTAGAGAAAGCCCGCACACAGCAACAACGAAGACCCAACGCAGCCATACATAAGTAAACACATAAACAAATAAACAAATTTATTTTTTAAAAAGGGTGCGGCATAAAAAGAAATGAAATGGAGGTATTTGTAATGAGGTGGATGGAGTTAGAGTCTGTCATACAGAGTGAAGTAAGTCAGAAAGAGAAAAACAAATACAGTATGCTAACACATATATACGGAATCTAAGGAAAAAAAAAAAAAAAAAAAAAAAAAGGCCATGAAGAACCTAGTGGCAAGACGGGAATAAAGACACAGACCTACTAGAGAATGGACTTGAGGATATGGGGAGGGGGTGGGGTGAGATGTGACAGGGTAAGAGAGTGTCATGGACATATATACACTACCAAATGTAAAATAGATAACTAGTGGGAAGCAGCCGCATAGCACAGGGAGATCAGCTCGGTGCTTTGTGACCACCTAGAGGGGTGGGATGGGGAGGGTGGGAGGGAGGGAGATGCAAGAGGGAAGAGAAATGGGAACATATTGTATATGTATAACTGATTCACTTTGTTATAAAGCAGAAGCTAACACACCATTGTAAGGCAATTATACTTCAATAAAGATGTTTTAAAAAAAAAAAAAAAAAAAAAAAAAAAGGGTGCGGGAGGGAGTCATTGCCATGGGAGCAGCGCCACCTGGTGGACTATGGAGGGCATGACCAGCACTGCTCTTTGGGTGGCCAGTGGAGCTTGGTCCCAGGTGCCCCAGGACCCCAGCCTCACCCAGGCCACCGACACTGTGGCGCTGGTTCCTCTTTTCCTTCCTCCCTACGGGGCTTCCTGGGGCTCTTCCCCCACATGGCCGCCACCCCAGGTCCCTGTCTGGACAGGCCCATCCAGCCCCGAGCGCCTCTGACCGGTGGGTCCCACGCTGCCCCCTCCCCACCTCAGGGCTGGCGACCAGGGCCAGGCGTGTCACCGACGGGGACACGGGGCAGCCATGCACCTGTCCTTCCTGGGCCGGCCTGCTGACGCCTGGCACCCTGCCCCCTTTCCCTTCCAGAGGCCCCAGGTGGACGGCCAGTCACACAGGGGTCGGCAAACCTGTAAAGGGCCAGTGAGCGGATATTTCCGGCTCTGCAGACCACACGGTGTCTCTGGACCGCTGAGCCCGTGTCGTAACCCTTAACCCTCAATTTGGACTTGGTTCTGTCCCCTTACAGGAATCCCCAGGCCTGGGAAGCCAGGATTCTGGAAGAACTCCTCAGTTTCCCCTCAGTTCTGCCGTGCAGGCAGGTGACACCTGCTCCCCGGGGACACTGACCCGGCCGTGACCGGGAATGTTGGCGACCACAGTCCTCAGCCTTCCGGGTGTCTCTGTGTAGCATCTGCCCCTTATAAGGACACCTGTCATTGGATTTAGGCCTCGCCCTAAATCCACAGTGATCTCACCTTGAGACCCTTACCCAAGTACATCTGCAAAGACCCTGTTTCCAAACGAGGTCACATTCTGTGGGGACAGGTGGACATGACTTTGGGGGGGAACGCTCTCTGGGACCACAGCCAGGATCAAACAGTAATCCATCTCTGGACCCCCTCCCACCCCTCCCCAACCTTCCTGCCCTCTCCAGGGCCAAGCTTCACCCTGCCCTCCCCCCAAGCGCCCTCATATTTTTGCCACCTGCCCATTCAGCCCCTCTCCCCTCCCACCAGCCACCCCTAGCCTCTTCTGTTGGCAACAGTGCCCTCCTTCCCACCCCCACTGTGGGCCACAGCCAAGTGGCCCTCAGCACCCATCCCCCGCTCCTTCTCCGCCCCTCTGGACAGTGAGGCCAGAAAGCTGAGTCCCTGTTCCCGATCCCCTGCAGCTAGGTTCTGGATTCGAAATTGCTCTGGCCGGCCAACATGCTGACCCCCAGACCAGGAAGGAGAGGGAGGGAGGGGCTCCTCCCTGCCTGGGGGTGGGGTGTTGGCTCCAGGATCCACCGCTGGGGGACTGCTGTGGTGGTGGCGGCATCCTGGCCCAGCTTTGGCAGGGGCGGGGGGTCACCGGGTCCCCACTGTCCGGATTGCAGCAGAGCTGGACGGTCTGCTCTGGAGCCTGACTCTGCAGGCCAAGCGACAGTTCTGTTCAAATTGCTGCGTTAGTTAGGACACATGAGGTTATGCTGCCGTAGTAGCAAGCAGCCCCGAGATCTCAGCGGCTTTTAAGCCTTAAAAGAACAAAGGCTGAGCAATGACTTTTTAGATACAACACCAAGTCGCGATCCATCAGTGAAAGAATCGATGAGTTGGGCCTCATTAAAATTTAAAACCTCTGCTCTGTGAAAGACACTGTCAAGAGGATGAGAAGGGCGGAAAGGACGAAAAAGAAAGAAGTGATTTCTCGCTCACGCTGCACATCTGACCCAAGGGGCAGGGAGACACCACACGTCAGAGTCACCTAGGCTGCCGAGGCTCTGTCTTGGTGAGGGTGGGCAGGTCTGGGCAAAGGGAAAGGGAAGAACTGCAATCCCTCTCTTGAAGCTGCTTCCTGGAGCACGATTTCATTGGCTGGAGCAAGTCACCTGCCACCCTGACTTCAAAGCGAGCGGGAGCGGGGGCGTCCATGCCACCTTGCCTGGTGCCAGGAGGGGAACCAGAGCGCCCCTGGTGGTCACAGACGCCACATTCTACAGGGGACCACACGGACCCTGCCTCATGCACACAGCACACTCACGCCCACCTCCTCCGCACCCCCTGACATTCTGGCCCGGCTGTTCCTCAGCTGTTGAAAACCAGGGCCCTCAGTTTGGGGAGGGAATCATTTCCAAAGCAGTCAATCAAACGTTCACTGAGAATGTTTGATTCTGCTCTCGCAGCCAGATTAAGGCCCAGGCGGCCGAACGGAACGGGGCCGAGAGTGGTGTCTCCGGAGGTCCCTCCGTGGCTCTAGTGAAGGGTGGGAAGTCATGAGCCCCAGGCTTTGCGGCTGGATCAGTACAGTGTAATGACATACAGGTAAACTGACCGGTTTTTAGTGTACACTTCCATGAGTTTTGACAAATATGTAAAACCGTGTAACCACCACCACTGTCACGACATGGAACGCTTACCTCACCCCCCGAACGTTCCTGGGTGCCCCCTGGCTTGGCCTTCCCCCCACCCCCAGGCCCTGGCAGCCACCGGTCCGTTTTCTGTCCCTGTCATTTCCACGCTCCCAGAATGTCACGTAAAGAGAATCACAGTTTGCGGCCTCGCGATCCGGCTCCTTCCGTGCAGGGAAACGCACGTGAGATTCATTGATGGCTCTGCCTATCCCGCAGTGCATTCTTTTTTATCGCTGAATAATATTTCATTGTAGGGATGTGTCGCGTTTCGCGTATCCATTCATCAGTTGGCGAACATTTGGGCTGTTTTCAGTTTGGGGCAATTATGAATAAAACTGCCACAAGCATATGTGCAGACATATGTTTTCACTTCTCTTGGGTAAACACCTAGGAGTGGAAAGGCTAGATTGTATGGTGAGTGCATATTTAACCGTATAAGGAACTGCCAGACTGTTCTCCAAAGTGACTCTGCGTTTCACATTCCCGCAGCCATGTGTGCGCACTCCCCCGGTCCCGTGTCCCAGATCCTCACCAGAACTTGGTGTTACCCGTTTTTCCCTTGTAGCCGTCCTGGTGGCTGTGGTGGGCATTGTCCCCTGCGCTCGCCGCCCCTCTGTACCTCTTCTGTGGGGAAGTGTCTACTTGGGTCTTTCGCTCAGCTTGATTGGGTTGTTTGTCCTCTTACCGGGCTGTGAAGGTTCTGGGTTTGTTTTGCCGAGCAGAGCTTGCAGAGGGGCCGGAGCAGAGCCACTCCGGGCAAGAGGGGAGGGGAGCTGTCTGCCACCAGCAGACAGCTTTCTCACCCACCACTTGGGACCCCCATGCGTCTTCCACGCCAGTCCCCAGGCTCACTGGGCCTTTCCAAGGTGAAGAGCGGCCCAGGCCTCCTCGGCCTTAACTAAACCTCTTCCCCAGGCCTGGCATCCAAGCCCCGGCCTGCCCGGCCCTGTGGACAGCCCTGGTCCCCCTGTTCCCTCCCATCACTGCCGGTGACCTGACAGGCCCCTCGCTGTGGAGCCCACGCTGCTCCAGCACATCGGCCCCACAGCCCCTGAACCTCAGGGCCTTTGCACTTGCTGTTCCCTCTGCTTGCATGTCCCTCCTTCCTCTGGCCTCTGCTCACAGGCCTGCCCCCTGACCACCCGTCACGCCCTGTCCTTATTGGCTGACTTGCGTGCTGTCCCTCTCCCATCAGGCTGAAGATTCCCAAGGGAAGGGACTTTGATCGCTGTGTCCACAGGGCCTGACACACAGTCAGCCCTCAATAAAGACATGTTGAATGAATAACTTTGCCGTCCCTGGACTCACGTGAAGATTATGTGAAATATCGGGTGCGATTGCCTTTCACAACCTGCTGTGTCCACGGAGGAGGAAACTGCGGCTCAGAAGGGGTGCCCACGAGGGCCGCAGTCAGACGCTTGGGCCCCCCCTCGCCCACCCGGCCTCAGGCCAGAGACACACGATGCACACACGCTGCCCACATGTCACCACGTGTAGATTCGCGCAGCTTTGCGCACAGGCGTTCCGTTGGCGCACCCACACACGCGGGCGCAAAAACCACTCACGCCCGCGTCCCACGGCACAGGCCCAGGTGACTGGCAGCCCAGGACTCCAGCGGGCCTCCGTCACTATGACAACGGACAGCGCCAGCTCGGGCTGTGCACAGTGGCCAGGATGGATTCAAACCGTGTGCGTCACGGCTGTGGCGATGCTACTGGGCTCCCCGCAGACCCCCGGTGCCAGCCCTTCCCGGCTGCGAGCTGACCTAGCAGACGCGCGTGGAACCTGCACTTCCCCATCCACGTCGGGCACGAGGCTCCAGCTCCCCAGGCTCTGTGCCGGGTGCGGCGTGGGCCCGGCACTCCACACACGTTTTCTCCCTGGGTCCTCGGTGTCCTCCAGTTGAGCGCTGCCAGGGAACCCATTCTACAGGTGGCAAACTGAGGCTCAGAGAGGGAAAGTCTCTCGCTCAGGGTCACCCAGCAGGTAGCCAGCAGGGCTGAAAGCCCTGGACCACTGCCCTGGGCTCCGTCTCAGCAGCGTGGTTTCTCCAGCAGCAAGCAGTCTGGCCATCCCTTGGAAGGTAGTGAGATCCCCCTCATGAGTGGCATTCAAACAGAAGCTGTCAGAGTTTTTACGGAAAAGGATCTGGCTTCAGGGGCAAGGGGTTGGATGAGACGGCCTCCCATTAGTCTGTGAGTGGCAAATGACAAAAAGATTATTTGGTGAATGTAACTGGAAAGAAACTAGCTTCAGATAAAGCTGGATCCAGCTCTCAGACGTCATCAGGAGCCTTCCTCTGGGTTTCCCTTTCTGCTGGTTTCCTTTATTCTCAGATCAGCTTTCCCTGGCCTGCATGGCCCCCGGAGCTCCAGATTTATATCGTATGAGCTTGGCGCCCCCCAAGAGCAAGCTCAGTAAACGTTTGTCAGCTGAATGCTAAAGCACGGATGATGTAGGGGCTTGAGTCCAACCGAGTCCCAGCCCAGCCTCTGGGAGAGGAGCCCGGCACCTGTGGTCACTCGGACACAGCACAGGGCCTGTTCCTCTGCACGGAACGCCATTGTCTCTGAAATGTCAGAGAGTGGACATGGCATTTGCTGCACACCAGGCTGTGTCCTGACTTGAGCACTTTACAGATATTAACCTATAGAAACCGCATGGCAGCCCTGTGAGGCTGTCACAGTCCCCATCTCCTGGAAGGGAAACTGAGTCACAGAAGGGCGAGGTGGCCAGCCCCAGGCAGGGCGGGAGCCACAGGGCCCCTCAACATGCCGGGCTCGGGGGGCTCCACCTCCCGCCGGGGCAGGAGCGCTGTCCTGAAGCCCTCGTCTGCCCAGGGGTGCAGAGGGCAGCACCGTCGCTCACTCTGCCAGGCCGCCCTGGGGTTACTGGGGGATGGAGCCTGGAGGAGCTGTAGTCTCCAGCGGCTGAGGGCTGGGTCTGGTCCCAGCCTTCCCGTCTGTAAAACGGGCAGGCCTCTCCACTCAAAAGCACGGCTCTCGTGTCGTGCTGGACCACCCGCTTTCCGTGATGTCCCCCAAGGTAGCCACACGTGGCTTCGAAAACCTGAGCTGTGGGTGGTGTGACCGAGAAACCACAGAAAACTTTTTTTTATCTCCTTTAACGAGTGGAAATTCAAACAGCCCCACGTGGCTACTGACACCTCTACAAGCAGCCACCTCCAGGGCTCCAGACCGGTCGATCGTGGGTTTTCATCTTGGTTTTGTTCTGTCTGCTAGTTACCCGCCCTTCCCCCGCTCCAGCAGGCAGGTGGCCCCGGCATTTCCTCTCCAAGGGAGTTTTGCTGGTGTCTCTCCAGGCCAGGAAGAGGCGGTCACCTGTCCTGACCCGCAGCCCTGCCAGGTAAGGTGGCCAGACTCAGAGTGGCCTGAGTACCTTCGCATCACTGAAGGGGACAGGAGCCCCAATAACGGCTGAGATCTAGTTGCCCAGCAGCCAGCTGGAGGCGGGCTTAGCACAGGATTTAAACCGATCTAAAGACAGGAAGGAAGCCGGCTGCTTCTGGCACACCTGCATTTTCAGCTGGGTCTGTACCAGGTACACACACCTGCTCCCTACCAGTGTGGGAGCGCTGCGCATCTGTGCCCCACACCCCAGCACGCACACACTCACACACACACACGCAGGTGTGGACACAGCCCTGCTCTGTGGGCTTCCTCCTGCCGAGCTCCCAGCAAGGGTTGGGGGTAACGACATCCTGTGCCCTCTGGTCCAAGGCCAGGAGGAACCCTGCCGCCTTCTCCAGGGCGACCCCAGCTGCGCCCTGACACCCAGGAGCTGGGCCGAGGTCAGGCATCCCCAGGAGCCCAGGCCTGAGCTCAGGGTCCAGCAGCTCTGGGCCCCGGCCACCTCCCTCCCCTCCACCTGCCCCTGGGGGTCTGCAGGAGTGAGTGACCACCCCCCACCCTACACACTCACCTCCCAGCTCCGGGTGGGCAGTGGGCAGGGAGGGGGCTCAGGGTGGTAGCCGAGGAGTCCTAAAATGTACGTGGATTCGCTTCCTGTGGCCCCTGTAACACAGCCCCACAAACGTGGTGGCTTAAAGCACAGACATTTATTCTCTCCCGGTTCTGGAGGCCGGAAGTCCAGAACCAGTATCGCTGGGCCGAATCAAGGTGCTGGTGGGCACACTGCCTCCTCTCCCAGCTTCCATGGCTTCCTTGCCCCGTGGCTGTAGCCCCGCCCCCGTCTCTGCCTCTGTGGCCACGTGGCCTCCTCCCCGGTGGGTCACACCCCTTCGGCCTCTCTCAGAGGACACTTGTGTGGCGTTTAGGGCCACGTGGATGATCCAGGACTATCTCCCCACCTCACGGTCCTCAGCTCAATCACGCCCTCAAAGACTGCTTTTGCTGTTTATGTAAGTGACATCCAGGTCCTCAGGGGTTGGGGCGTGGGTGTCTTTGGGGGCCATTTTCAGTGGGCCACAGAGAGCCACGTGGGGTCTGAGCTGTGCCCGCTCCTGAAGCTGGCTCTGGCCGTGACCAGTGCATGACTGAGGGAGGCCGTGTACAGCGACAGACCCCGGATCCTGTGTGGTACCAACGTCAGGGGCCTCAGGGGCCTGCGGTGCCTGCCTGGGGGGACCCCCAGAATGAAGGGCATGGGGGCAATGGGACCGGGGGTGGTGGTGGGGGGGAGTGACCATGGGGAGGGCACCCGGGCCGCCTCCTACCTTCCCGAAGCCCCCTTGACGGGTCAGAAACTGGCAGGACCAGCCCACGGGACAGGCGCCGCAGCTCCAGGCCCAAAGAGGTAGACACAAGGTAGACCTGCCCCAGGACACACGGCAACAGGCGGCAGCAGTGGGCCCCTCTGGTGACCCAGGCCCCGCGTTCTTGGGGTCTCTTCAGGCCCCCCGAGCCAGGCTTTGAGCTGGTCTTGGAGGCTGGGCAGGATGTGGGGAGGAGGAGGGGAGTGGAGGAACTCTGAGAGTTGAACGGACCCATGGATGCTTCCTGACTTCCGGAGGGAGGGGCCCGGGGTGTGAGGGCTCGTGGGGCAGATTCCTCCTTTCGGGGCCCCAGGACGGACCCCAGCAACCCCCGGAGGGATTGGATCCCCAGTGCCCGCGTTCACCCCACGAGTGTTTCTTGAGGGCCTGTCGCGGCCCCTCCCGGCCCGTTCCCTCTGCCTTTCGCCAGCTCCCAGCCCCCAGGCCCTGGGGGCTGCAGAGAGGAGGTGGGCAGGGATTTGCTTGGCTGGGGCTGGTGCCCCACCTGGGAAAGCAGGAGGGGTGGAGGAAGGGATGAGACCCCTGCTCTAGACTCTGAGGGCACATGCCCACAGCCGCATGTGCAGACACAAGACCCCACCCTCACTCACCTGGGCCTGCGGACCTCAGACACCCACAAAGAGCGGGCCCCTTGCCTAAGGCAAGCACGAGGACAGTCGCTCAGGCCAAAGCCCCCAAGTGCCCTGGACTCCTCTCTTTCTGACCCTATCAATTTTACCTTCAGAATATATCTGGGATTCGAACTTTCACAGCCCACGGCCCACACCCTGGCCAGTCCCTGTGGTTGCCCATCTGGACAGGTGTTCCGCTCACGCAGCGTCATAGCCAGAGGTCTCTCCGTGGCCACCCATGCCCTTCCTGACCGTCTCTGGCTCACAGGCCTCCTCCCGTCCCCCTCACTCCGGCCTCAGGGCCTTTGCACCTGCTGTTCCCGTGGCAGGGCAGGCACCCCCCCCCCTCCAGCTCTCCACGACTTCCTACTTAAGTAACTCAGAGCCAGTTCCTCACAACTAGCCTGTGTATTTACTTATCTATGTGTTTGTCTGTCTCCCCCCACCCCCCAGAATGTCAGCTCCACGAGGACATGAGTTCGCGTCTGCTTTGGTCACCGTTGCTCCCTGCCCAGTCCCGCACCTGGCACAAGGCAGACCCTACTGCCTGTGGACGGCAGGAAGCCGCAGATGCAGGTGGACACCCACGGAGTTGGTACAGGTGAACGGAACCGCGGTCGACCACGCCCGCCGGGCCCCAGCCCCTCTCCTCCTGTCATTCAGCCCTGACACAGCACAGCCGGGAGGCACGCAGGCAGCCCAGGTTGCTCCATCGAGCGGAGGGGGAGGCCGAGGCGGGAGGTTGAAGCCCAGGATGTGGCTCCCCGCCCTGCCTGCCCCTGCGGGCTTGGTCACCTCCCAATCCGACTCCGCAGCCCGGGAGTGTGCCGTCACCACGCACGCTCCCACCAACCAGGCCTCCAGCCCCATCTTGGCCGGAGGAGCTTATCACCGATGACTTTCCACACAGAAATCGATAGAAAACGTTTTATCTCCTTCCCCAGGGGCAGCCGGGCCTGAGAGCAGAGCTGGCTCCGTTACTATGGTGACCCTCCTGGACCTCCCCACTCCCTCCCCTCCCCCTCCCCCACTCCCCTTGTTCCCCCCCTCCTCCACTCCCTCCCCTGGTGCTCCCGCTCCCCTTGTCCCCTCCCCACAGCTCCCACCCTGCTGTCTGGTGGCTGCAGCATTGCCATTTTGTGGGCCTGACAGGGAGCGGCCTCGGGGCCCCTCAGCCCACCCAAACGTGACCTTGGGGCCCTCTGCTTCCACACCGAAGTGCAGCTCTGGAGGCCAGCTTGGGCCTCATCCCTCTGCCAGGCACTGTTCTCTGTGTCTGTGACAATCCTCTGATCATTCAGCTCAGTTTCCCCTCTATACAATCAGACGGGGAACAGTTCCTCCCTGTAGGGCACTATGGGCACCCTGGGAGACTAGACCCGTAAAGGCAGGGAGCACAGGGCTTGGCTGCGGTCAAGAAACGCCAGCCACTGTAGATAAGCCTCGATCTGCACATCTGCAGAATGGGTACACGAGAGATTAGGGTTGTCAAGTCTAAATGAGAGACAGGAAAAACTGTCTGGCCCTCTGCCTGGCACATCCTAAACGGTGCATTCTCTGGAAGGACCATCGTCCAGGCCCTGCTGTGGGGGTGGGAGGAGGTGGGAGGGACAGCTGTGCCCCACCCTCCACGGAGGCTCCCAGGCCACGGCCTCCACGTGGCCCGCCGCGGACAGTGATGCCTCATGGGGCCCACGTAACCTGTACTCTCCCTCCACCCCACAGAGCTGTGTGGATTTTCCTCCTGCCTGCAGGCTGGGGTCGCGTTCCTCCTTCTGCCTCGAGTGCCCTGCCCCACGCGGGCAGCCAGGCCACAAACCTCCAGGACGGGAGGCGGCACTACGTATGGCACAGAGACTGGAGCCAGACCACCGGTGGTGTCTCAGCTCTGCCGCTTGGGGACGCTTCTGTGGCCGCTGAATAATGGCCCCAGAGATATCCACACCCCAATCCCCAGAACCTGTGAGTATGACCTCAGGTGGCAGAAGGGACTCTGCAGGTGTGATTAAAGATCCTGAGATGCAGGGATGACCCCGCCTTATGCGGGTGGGCCTTACATGTCATCACAAGTGTCCTTTCAGGAGAGAAGCGGGGGAGAACCGACACAGGCGAGGAGAGGTGACGATGCAAGCAGAGAGGCAAGGAAGGGGCCACGAGCCGAGGGGCGCAGGCGGCCCCTGGAATCTGAAAAGGGCGAGACACCACTGTCGCCTGGAGCCGCAGGGATGCTGAGCTGCACTCCTGACCTTCAGGACTGTGGGAGCAAGTCAGTGCTGTCTTAAGACAGTAGGTCAGTGGCAGTGGTCACGGCAGCCACGGGAGATGCCCTCTTGGTGCCTCCGCATCCGTAAAATGGGCCGATGCAGTGCCCCCTCCCTGGGCTCTTGGGAGGCTGACCTGAGTTGACAGTGCAAAGAGCTTAGAAAACTGAGAAGTATTGTTTTTAAAATGACTGTGCAAAAAACTGGTCTGCCCTGAAGAGGACAGCACTCCTGCCCTCAGGGAACTAACTCACCACCTGGAGCCAGAGAGACTTGCAAAGAATAGTGATAACCCGGAATGTGACAGGAGGGCCTCAGGTGACCGGGGGAGGTCTGAGAGGGCTTCCTGGAGGAGCCCACTCTTTTTTTTTTTTAAAGATTTAAAAATTTTTATTTATTTATTTATGGCTGCGTTGGGTCTTCGTTGCTGCATGTGGGCTTTCTCTAGTTGCGGCGAGCAGGCGCTACTCTTCATTGCAGTGCGCGGGCTTCTCATTGCGGTGGCTTCTCTTGTTGCGGAGCATGGGCTCTAGGCATGCGGGCTTCAGTAGTTGTGGCACACAGGCTCAGTAGTTGTGGCACACGGGTTTAGTTGCTCCGTGGCATGTGGGATCCTCCCAGACCAGGGATCGAACCCGTGTCCCCTGCATTGGCAGGCGGATTTTTACGCACTGTGCCACCAGGGAAGTCCCAGGAGCCCACTCTTCATCTGAGCCTGGTAAGGTGTGGAGGGAGCAGCCAGATAGGGCAAAGAGGGAAGGGTGTCTCAGGCAGAGGTAACGGCATGTGGGGACGCTGAGAAGATAGGAGCTAAAGCAACTGAGGGACCTGTAAGGCATCCTGCAGGGAAGAGCCGGAAAGATGTGCACGGGCCAGGCCAGCCCTGGGGTGTGTGTGTGGGGAGTGCAGGCCAGGGAGGGACACAGCAGAACAGAGCAGGGCCACCGTGAAGAGGGTGGATGGGGGTGTTGAAACAGGGCGAGGAGACAAGTTGCAGAGGCCGCGACCAAGGAGGGAGCAGAGCGTAGAACTGACAGGATTCAGGACAGCCTGGACCAGGCGGGTGAGCAGGGGAGGGGCCGGAGAGCTTGGGGCACTTCGCCTGGATAACCATCATCCTAACTAGCGCCAGAACCTGGCTCTCACCACATACTCGCCAGGGGACGTGCCAAGTGCTGGGTGTGCCTCATCTCAGCCTCAGTCCTCACAGCCCTGAAAGTGTGATCGTCCACAGTGTGCAGAGGGGAGACCGAGCCCAGACACAGAGCAGGGGGGCAAGGGGGCGGGGCGTAGGGGCTGGGAGGGGAGGGGCGGAATAGCTTTCATATAAACTAGGTAAGAAATGGTTTGGGGACTGCTTCTGTAATAGGTTTTTATTACAAGAAAGAAGTAAAGAAAGAAGGAAGGGAGGGAGAGAGGAAGGGAGGAAGGGAGGGAGAGAGGGAGGGAGGAAGGAAGGAAGAAAAATATTCATGTTTTATTAGTACCTAAGTGCTTTTGTTTTCACCACTGGTAATAAGAAAAAAATCTGTACAGCCTGAAAGTATGGCAATTCAAACCTCTGTTTAAGAAAGACCTGTGACCTGCACAACCCTTAGGACGGTGCCCACGTAGTAACAGCTTAAAGTTGGAGGGGGTCTATGACCAGGAGCTCAGCTGTATCGATGAGGTTTTATTTCTCGAGCTGACAGTGGTGGATGCAGGGGTGATCACTGAATATTTCTTGTACCTTCTTGACTATCTTAAATATTTTACAATTAAACATTGGGAGTCACTGATGATCCCCAGCTGTTCACTAAAGCTGGTCTGAGGTCCCAGCTCGTATCCAACTGATGACAGGACCGCTGTCCTTGCAGCCAGCCTGAGTCCCCTCCACCACATCCTGCCTATTTGCACAGCCCCAAGGAGGGAACTTCCTCTGTCCTGAGGCAGTGCATGGTCCCCTCTGAACAGTTCTTATTGTGGGAAAGTTCTGCCTCATGAAGAGTCAAAATGCTGCTTCAGGTCTTTCCACTCACTGGAAACCCACAACCTGCATGTGAGTACACAAGGCCAGGGCAGCCCTTCAGATCTTTGAAGAAGTCAGTCCCCTGCCCTCCTCACCCTAATTTTTCTTCTCCAGGTTAATCAGCCTTAGTTCTCTTTGAGACAAGCGACAGAAAACAAACTTAGGCTGGTTTAGGTAAACAGGTAAACTTATTGGCTTGCGTGTAATTGAGCTTCAGGCGTAGCTGGATCCAGGTGCCCAGCCGGTGTCTCTACGTGTGTTTTGACACTGCTCTCCTACAAACTGGCTTTATTCTCAGGCCCACAACCAACCAGCTTAACACCCCCTGGAGGTTCCAGCAAAGCTCAATGCTTCCTGCAAAACTGCCAGCAGCCTTGGGTCATGTGGCCATCCCTGAACCAGCCACTGTAGCCAGGGAAATGGGGCACTTTGATTGGTTAAACCTGAATCCTATGAACATCTCTGTTCTCCCAGAGGTAGTGTCAGCCCAGGCTGAACCACATGGGCAGATAGCGGGAAGGAATGTTCCCCCAGGAAATCAAGGTGTGATAACCACCAAGAGACAGGTGTGTGAGCTGGGACAAAGGTTCTCTGTCACAGAGATCCACAACGGCTGAGACAAGGTAGGGCTTTATCCCTCCCTAATGTAGCTTCCTCGGGTAGGCAGGCTGGCTGCGCGGAGCTCAAGCTGGGCCCTCAGACGCATCTGCAGCCCACTCCGCACACCCCACTCCAGGTGCCTCCCCTCCCTGTGCTTGGTCTTCCGTGTGAGCAAGGGGGGCTCCCGAACTGGGGACGTCCCCACGGAGGCGAGCCACCAGTAAGCCAGTCCCTCAGGGTACGGGAGTCTGTCCGGAGGTGGATCCCGCTTCCCTGTCTTCCAGCCCCGGGGACCTCTCTCCCTCAGCAGGGAGTCATTGTCTCCTTTTGGCCTAGGAGAAAACCGAGGGGGAGTTCCAGGCCAAGGCACAGATGCAAAACTGAGTCTTAAGACCCCTGGGGAGGGGGGAGGATATCTCAAATCCAGTGCCTTTGGGGGCAGTCGGTGATTTAAATGTGGGTGTGGGTAGTGGTAGGGCCACAAGAATTTAGATTCCTTAAAGGTATTTCAACTCCAAAATCTTTAGACACTTTTCTCTCCAGTCAAAACAAGCCCGCAGCCTGGATCCTACCTCGGGGCTGCAAGTTCGACATCTTTGTAGCAACACTGTCTTTACTGCGTGTCTGTGTTGGGCAGCAGGCCCACTCCCGCCTTACCTCCCACCACATCTCACGAAAGGTGACAAGTAGCTTCTCAGCAGAAATCTCCCGGGGGCTGGCTCTGCTGACCGACCCCTGATGGTGCCCAGAGCAGACTGAGCACTCTCCTGCTCAGAAGCCTCCCCTCCCTAAATTGGGCTACCCAGCCTTCTGAAGAGGCCTAAGGATCACCCTCCAGATCTCAGCTCACAGGTCACCTCCTCCAGGAAGCCTTCCCTGAATTCCTCAACAGGACCAGGTCATGACACTTCGTGCCTGGGCTCCACAGCACGTTTTTCACAGGTAGCTCTTACACGGCAACCCAGAACCTAACCCAGTGTCTGACCCACGGTGGGCACTCAATTAATATGCATGGGAGAGGTGAATAAGCTCACCTGCTGTGTGACCTTGGATGAGGGACTGACCTCTCCGAGCCTCAATTCTTTCATCTGTAAAATCAGTTGTGATGAGGGAGCACTGAGAGGATGCATGGAGTGTGAGGCTGAATAACGGCTCACAAAGATATCCGGGTCCTGATCCCCGGATCCTGTGAATGTTCCCTTATGTGGCAAAACACGGGGTGGAGGGTCCTTGTAGGTGTGCTTAAATTAGGGTCTTGAGATGGGAGAGTCTCCTGGATTATCCAGGCGGCCCGAATAGAATCGCAAGGGTCTTACAAGAGGAGGCAAGCAGGTCAAGGGAGGAAGCAGGAGCTGTGACAACAGAAGCAATTATTTCCTGCCTTTTCTGGTTCCTGGAGGTCACCAAGGGGGCACGAGCCATGACATGCACGTGGCCTCCAGAAGCTAGAAAAGGCAGGGAACGGACTCTCCTGTTGATGCTGATTTCGGACATCTGCCCTCCAGAACGGTAAAGAATAAAGTTGGGTTGTTTTAAGCCACTAAATGTGTGGTCATTTGTCGCAGCAGCCCTAGGAAACTCACACCCACGGAAAGCATCTGGTGCACAACAAGCGCTCAGAATGGCAGTGGTTAGTGCCTAGACCACGCCATCTCCTCCTCCCCCCGGGACGCCCCCTCTTGTCACCGCCCACTGAGGTCCCTGGTGCCAGGCCTTCCCTGGGTTCTCCCCAGAGCAGGGGAGGGCAGGGAGGGCAGGAGGCTGGACACGGCAGGGGGTAGAAGCCCCTGGATGTATGGAAGCCCCGTTCCCCCTCCTCTAGCTTGTGACCTAAAGTACTAACAGCGTTCACAGCCTCCAGGCTCCGGGCTCGACGCTCCACACTCCCACCTCCTTTAGTCCTCAGGAACCCCGGGAAGTAGGTGCTACTCTTACCCCCATTTTACAGATGAGGAAACTGCGACTCAGCATGTTAACTGGTTTTTCCAAAGCCTCCCAGCTGGGCCCAGAGAAGCCAGCCTTAGAGACGAGGTCTGTCTCCTCCAGAACCTGTGCTTAAAACCACGCTGTGCACCCTCTTATCCCACTTCTGTCCGGCTCTCAAGCTCGCCCTCGGGGGTGGTGGCTGAGTTGGGTGCAGGTCTTGGGTCTTGCTTGTCACCTTAGCTTGAGACCCTGGACAGATGACTTCACTGCTCTGTGCCTCAGTTTCCTCGTGAACAAAAGTGGTGGGTTTGCCTCCTGGGGGGTGGAGGGGCCGTGGGTGTCAGGATCAGATGAGAGGACGTGTAGACAGGGGGACAGTCCTCTGTCACAGAGTAAGAGCACCGTACCCACCACCTGGCCTTACCTACAGGTGAGGATGCTGAAGTTCCCGGGACCCTGACTCCTTGAGAACCCTCCCCTGCTCGTGGGACCAACAGACCCCAGAGGCCGGGTGGAAGCAGGAGGCCTTCTGCCTCAGCTGTGGCGAGTGGAGGCTTTGGGGCAGGAAGTCAGGGAGTCTGTAAGCTCATAATAGGTTCACTCACCCATTCATTCAGCATTCCTCTGCCCAAGCTCTGCCAATGGCACTAGAATTGCATCCAAGATCCCCACCAGGCCCTGGTAGCCCTACGGCTCTGCCTGTCCCCCTGCTCTCTCCTGCCTCAGGGCCTTTGCACTTGCTCCTCCCCCTGCCAGGAACGGTCAGTTCCCTGCCCACACCTGGCTAAGTAGCCCCTGTTCTTCACTTCACTAATGACTAGCGCTCATTACTCCCTGGAACGATCTTCCTCACGTGTGGAAGCATTTGTTTGCTGTCTGTCTCTGCCCACCAGGGTGCCAGCCCCATGACGACAGGACCACTTGTCTCTGCTGATTTTGCGTCCAGCGAGGTGCCAGTAAGTGAAGAAATCCATGCTCGGCGGCCTACTGAGCTTAGAGGTCGGAACGTTTCCCAGACTGTGAAGGGGAGGTCACAGGAGGGCTGTGGTGGGTGAGGGCGGGAGCCTGGCCCAGGGACCCGGCCAGAGCCTGGGAGCATCTGAAGACCGGTGCCGGTCCACGTCCTCCGCCCGAGGTTCCGGCCCCGACCCCGACCCCGGCCCGCGAGTCCTTGAGGGCCCCCCCGGAGTCCCCCGGCCAAGCCCCCTCCCCCCAGGTCCGCGGCGGGCGCGGGCCGCCAGGGGGTGCTGTCGGGGCGCGCGGCCCACCTGGCTCCCGGGCGGCGAGCGAGCGCAGCCAGGCGGCCGGGAACTTTTCTCCTCGCGCTCTCGCCGCCTTCTCCCCCCGTGCGCCGCCCGCCGCCGGCTCTTCCTGCGCGGAGGGGACCGCATTTCCCCGCGGCCCTGCGACGCCAGCAGGCCCGGCAGTGCGCAGCCAGGGCCCGGTCCCCGCGCCCCGGGCGCCGCCCCTGCCCGCGGCTGCGCTCGGAAGGCGAGGTGCGGAGCGAGGCGCGGCCGGAGCGAGAGCGCGCCGAGCAGGCCGCCCAGCCCGCCGCCCGAGCGCCGGCTCGAGGAGGGGGCGCCGAGGCCCACCCTCTTTCCTGCCTGGCTGCTGGCCGGCCGGGCCGCCGCGCCCCGACCCCCATGGCCGCCCGGGTCTCCGGGCAGAGAAGTCGCAGCGCCAGACCCCGGGCCCCCGAGTGAGCGCGCGCTGAGGTGAGCACCGGGCGGGGGGGGCGGGGGGCTGCGGGGAAGTGCTTTGTGTGCGGGGGGCGCGAGGTCACCGGATGGCCGTCCGGGGAGCTGCGGGGTGCGGGCGCGAGGAGCGAGGGTCGCGGGTGCGGGGGCTGTGCGCGCGGTGGCGCCGGGGGTCAGCCGAGTGCGGGTGGGGACCGGGGCGTTCGCGCGGCGCCGGGGCCGGAGGCGAGCTTTGTGAGTGCGTCCGGGTGGGGGGCGGGGAGCCGACTTCTCCGGGGGGACTCGGGGCCTGGCGGGGCCACGGCGTGGGAGCCAGGGCCTCGAGGGACGGCGAGGGCCGTGGTGGGGAGGGGTGGCGCGCGGGGCTCTCAGCGGAGCCCGCGGCGGTGCCCCCTCGCGGGCGGCGGCGCCCGGGCCTGTGCGCAGGCCGCGCGACCCGGCAGGAAGCGGCCCCGGAGGCCGGGGAGCTCCGACGCGGGCAGGCCCGGGGCGCGCGGGCCTTTCGGGGTGACGTCACGGTGGGGGCTCCGGCCACGCGAGTCCCGTGTCCCCGGACGGACGGCGGCGCGCCGGTCGGGTCCCTGGCCCCGCGCCTCCGCGCCTGGGAGGCAGGGGACCCGGGAGGAGGACGCGGGGACCGGGCGCAAGGCAGTGTCGCCGAGCGCGGCGGGGGGGGAGTTGCAGGTCGCGGAGTTGACATTTGGAGCCTTGGTCGCCGGGGGCGGCCGAAGAGGGGCGGAGGGGAAGCGAAACACCAGACAGGCCCGAGGCCGCGGCGGCCCCAGCTTCCTGGGGCGCCCGTTTTCCCAGCGAGCTATTTCCCTTCTCGGGCTCTGGGTCGTCCTCAAATCCACGCCAGGGGCCGGAGTGCGGCCCGAGCCGTGCCCTGGTTCGGTCAGCCCCCGACGGGCGCGGCGCTGGGGCTCAGGGCCTGAATGGAGACGGCTGCCGAGAGTAACAATGCGCTACTGGGGGGCTGGGGGAGGGGAGGCAGCGCGCCTGAATGGCGACCCGGGCCCCGGGCTTCCCAGGCTTTCCGCAGGCTCCGGTCCGGGACCCATGTGGGACCCTCACGGTTCCCTCCACCCAGAGTGCCCCCCCCCCCCCATTTGTCTTCCAACGCAGCGGCGTGTTGAGGATTCAAGGGCATTACATCTGGTTGCAATCCAGTTTCATGCCGCTGTTGGGCTGTTAAGACCTCGCGCTGACGTCAGAGCAGGGGAATTACTTCTTTTTATTTTATCTTTTTTTAGTTGTCTGCTGCCCGGGGAGGGGAGGCGGGGTGGGTTAGGCGAATTCTGATGTGGAGGCGCCAGCGCCGTGGGAGCCCCAGGCTGGGGGCTCTGCCTCTCTCCCCACACCGCATCCTCCATTCAGACCTGGCTCTGCCTGGGGTCAGGCGCACCCTGGGTGGGGGCAGCCCTCGCTGCAGACTCAGTGGAGGCCCCTCCCGACTGACCACACAGCTGCATTTCCAGAGGCTTCCCTGGGACGTGGCCTCAGCATCTGGAAGCTGGAAAGGAATCTTCTAGTTTCCCACCCCTCCCCCTTGACAGTGAGGGCCTCAGGAGTGTCCAGAAGGGAGTCCTTAGGAAAAGTGGCCTTCTGGGTAACAGAGGAGTGGACATAGACATTCTGGTTTGGGGGAGGCTCAGCCCCAAAACTGTGGCAAAGGCTCTCACAGGCAAGAGGCTTGGAAAGAAGGAGAATGTGTCCAGGGGTGATCCTGGCCCCAGAAGCCGAGTATGGAGTGGGCTGAGTGTGACCTTTCCCAACAGCCAGAAGCTTCTGTAGCTTCCTAAACAGAGGGGGGTCACCCGCTCCGTAAGGGTCTTTCTCTCCCTGTGGACCAGGAGGCCCCTGCAGGCAGGGACCCTGCTTATTCCTCCTTAGACTCTTTAGTCTGGACTGTGGCTTCCAAACCCTCAGCTGTGACCTATAGTAAGAAATGCATTTTAGGTCACAATTCCATTCACACCCACTGTGTGTAACGGAAAAAAAAGTTTAGTGAAATAGCTCTTTACTCCGTTATGTACCCTGGTTTGATACTTTCTGTTCTAGTCTATTTGGGTTTTGTTTTTTTTTTTAATTGCTTTCTGTGACCCACTAAATTGATTTCATGATCCACTAATGGGTCCTACCCAGAGTTTGAAAAAACAGGCCTAGAAAATGAGTCTGCCTTCTATTCATTCAACAAACATTAATTGAGGCCCTGACAGTTTCTCTCAATTTCTTCTTTTTGAATTACTCAGGTAAGACATGGATTTGTTCTCATTGCGAACAATGCAAATAACCCAGAAGTACACAGAGTAAAAGTGCCCCCCCAGGTAACCCCAGTTAACACCTTGAATATGGTTTGCTGTTCTCTTATGCATACATGTATCATACACACAAATACATAGTTTCCTCTTACCCCAAACGAGACCGCCCCTCAGGCCCTTAGTGGCCAGCTCCCTTTTCCTTCCTGTTGTCTTGGCGGGGTCACAGGTGGGGTGCTCCAGGGCAAGGCTTTGGGTGACTCCTGGCTCCACCACGTCCTGAATGAGTTGCTCACCTCTCTGTGCCTCTGTGTCCCCATCTGTGCCACGGGGTTAATAACAGTACCAGCCTCACAGGACTGTGGTGAAGCTTTAACAAGCGAGTGAGTCCACGTCAACCCGTGAAGCTGAGAACAGTACTTGTCGCAATAAACGTTAGCTGCCACTGTCACCATTATTATCACCACTGTCTTCCCATGGCCGTCCACGTTTGCACCTCGTTGCTTTAATGGCGCCTGTGGCTGGGCAGGGATGTCCCCCCAGCGACGTGTGGCTCCGCAGGCAGGACCAGGCGGAGCCCTGCACGCCGGGCAGCGTTCCTTCGGGAGAGGCACCTGGGCTTACTGGCCCACCAAGTATTTTCCAAGGGCCCCCCGTTTCAAAGTCCTGTGCTTAATGCACCTGCCTCCAAGGTCACAGCCCAGGGGTGATAACCAGATGGTACCCAAGGGGACAAGTGGGAGCTCGTGCCAGGTCTTGGCAGGAAGCAGGGCCTCGCACAGAAACACTGGCAGGTGTTCTGGGGACAACGAGGGAAGGAGTGGGTCGGTGTCTTTGGTGGGACTTGGTCACGCGGGGAGGGGCAGAGGGGACCACAGAAGCCAGTTCCAGGGTGGCGGGCAGGTAGCCTGAGCTTTAGGATCCAGGGGTGAGTACGTCCCAACTTGGAGCTTTGTGGAGGTGGGGGCTTCCTGGCAGAGGGGGCTTGGAGCAGGTGCTTGGAGCACAGGTAGGGGATGAGGGGGCGTTGCTGGCAAAGGGAACACACCAACGATCCTTCGGCAGCTGCAGCGGGCATGGCCGGTGTCCTGTGGCCAGGAGGGAGGACTTGGCTCAGAAAGAACGTGGTGGGAGAGGCTAGCTGTTGCCGCGGCCTCCTCACTGGCCTCCTTGCCTCCATCCTGCCCCCTCCCAGCGTGGGCCACACTGCAGAGTGCCCTTTCTCAACCACGGCAGTGACTCCCCGGGGCTCCTGCTGCCCTCTGAATCAAGATCTGCTCTGGAGTCCTTCCCACGCCGTGCGGGCCTTTCTGGTCCTCCGCCTGCTCTGGCCCCACTCAAGCCCCGTCCCCTCCTGCCACAGCCGAGCCCCCTCCCAGGATGCAGCCCTGGCATTACTGCCTCTGTACGTTGGCCCAAGCTGTTCCTTCCACCTGGGCTGCCCTTCACCTTCCTCCCTGTGTCCCGAGACCCAAACAGACGTCCTGTCCCCTCCTTCTCTGACCTCCACGGCAGAACTGAGTCATCTCCCTTTGTCTACGGCTGAGGCATAGCGTTTATCACAGAATTATCGGTAATTCTGTCGGTGTCTGTCCTCCCCAGGAGGCCAGGGCATCCAGGCCCAGAGCTCGGCCGCCTCCTCTCTGCGGCCCCAGCTCCAAGGGTGAGGCCGGGGGCGCAGGGCGCTCAGAAGTCTTCCCGGCAGGAAGGGCTGGGTGAGGTGGGGCGGGGGAGCCCAGCATTGTTTCGGGGGCCCCTGTGGGATCTTGGGGATTCTTGGGGCGCCAGTCAGGGGATTCTGTTCATCACCCTCAGAGGAGACGGGCAAGGCCAGAGAGGGGCCCCTGCTCCTTCTGGGGGGCCGAGGAGAAACTGGCTCGTCCTGTTTCCCGGGATTGAGGCAGAGCCGTGCCCCGTGCCTGGGTGGGTCACCGGGATCCGAGACTGGAATGTGACACCAGGGTGGGTGCCAGCAGCTGGAGGTGCAGATGAGGCTCGGCTGCCAGAGGAGAGCTTTTGCTCTACTGGTTCTCGAATCTGTGTGGATAGTGTGTGTGGTGGTGGGACACCGGTGGGGCGGGTGGGGAGGAGGAGGAGAGGGCGACGTGGGAAAGGACGCCTAGTCAGGAAGGACAGAAGGACGGGCCAGGAGCACCAGGGCTCTGGCGTGACCAGCCGATCGTCGCTCACCCAGCAGACACCCCCTCCCCGCCACGTTTCTGCCCCTTGGCCCTGGGCTTGCCGGCCCCGGAGATGAGATGCTCAGGGCCGGTGGACAGCAGGCGTCCAGTTTCTGCATGGTGATCGGCCTCAGGGGGAAGGGGTCCCGCAAGCCCGGAGGGCAGCTGTCAGTTAGGAGGTGTAGGGGCCCAGTGGGGGGGCTGGGGCCCCTCAGGGTGAGGATGGGCCCCAGGCTGGGGGTCCCAAGGGAGCTGGTGCAGACTACGCCGCATTTGGCCCCCTCTCCTCCCGTCCCCTCCCTGGAGACATGCCTCAGTCCAGTCTGGGCAGCAGGGCTGAGCAGGGGAGCGGCCCTGGGTTTGGAATCAGGACAGGGTTTGAGTTCCAGCTGCTGCTTCAGGAAAGTCACGCCCTCTCCATCCCCCCTCCCCGCCCCCCCCGTCCCCCCCACAGCCCCAGCACGTTTCCCCTCCTGTCCGAGAGGGGGCGGTAACTGCTGCATTCAGTGTGCTCTGTGATCTGGAAAGCATGGGGTCAGAAACACAGGCCAGCCCGGGTTCACATCCAGGTGCCACCGTCCTTTCAGGGGCTCCGTCTCCCCCCCTTTGAAACGGGCACAGTCACAGGCCCCTCCTGGCTGCTGGCGCGTGGACTCGGCAGGGACCAGTACTCTTTCTGCTGAAGGACTGTGGGGGAAGGGGTCGCTGTTATCACTCCTCCCCTAGCCTTCCCTGCGGCGACGTTGGCCCAAACCAGGAGTTTGGTGCCTGTTCCTTCCCCAGCCAGGCTGAGGTGGATGGATTGCGTGTCTCTGTCCCCCGCTGGGGCAGGTGAGAATTACAGTTTTCCGGCCAGAGTTTCTGTTTGCAAAGGGGCTTTGCCCCGGTGCTGTAGGTGGACTTGGGCGGCAGTGTAACCACAAACCCATTCATTTCTTTGTGCATTCATTCATAAATCACATACTGAGTATCTCCCGCACACCAGGGTGCTGGGAACACAGCCGTAAACACAGACTTTTTGGCCGTGAACACCTTTCAGAGTTCAGCTGCCTGGGTTCACATTCTGGCTCTGCCACTTGCAAACTCAGACAAGTTACTTATTTGCTTTACTCATCTGTAAAATGGGGGAAATGGCAGCGCTTGCCTCATAGGGTTGTTGGGAGAATTAGTGAGTTGATGCAGATAAAATTCTTAAGACAGAGCCTGTTTTAATACATAGAAATACACAGAAGGTGCTCGAGGATGGTTCTTTTTTATTCCTGCCCTGAAGAATCTCAGCACCTGCTCGGCACTGAGGGAAGGCAGTCCAGCCAGGGCCTTCCGGAGAGGGGTGACACCCGGGAAGGGGGTGGCAGCCCTCCGAGCCCCGCCCCCAAGCTCCGGCCCAGGCAGGCCGCTGCGCCAGGTACCTCTCCAGTCAGACCTTCCGTGCGGCCCTGGGACCAGGTATCTGCAGCAGGAGCCCAGTGGGTGAGGCCTGTCCACCTGGGAAGGTCTAACCTCCCTGTACCAGGTGGGCTTCAGACTTCAAAAAGTAATTTCAGTATCGAGGGTTGAAGCTGAACGGGTTTTCTGATTGACATCCTCAGTTGCCAGCGGCCAGCAGACCACCTCTGGATGTCCTCAGGCAGGTTCCTCCAGCTCCCTGGGCCTCTCTTTCCTCATTTATAGACAGCAGAAACAATAGTACCGACATCATCGTTTCCCTTTTAAGAGGATTGAATGAGATGATGCCTGTAAAGCACTCAGCTGTACTTGGCACATAGCAAAGTGCTTAATGATGTTGCCTATTAGTAATAATAATTCTCAGAAAATGTAAATTAAAAACCATCTGAAAGATTTCTTCTTGGGCACTACGGCTCCTTAGAGGTGTGAAGTTGTAACCCTCCCACTCGCTAATAGGACAAAGAATTGTTACAGTGATGCAGAGACTTTGAGGCCCAGACAAGCTTAGCTGCTGAAGCAAAGTCACACGGGAGCCCAGGGCAGGATGCGGAAGGGAGAGCAGAACTGGGTTTTAGTCGGGTGCTCTCTGATGCTTTGAGAGTCATTCCTGCAGCAAAATGGTAACTGGTGATCAGCACTGATACACAGCTGAGGTCAAATGGGCCTGTATTCTGGAAGCTTCTGGTCTGCTAGGGAAAATGAAATTTGTACATGATTATGATAAGAGGAAAAGAGGTAAAATAAAAATCACCCTTTCTACTGGGGGAGGAAGGGAGAGTCGTGCATTCACTCATTTTGGGGGGGGGGGTGCCAGGCCTCAGGGCAGTGGTTCTCAGCTGTGGGTGATTTTGTCCCTCAGGGGACGTTAGGCACTGTCGAGACATTTTTGGTTGTCTTCACGGGGGGAGGGGGGTGGACGCTGGCATCCAGTGGGTCGAGGCCAGGGATACTGCTTAGCACCCTGGGATATACAGGACCCCCCCCCCCCCCCCCCCCGCCCGCAACAAATTACCTGGCCCCAAATGTCAACAGTGCTGATGGGGTTTGAGCCGCCTTGCCCTGGAGAAACGGGTGACTACATGGCGGCCGCCCCTGCCCTTTTGAAGCCCACAGTACCTGAAAGACATGATTCATAGATGTGGATTCAGTTGTGATCGTGTTGCAGCTAAGAAGGCGCTCCTCGCAGGGGAGGCCTTGGGGGAGGGCTTCCAGGCCGGGGGCGCGGGTGCAGCCCAAGCAAAGGCAGAGAAGCAGAAAGGCAAAGGTGTGTGGTGGGAGGGGCAGACGCCTGGTGTGTGTCTGGGGCGGCAGCAGACAATGACCCGGCCTCAGGGCTTCCAGAACCGGAAGGCCGAGGACTTCTCTGCTTTGCCTGGTTTGAGGCAACTGCGTCTCCTAGCATGCTGTACTCTGGGGGACTGGTTGGGGGTGGGGGGAGTGCTGCCCTCCGAGGGGTCCCAGCTCTGCCCCTTCCCTCATTTGCATCCATCTGATAGGTGGGAAAGAGAAGCAGGAAAAAAAGGAGAGGAAGAACAATACTTTCATTTCAAACGCAGATAGGGATAGGGGAGATGAGAAGGAATTCGGTTTAGGGTACCTTTGAGAGGAATTCGGTTTAGGGTACCTTTGAGAGGAGCACAGAAAATCCCCACCATGGCCCAAAATAGCACTAAAAACAGACGTTTTGCCAGATCAGACTTAACTGAGTGGCTCTCTCTTGTCGAGTCCAGCAGGATGTGGACGGAGCTGGCTTTGTTCCCTTAGGGTGACATTGACCTTTGGGGCCCCCTCCCTGGCAGATTAAACAGAGAGGCCCTGGTCTCCTGGACAGGACAGGAGCCTGGGGAGCTCAGCTTGAGCGTTCCAGAGGGCCAGAGATGGTGACAGGGGGCATGCCCGGCAGTAGGGCCAGATGGGAGAAGGCAGAGGTGCGAGAGGCCTGGTTCCTCTAATAAGTGTATGCCTGGCTCTTTGGCTGCTGAGAGGGATCATGGAGCAAAGCCATCATTTAATGAGTGCCTGCTTTTGTGCTTGGCACTGGGTGGTCCTCTCTAAGCCTTATTAACCGCCTCATACAGATTATCAAGGAAGCTGAAGCTCAGAGAGTTTAAGTGACCTGCATGAGGTCACACAGCGACCAAATGCAGAGCTGAGATTGGAAACCACATCTCTTGGGCGCCAAAGCCAGGCCCTGCCTGCTGCTCGCTCACCTCCTCATGGTGGTCACTCATCCAGTCAGCAGATAATGTCTGACTGTGAGATAGTACTGTGACCTGGTGGGAAGTTTTTAGAGTCAGAAGTGGGCTTGAATTCTCACCGGAGCAGTTTTAGTCTCTGGAAATTGGAGCTTCCTTTCATCTGTCAAGCGGGCATAACCACACCTTTACCTTGGAGTTGCTGTAAGGGTTAAACTGTGCATGGAAGGGGACAGGAAGGGGAAGAGGGAGGCCCCGGGAGGTTAGGACCTGCCCTGGGCCACCCAGCGCGGCAGGGCGCAATGAAAGAGCCCTGGGTAGAAGGAACCAGGCGAGATTGTGGTATCTCCGTGCAGTATCGGTGTTGGGTTTCTTTATTTGAACCGGGAGAGAGGGCAGCCCCACTCTGCAGGTAGAAAAGGTGGTGTGGAATGCGGGTGTTTATTTTTCTTTGCCTGTGAAAGCCTTGTTTCAGCTCAGGCCGATAGGGCTTCCCAAGACACTGCAGAGGGTGCCTGCCATGCTGAGGGGCCTGCCCAGGTGCCTGCCTAGGGTGGGCACTGAGGGGGCACCTACCAAGCCAGGCTCCCAGTGCAGCCTGTGGACCCCCAGAAAGAGTGAGGGTGGGTGAAGGCCATGAAACCGGGGCGCCCCTCTGCCTCCTCGAATTTGGCGTTTCTGGTCCCATTCATCTCCTTATCTCTGGCAGCCCCCTTGGGTTGCTGGGAAGTCAGGGGCAGCCTTCCTGATTGACAAACAAAACAGGCCTTGCTCACAAAAGGAGAGGGGAGGTTGGCTGGACCGCTCTGGCTCCCCTCCCCCTGTCCCAGCCCCTGGCTGCAGGCATCGCTCCTGCTCCACCCAGAAGACACCCTACATTCTGAGAGGCAGTGAGGGGGCTGCAAAGCCATTTTCAGTCAGATCGCCCTGGCTGGTCCCCAGCCTCCAGCACTAAGGAGGTGGATTCTAGGAACGACGGGGTGGCCATGAGGCAGGGCTTGCTGTATGGTCGGCCCCTCCTTCCCTCCAGCAGGCTGGGAAGGCAGCATGGAGAGGAAGCCAGGCCGGCAGGTAGCAGAGAAAGACATCGGATCCAGGGGGAGCAGCAGAGAAAGCAAACAAACAGGGCTTTGTGTGGTTGTAGATTCGAGGCTCAGAAGGGAAGCCGGCTGGTGGGAGGGGGAGAGGGAGGGGGAGGAGGGGACCGCAGGCCAGGCCAGTGCTCTGGGCAGAGATAGGTGGCTGGAGCAGCCCAGGCTGGGTGGCCACGGAGCAGGGAGTGCCACTGTGTGTGGACAGGCGTCTGGAGTCAGCCTGGCCGAGCCCCAGCCCTGCCACTTCACTCCTTAACAGATCTGGGCTTGTTTGCCCACCTACCCGGGCAGAGCCACTCACACAGGACTGGGGAGATAAGTCATCCGGCCCGACTGGCCTGGCCTGTCGTGTGAGACCCCACCCTATGGGGATGCAGGCCAAGAAGGGGTCAGGGTCTGCCTGGCGGGCTGCCAGCTTGGCTGGGTCTCCTGGGAGGGCACTGCGGGGGCCTGGACGGCAGCCGAGCAGAGGAGTTTGCACTGTCCAGCAGCAGATGCCTGGCGTGTGGGTGGGCAGAGGCCAGCATCTCGGGCCCCAGGCCCTGGCGCGGAACGTCTGCACTGTGGTGGAGGGGCCATCTCGGGGCCAAACCCTGGATCCTAGCGGGGCTGGCCCGCCTGTCCAGGAGCGCGCAGCTCCAACTCGGGGAGGGCTTGGCAGGAGCGGGCAGGCCAGACACGCAGGCAGCTGCATTATCGCCTCCGGGGCCGTGTCCTCTCCTCCCCGACCTCGGGAGGGCAAACGCCCGCGCTTTCTGGCCTCCCTTCGCTCCCGGCGGCGCCCCCACCGCGGCCGCGCCGGAGCCTCCGCGCGTCCGAGCGGATGAGCGCCGCTGGGGCCGAGACCGCGACACGGGGAGGGCGGGGCGGGGCTGCCGTTGCGTCGCCATGGCAGCGCCCCTCCCGGCGTGCCCCGCGCGGCCGCGGGGCGGGGCTTCCAGGCCCTGCCCCTCACCTCGCCAACCCGCGGCTTCATGGAACCGGGGCGCGGGGCGGGGCTTCCGGGCGGTCTGGTTTCGGCCAGCTTCTGCTCCCGCGTCCGGTGCCGGTTGCTGGGGAGCTGCGGCCGTGCGTCCTGCGCTGCCCTGCGGGGCGGGCCTGGGTTTAGCTGTGCCCCTCGCCCGCCAGCCGCCGCTCCTGCTTGGCGCCCCTTCGGGCCTCGGCCTTTCGGTGGCCCGCTAGTCACTCCCGGGCTGCCTTCTCTCCCGGGGCACTCGCTGAGCTCTGACCGCCCCCACCTGGCTTGGGCAGGCCGCTGGACGTGGTGCAGCCTTGGGCCTTGGAAGGAAGGGGGGCTCTGGGCGGGGGCAGTCGTCCTTGGCCTTTCCCGAGCCTCGCCCGGGGCACGCGCACCGGGAGGGTGAGAATGGGCTTCAGCAGCTGCGGGAGGGACTTGATATGGAAAAGAACTTCTCAGGCCTGAGCTTGTTAATAAAATCACCAGGTTATAAACATGTTGATTTTAGAAAAACATAAAAATGCCGTAAAACAAGTAAAAATCCCGTATAACGTATAATTCTACCCCCAGGACACACCATTGTCAACATTTTTTCTCTAGGCATGTGGTAAACAACATATGATAAATGTAATAAATATAAGATGTGGAGTCACGCTATATATTTGGTTTTGTAAGGCACTTGGTGGTTTAATACCTTTTTTTTAATCACTATACAAGGAGGACAGGCTTATTGTAGACTTTTGGAAAATAAGGCAGGTTAAAAGAAAAGCAGTTCACCCAAACTCCCAGTCTCCAAAGGCAGCTGCATTTGGCTTTTCTTCGCCCACCCGTTCACGGGGTCTCTGTATAAGTATGCCGCCACTCCTCCCCTGTGTGCCATCTGACATCCTGCTTTTCTCCCCTCCTGTTGTGGGACCTGCTCCTCTTTCCTGAGTCTGTGAGTCTGGAGGGAACTGCAACCAGGTCTTGGGAGAGCTTCAGACAAGAGTCGGGCTGGGGGGCTGCTTCCTAACTTAGTTCGCCCTCTCCCCATCTGCCGACCCCAGGAGCCCTTCCCCACAGCCACTCACTCTGATCGGCAGCTTGGGCAGGGGCCACCCAGCCTGAACAGGTACGTTTAAGACTTGTGGCCCTCGCTGAGACCCAGGCTCCAGCTGCAAGGCCACACCGAGGTCCCAGACCTCAGCCTCATCCGGGGCCTCCTTTGCCCAGCACACTCGGACTCAAAGACCCCTTGTTGGTCCTGTGGCCCACCTTCTGCTCCCTCTCTACCTCCTAGGAGCAGGTTTCTGCTGCCCTGGGCTCCTTAGCCTCTCCCCGGGGGTGTGCGGGCCTGGCACCAGGCGCAGGCTCCCTCTGCCCAGCTGCCTCTCGAGCTACAAGCTGCCCTTGCCCCCATCCGTCCCTCCTGCCAGGCCTTCTCTTCCCCATTCCTCAACAGTTCGATTCTAACACATCCCAGCCCTGTGTGAAACAGACCTTGGAAAATCAGAGTTGCCAAGGATGGATTGGCATTTAAAAGGCATCCAAGGGTTGGGAAAAGCCGAAGAGGCAAGAGAGCACAGGGCCCTGTCCCTGAGCAGCAGCAGGATTTAGTGGATGGAAAATCACAGAACGCTCCTTTCCCTGGAATAACACCCTAGGCAGAGGGGCGGCGGGTGGGGTACCACACAGCATGCCCGACTGGCCACCACCTGCCGTCACTGCCGTGTGCTCTCCGAAGTGAAGAGATGCGGGAGGGATGTTGGGAGCCTGCAGCCAATGGCCCTGTAAATTGTATTCTTTCAGCAAGTTTGTTCATGTATAAAATATGTAAGGCCTGCTTCACTTCACCTGTAGCGAGGAGGCGGCAGGGTTGGGGCTGAGATTGGTGCTCTGAGCGGTTTACTTATCTGGAGCTGCTCTTCTGGGCTGGGCGCTGCCTGCCATGTGGAATTTAACCAAGTGGCAAGATAGGTGTGTGTCTGTGTGTGTTCCTGGGCTTGGGGGCTGTGTGTATGCGGCGTGTGTCTGTCAGTCTTTCGGGGGCTCTGTACATGGAGGGTGATGGTTCCTGCATCCAGGCGTGTGTGTGAGTCTGTGTGTGTCGGATTGCTGAGAGTGAGCTCGTGTGTGTGATTGTGTGTACAGTGGGGTGTCTGTGTTGGTGTCTGTGCGTGTGTGTCTCGGTTGGGAAACGAGTTGAGGGGACAGGTTTTGCGAGCGTGTCTTGGGTGCTTGCTTACATGTGCGGTGGTGTCCACGACGTGGGGGGAGGACACGCGTGCTCCTCTGTGTGTCTGCATTTGTGAGTGGGGCCCCACGTGTGGCTGAGTCTGTCGCGTGTGTGTGTGTGTGTGTGTGTGCGTCCTGTTTCTGTGTGCACGTGGAGTGTGGCGCAGGACTTTACATCAAAGGCAGAGGCAGTGGCCGCCGGCTGGGTTGCGGAGCATCCACTTACAGCCCCGGGCACTGGGAGGGATGGATGCCTGGCACGCCTGTGTTCTGCGACCCCTGTGTGGCTGGGCCTCAGGCTCCAGGAAGGACTGGCCTTGGGGACTCAAGGGAGGCGGATGCCCCTGGGCCTCTTCCAGCAGAACCGGGCCTTCCCTGCCCTGTGACTCAGAGACCAGGGGGAACTCCAGGGTCAAGGTGGTCTGGGCCCACGTTCGACGGATGGGGAAACCGAGGTCCAAGGGCACACAGCCTGTGGTGGCCACGGTAGCCCCTAATGCCGGGCGTGGCTCTGGCAGCCCCCTCCCCCCCCAGCCCCCAGGCTTCAGCTTCCTCTTCCGTGCCTGGGGGCTTGGTTCCCAGCCGTGCTCCTCTCGCACAGAGGCCAAGGCACAGACCAGGCAGGGGTTCGTCGGGGGTCACTCGGCAAGTCGAGTCCAGCCTGGAGGCAGGCAGCAAGAACAGCAAGGAATGATGGGGAGACCCGGCTCTGGGCCCCGAGTCCCAGGAGCACGTCCCAGCTCTGGGGGCGACTCTGCACCGGGGCATCGTCTGTGTCCCTTCCCTGCAGCTCCCGGCCCAGACGCGGCCCAGTGGCATTCGGTTTTCCTCAGCCTCGTGACAGCCCTCAGCTCCCCCCACCTCAGCAGCTAACGCGTCTGTCACTACTTTCCTAATGAGGCTGTCGAGGGCCCCCCGGGACCGATGATACCTTTGCAGGCCAGCCGGCAGCTGAGAGGGTGGGCCGGCCTCAGGGTCAGGCTTGGGAGGGGGCAGGCCCCTTTCCTGCCTGCAGCCCCAGCCGCGAGGGCACTGAGGTCCGTCCAGGCCCCCCTGAGCCTGCTGCTTGGGGGCAGGGGGCGCCCGAAGGCTTTGGGGAGGCAGGAAAGCCCACACCGGCCACATTTTTCTTCGGCGCCGCGACTGTTTGTAGTAACAGTACTTCATCTGGCTGATCAACGTGTTTGCAGGCCTACTGTGTGCCGGGGCTAAAATCAGCCGTGATCTGGCTGTTCATAAGCCCTGCCCTTGGGGAGCTGTGGCCAAAGCAGGAAAGACAGTAATTAAGTAAGTTGTTTGCATCGTTACACTTTCCCGTGTGGGGATGCGCCTTTGTCACGAGCCAAGACATAGGCATGGGCCAAACTTGTAGAGTTTCTCTAACAGAGAGCAGGCGTCCTGTGCCTAGGCTGGGCTGTGCCAGCCCCTGAAAGGCTCAAGCTAGGACTTGAATGAGTCAGGGGACCGAGACCCTTGCTGTGTGGCCCCCGGCCACTGCCCACCTTCTCTGGGCTCCGAAGGGGCTAGAAGTTCCCTTCCGGCTCCATCACCTCTGATCGGAGCTCGGGCAGCCGGTGTCTCCTCTCCCAGTGCTCTCTGCCTTCCCCGCCAGGGCCCTCGAGACATCACAAGCTACAGCCTTGACTTTGGAATGCCAGAGGCACTGCCCCAGGGGACCCCGGGAGCCTGCCCTCAGGCCCCACCTCCTGCTCTCACAGAGGCTGCCCCTGGGCTGGAGGAAGCTGGGAAGAGACGAAGCCAGAGCGTCAGGCCCAGCCCCTCTGCAGCAGAGGGAGGTGTCTGTTCCTTCATTCGCCTGCCCACGAGTGTGTCCTGCACGCCTTTATTTTTTTATTTTTTATTTTTAAAAATTTACTTATTATTATTTTTATTGTTGGCTACATTGGGTCTTCGTTGCTGTGAAGCCGGCTTTCTCTAGTTGTGGTGAAGGGGGGGGCTAGTCTTCGTTGCAGTGCGCGGGCTTCTCTTGTTGAGGAACACGGGCTCTAGGCGTGCGGGCTTCAGTAGTTGTGGCTCGGGGGCTCAGTAGTTGTGGTGCACCGGCTTAGTTGCTCCGCGGCATGTGGGATCTTCCCAGACCAGGGCTCGAACTCGTGTCCCCGGCGTTGGCAGGCAGATTCCTAACCACTGCGCCACCCGGGAAGCCCCTGGACGCCTTTAATTGCCGGGCACTGTGCTGTGCATTAGACCAGGTGCCACACTGGTTGCCGTCCTGCCACATCTGGCCCCCAGACCCACCTTGAAGGCCCACCAGTGTTTGGGGGGGAAAAAAGCAAATGAGTTGCCAGGGAGCGGTCCTTGGGAGATGTCACGTCCAATTCCAGCTTACAGCTCACCTGGATTATTGTGGTCTGCTTCCCTCAAGACCACGCCTGGTGGCCCTCCTACAGCCTGACACCCAGGTGGGGTGGGATGGCACGCCTCCTCCTAGCCACAGCCCCGCGCCTCCCTGGTGTCCTGGCTGTGTTGCCCGTGGTGATGCAGCTTCCTGGTTACGAGCCCAGCCTCAGGAGCCAGACCGCCCTGTAAATCAAGTCCCTGTCCAAGCCTCACAACAGTAAGGACCCACGAGCTCCGGGAGTCACAGGAGGGATTAAATGAGAGAATTTTTAAGGGCTTAGAACTGGCTTCAGCGTTGGCTGCTGCTCTTGTGTTGAATCGACGAGCCACCTGCAGGCTGAGACCTGGGTTCCAGCTCCCTTGCTGGGGACCCTGTGTGGCACACGCACCTCCAGGCTTGTTTCCCCAGGTGTTTCTTTGGGAGAGAGACGCCTGCCGTCCCCATTGGACCTCGTCCCTCACCGTCCAAAGACCTAGTCTTGGGACCCGGACTGGGACCCCGGGGACCTGGACCCCCCCACCCCGTCCCAGGCGGGGCCCCCGTGGGTGGGGCTTCTCTTGGCACTCAGGTCCCGGCAGCCCTGGGGTCCCGTGGCCCTTGGATGGTCTTCTCGTTCTTCTGCTAATGAGCTGCATTAATGCTTTGTGGCCTCGAGCACGGGTTTAATTGCTTCTGTCCGGCTGCCGGCCTGCGTGGCCTTCATTACCCGGAAGGTGCGCGGGGGGGTGAGGCTGGGGGGGGGGATGGACCAAGGTGGGCTCAGGCTGCGTGCGGGTTCGTGTAATTGATCTGCTGCCCACCCGCCCACCCTTCCAGCGCCCGGCCAGCTCCAGCTTGGCGTTCAAGGCCCTTCGGGACCGGCTGCTGCCCGTGACCTGGCCTCACCCTCTGGCACCCACAGTAACAATGGTGGTCGCTCACTGCATGCCAGGCGCCCGGCGGGCAGTCCATGTCACCTCTCCGAGGCCCGACACCTCCCTCTCCCGCCCTCTCTGACATCCATCCCTGCCCCTCCCAGGTGAGCCTCTGTGCCCCAGGGGTGGTCTGGTCCCCCTGCTAGGGGCGGGGCAGCCCAGGGTGAGGGGAGTCAGTTCCTTGAGGCTGCCTGGTCTGGCTGTCCTGCCCCCGCATGGCACCTGGGGGTGGCACAAGGGTTGCGGCTGCGCTGTTGCCCTGAGCCCGCTGCCCGGGCTGGGGGCCCCGGGGCCGTGGGAGCAATGGAAACCTCCCAAGGCCTTGAGGCTTAAGATTTTCCCAGTGGGACCTGCCTCTGCTCCTCCCCAGCCCACCAGCTGAGCTTCGGGGGTGCGCCCCAGTCCAGGGCAGCTCACGTCCCCTTCCCCCGCGGGGTCTTTCCCTCCCACCCTCTCCTCTCCCTTCGGGGGGGAGGGGGAGAAGGGAAGGGAGACAGGAGAGCTGGTCAGCGGTTTCCCACAGATGGCCTTCTCCTTCCTGCCCTCTCCCCTTCCCTTGCACCCCAGCCCCTCCATTAGCCCCCTCCAGCCCACCCCCTCTGGTCTGCACTACCCGTGTCTCCCGAGTGGGCTCCTGCGTCCCCCTCCCCTCGTGCCACCTCAGAGACAGAACCGTAAAGGGTAACGCAGTGCCCCTCTGTGGACGCCGACCCCGGCCCTGTCAAGTTGGGGCTCTGCCTGCCAAGGATCCCTGTCTGGGCGGGTGGCCTTAGGAGGGAATCCCTGTACTGCAGTGTAAAAAGGACCATGTTGGGGGAAGCAGAGAGCGTCTTTGAGCCCAGACCGGGAAGGTTAGGGGAGGCTTCTAAGCCCGGCCTGGAAGGATGAGTGTGAGCTCCTCAGAGAGGCTGGGAATAGCCCTCTAGGAAGGGGGGCAGTTGGAGCAAAGGCCTGGCGGACGGTTCGGGGCGGGGGGTAAGGGATAAGCACACAAAGCCCAAGCGCGCAGATGGAGGTGAGGCCTGAGGCTGGAGATGTGGGCAGAGGTCTCTTTGCCACTCAACACTCTTAGTGGTTCACTGCTGCCCAGAGGGCCAGATGCGTCCCTCTGAACTCAGGCCACCTCATCTCAGGACACAGCCTGGCCTCAGCCTGGTTCCCTCCACCAGCACAACGCTTGGTGTTTACTGTGGGCCGACTGTGTGTGTGCAGGTGGTGGCGGGGGCGGGTGTTGGCAGTGACTCTGTGGCTCTGGGGCAGTTGGGCCTGCTGGGTGGGCCTCTTCTGTTTTCCTGGGGTCCTGGCACAGCTGGCCTGCAGCCAGGACTCGGCCTGCTCCGTGCTGGTCCAGTGTCCTTGCAGACAGGATGGAGGTGAACGGGCAGGCTGCCAGGGGCGTCAGGTGGCATCCCAGCCGGGCGGACAGTCCTCCCTGTTTAATGAGGTGGTGGAAAGCTGGAGGGCGGTCTCCATTGGCTCTGCCCTGGCCCGTCTAGGGGAGAAATGAGGCCTACACGGGTTGAGCGCCTACTGTGTGCCAGGCTCTGCTTGAAGCTCGGTACCACCCACGCGGCAGATCCTGCTCCCGTCTCCTGGTGCAGATGGAGGCGCTGAGGCTGGCGCGGTGAGACGGCGGCCAGAGGCGCTTAGCTGGGGGGCAGGTCTGTGCGCCTTCAAGCCTGCGTGTGTCCCCGCGGGTCTGCGCAGCTGGACTGTGGGCTGGCGGGGAAGTGGGCCTGGCCCTTCGCAGCTGTGTCTCTCTGGGTGGACGGCACGTAGCAGATGCTCCACACGTGCTGTGGGCCGAGGATTGGGCTGGGGAGCTGGGCGTAGGGTTCCTAGGTGCTGGAAGGTTCTGCTGCCCGCCGCCCCCCAGCAGCTGGCGGGGCGGGGGCTTAGTGGGTAAGGGGACTCGGAGACTCCAGGCTTCCGGGCAGAGGAGGCGGCTGGGAGGACGGCTGCCCCTGGAGGCTGGGCTGAGGGCCGGCCACACTGAGCCAGTGGCACTGCTTGGGGCGTGGATGCGGGCGGGGTTTGGGTACAGGTGGGGGCTCTTTCTGACCTAGCTCTTGGGCACAGAACCTTTGGGAGGGACCAGGTGAGAGGAGCGCATTCTAGTGGCAGCCAGGGCGAGAGTCTGCGCCCGTAATCTTTCTGGTGGGGGACCCCTGTAGTTCAAGAAATATGTGAATCAAGGTCTGGGGCTCAGGTTGATGGGGGGGGCGGCGTGGTGGGCAAAAAAATACCAATAACAACCATAACGGCCACAGCGTTTGTATCAGGTATGGGGTGTGTCATCTGTACTCCCGCTCACAACCCCATTTTACAGATGAGGAAACGGAGGCTTGGGGAGGTTCAGGTCACAGAGCAGAGCTGGGATCTGACTCCAGGTGGGTCTTTTCTCAAACTCCACTGCCCCCTTTTCTTTTGTTCCTTGCCACTCTGCACAAACCCCCCCTCCCCAATGTGGCTTCTCTGAAGGTCACCCGGCCTTGTTTTCAGAAGTCCTGGAGGTGACACCTTGGAGGAGAGACTTACCTCCGTCCGTCCCTCTTTGGCCTCCCCGATGGGACTGTCCCTGGGAGCAGGTGCCGGCTGCTCAGCCCAGCTCCTCAGAGAGTGGCCCGGGTGGTCAGGGCCACAGGCTTGCTGGCCTGGAACTGGGGACACTACCTCAGTGGACCTGCCTGCAGGAAGGGGGAGTGTATATCAGCACCCTCACTCCTGAGCGTCCCTGGTTGAGGCTGTGGATGCCCGCGGCACCCAGTGCTGTCAGGGCAGGTGGGACAGTCAGGCCACAGTGAACAGGGACTTGCGACCTCGTCTCTGCCACGCACAGCCCCACGGGGTGACCTTGGCCCGGTTACCCCTCCCTCTGGGCCTCCGTTTCTATCCGTGAAATTTGGGACCAGCATCGGGGATGTCTGGATATGGGACACGGCAGGGCAAGGAGGCTGTTTCTGGTGGGGACGGTCATCCGACCAGCGCAGTCCTTGCCCCCGGCTGGCCTCGGTGGAGGAAGCTGAGAGCCTGTGCCCAGCAGTGGGCTCCATTGGGGGGGGGTTCATGAGGGCCCGGAATTACCAACGTTGAGTTCCGACCTCGGGGTCCCCACGTCCCAGCTGGGTGATCTCGGTGAGTCAGTCACTTCAGTGTCTGGGCTTCAGTGATCTCATCAGGAAAATGGGGCTGTTCGTGGCACTGGCCTCAGAATAACGCGTGAGCATTAAGGGAAATTCCACTTTGGGCCTCAGGCCAGCGTCCAGGGCACAGGAAGTGCTGGATGAGTGGCCTCTGCTGTTGGTATCGGTGGTGGTCTCATCAGAGGTGTCAGTCGAGCTTTTGGTCCAAACTCCTGGTGCCCCATCCTCCCGAGCCCATGGTAGGATGAGCTTCTGGGACGGCTTGTGGTTGGTTGGGGTCATGTGACCAGGTCTGGCCAATGAGACATGTGTCCCTCCCTGGCTGGGTGTGTCACTGCCAGGGCCACCTGCCAGGCCTCTTTCCCTTGGCCCAGGTGTGACGACTTGGTGAGCAGGAGCCTCCCTGCCGCCCTGCCGGACCTGCAGTGCGAACGAGAAATAAACCTTTGTTGTTTTGCTTTAAGCCCTTGAGGTCCGGGGGATTTGTTACAGCAACATAGCCTAGCCCATTCGGACTGATGCATCGTGACTTTTCGTCAGCATCGTGTTCACGTGTGCCCCTGCCAGGTCCGTACCGGAGAACTGTGAGCCGTGGAGGAGACCTGGCAAAAAACAGAGCGTTATTGCCGACCTGTTCCCAGAGTCCTTCCTCTCAGACTCTCGCTCGTTTATTCACCTTCTCGCCAATCGGTTCACATCATTCATTCACTTATTCAGCAGGTGTTCCTTGAGCACCTGTTCATTGGCCTGAGGGAGCCCACAGGACGGTGGGGAGCTGGAGGTCGTTGTGCAGAGTGGCGGTGCCCGGCCCAGAGAGGGCCAGCGGTGGGGGCACCCTGAAAGGGCGGCGGGCGGCAGACTTGCTGAGCCAGCCGGGCAGCAGCTGCTGCTCCAGCAAAGGCTGAGAGGTGACACGAGACCTGGGCGGTTGGGTGTGGCCAGCGGGGCTGGGGCCAGGGCACGGCCAGGCTGGAGGGAGACTTCGGCCTTTGGCGCGGTGCTCTGGGCTGAAAGATGAGGCTGAATCACGGGAAAAACAGAAGGCCGGCACTTGGAGAGGGAGACCAGGTAGCAGCCAGGCCGAGGACACAGGTGGGCAAGGGCCGGACAGGGGTCTGAAGAGGAAAGGCAGGCACAGGAAGAGCCTGGGGGACGGCCAGTGGTCCCGGGGGAGTGGTGGGTGGGTAGGGGCGGCCCTGCACAGGGATGGAGAAGGTTTGGGGGATCAATGCGGTCAGTGCCTGAGCAACATCCAGGGGTGACGTCTAGGATGCAGGTTGGTCAGCAGACTGAAGGAAGAGGATGACCACCCTTCCTGCCCCAGATCCAACCACTGATTTGGGGGTGGGCCTGGGCTGGGAGGGGTGGCACGTGTGTCTTCTCTGTGCCGTCTCAGGAGAAAAGAGGATTGAAACTTCGACAGGGGGAACGTTATAAAGGTTTCACCATTCAAATGGAGGCCCTCCTGTCTCAGAGAACAGGGTGTTGTACCCATTCCCACGCATTTACTGAGCCCCTGCCCTGTGCCAGGTGCTGTTCTGGGTGCACGTGGATGAACAAGGCCGAGGTCCTGCCCTGCTGGAGCGTCTGTTCTGATGGGAGACGGTACCACAGAGGATATTAGAAAGCGATAAATGCAGTGAGGAAAAAATAGCACAGGAGTCGGGGAGCTGTTTGCAGCTTCAAACTGGGGAGTCAGGAAAGGCCTCCTGAGCAGGCGACTTGAGGGAGGTCGGTGAACCTGGGGGACATCTGGGGGGAATGGCCGTGCAAAGGTCCTGAGGCAGGAACGTGCTGCAGATGTTGCAAAAACAAGCGAAGAGGCCAGTGTGATGGGTGGAGTGGGGGAGGGATCGGGAAAGGCCTCTGACCACGGCCGACTTGGCTTTCACCCCAAGAGAGCTGCCCTGAGCTGACCTAGGAGCTCACAGGCTCCCTGGGGACTTGAGGGGCCAGCAGAGCTCAGAGAGCAGGAGGAGTTTCCTGGAGTCCTCAGGCCCTGCAGCCTGATGGGCCTCAGAGGCTACCGCCCACCCCACTTCCCAGAAATAGAGGAGTGGGTACCCCGCCACCCTCGTCCCCCTCCCCCTCCAGCTCCCCTGCACCCCCCTCTCTGCTCCCTTTGCCCTCCAGGACCGCTCAGCCTGCAGGCCCGGGCCCTCTCCAAGTGTATGTGACCTGGAGGAAGCAGCAGGAGTGGGGGCTGCCCTCCAGGGGGAGACCCCTTGGTGAATGTGCGTGCCCGCGGCCCGGATCGAGGGCTTGGCTCCCACGTCCTCCTGCCCGCCCCTCCGGCTGCTCTCCCTCCCGGGTGAGGCTGGGGGACCAGGTGGAATCCTGAGGTCTTGGCGCTCCCGGGCGGGATCGGCCTCGGTGGGTCACAGCCTCCTACATCTTGCACGCCTGCTGTGACGTCCCCAGACAGTGCATCGTTTGTCACGCTTGAGACCCAGGGAGACTCTGTGTCCCCGTGTCCCCGAGCCCCCATCCTTCAGCGGTGGCCGTCTCTACCCACACTCTCCTTCTTGTAACCGAGGGGTTCCAGACAAGGTGAGGGACACAGAGCGATGGCCCAGAGTCTGGAGACCAGGTCCCTGTCCTGGGCTGGGCACCAGCACACTGACCCAAGCCTGTCCTGTATGCGCTCAAATCCTCTAGCCCGGGTGGAAGTGCCCACAGCATCCCAGCTTTGCAACTGCGGGGAGCTGGGGGGTGAGTCCTGTGCCCCGCCCCCAGCTCCAGGCACAGAGGGGAGCGCGCTCAGGGGCAGGGTGGGCCGGGGTGCCCCTTTTACAGGTGGGGAGGCTGAGGCCCAGGGAGAAGAGACTTACAGTAGGAGCGGGACTGCAACCCGGGGGTCTCCTGCGTGGTCGGGCAGCAGCCCGGAAACCACCGCAGTGCCAGCCCCTGGCCTCCACCCGTGAGGAGGACGGTCCACATCCCAGCCTGGGTCGGGGCAGAGCTGGGAGCCCCCGTCCTGTCCTGTGTGGCTGTTCCTCTCAGTCCCCCCGTTTGGTCTCTCCCACACGCTCAGAAACTCCCCTTCTCCGCCCATAGCCCCCACTTCCTCCTCATCACCCTGGGCTCCGGGGGCCCTGCTGGCCTCCTGGCCTCCGGCTCTGGTTACCCCTGTTCCGTTGTGCCTATAAGCTGACCCTCCCTCGTCCCAGCTGGGAGCAGTGGCTGAGCACCCCTGGCTGCCCCCCAGGGTCTCTGTCCTCGCAGCCCTGGGTCTGCCGCCTGCCCCCCGTGCCCTTGCAGGCCGCTGACCTCCCTCCTCTGGGCCAGGCTGTGGCCTCCAGGCCTGACCCAGGACCTGCTGGGCCTTGGGAAGGCGGGCGGGCCCCTGCCCGGGCTCCTTGCACCCTAATACCGGGTCCAGAGTCCGTGCCCAGGCACGTGGCCGGCAGCTTTGCTCTGAGTGTCAAGGGGCCCCCAGATATGAGCCCCAGGCCGGGGCGCATGCGTGGGTGCAGCTCCCAGGGTTGGAAGCTGCTTGTTCTGGAGCCGGAGAGCGGGAGCCTCGAGGGGCAGCCCCCGGAGTCGTGCCTCGGGAGGAGGTCCTCCAGCTGGGCGCTCACCCTGGACGCCAGCCGCCACGCTGTGGGCACGCTCGTGGGTGCTCCTAGCCCTTCCACGGCCCGCACAGCCTGCGTCTCACACACACACAGGTGTGCCAGCTGGCCTCGGACCAGCCGGATCCCGAGGCACAGACGGACACGCGGACGAGGGCGTCGGGCTGCTGCACGTGCCCCGGTCAGAACTGGTGGCCGCAGTGAGGGTGACTCAGAGGCCAGCTTCTCACTGAGAAACAGCCACTGACTCTGGGGGGAGCCGCTCTACTGACACGCACACGCGTGCGCGCACACGGAATGACGCACACAGACGCAGCCAGAGACTCGCTGCCCGCTGCTGCTGTGGGGACTTTTCCTCCTGGCTTAGGCGGTGTCCCATCCCCCACCCCAGAGCTGGGCTCTGCCCAGAGACCCCCCTCTCTCCTGGCCCCGCGGAGGAGGCCTGCCCAGCGCCCTTGGTGCAGGGGATGGGCCTTCCGCTGGAGGCCTCGCTGGTCCCGCGGCGGGCGGGCGAGGCAGGCCTGAGCCCTGTGACTGGCACAAGCTGCTCTGCCCGCTCCTCGGCCCCCTGCCTACTGAGTCCTTGCCCTCCTCACTGCAGAGGTGGGGAGACAGAAAAGGAAGTGGGAAGAGCCGCATCGGGCACCCCGGGCACACCTCCCTCACACCCTGCCTCCTTTGTGACAGACAGCCCCTGCGGAAGCCCGTGCATCCTATAGCTGGGGACCTTCAGGGCTATCTTCTCCAGAGGCCCAGAGAGGGCAAGGGTCTTGCCCAAGGTCACACAGCAACTCCACAGCACAACTGACCAGACTTACTCCAGAGCTCTCCTGGGGGCCCCACGTGTGCATCGGAGGGGGTGTGGAGGGGGAGTGGGTGGGAGGCAGAGCTGGGTTCACATGGAGCCTCCCCTCTTACCCTCCCCTGCTCCCTTCTCTTCCTCGAACGGGTTTGTTTGGAGAATGACTCACAGGAATGCAGCAAAGTCCTGATGGATGAGAAGGCAGGGCCGCAGTACCCGGAAAACCTCTCCGGGGAGGCGGGACTGAGCCGTGGGGCCAGGGAGGCTGGCAATCTGGGGAGCCCTGCATGCAGAGGGGGAGACCGAGGCCCTGGGAGAACTCCGGGCTCTGCCCACTGTGGAGCCTGCTGTCGTCAGCGTGAATGCGAACACACGCACGTGCGGGCCCGACAGCAGCGGCACATCTGGGCTCCAGCCCTCCCACCTCTTCTCTGTACCTGACCTCCCCCCCACCCCCCAGGGCTGTCCTGGGTTTTCCATTGCTGTGTCTCCTGCCAGCGCACAGTAGGTGGTTGGCAAGTGTGGGCACTGAGCGTGACCCCAGCCGGACCCTTCGAGGGGTGCGCGCGTTACAGTAGAGCCCTCAGGGCGGGGCCGTTCACTCAGCCCCTTAACGCAGCTTCCTGCCTCCTATGTGCCCTACTGTGTGCTGGGCGCAGCCAGGGCCAGGGGAGGCTGGGAGGGAGAGGGTGCCCCCTAGCTCTGTCAGAGGGGGAGGTGGGGGGGCACCCGAGGGGGCACGTGAGGTGGGGTCCCTTAGCAGGTGTGGGACCACAGCGAGAGCAGGCACCGTCTGCAGCAGCTGCTAGGGTGGTGGGAGCTCCGGGGCCTGGGGAGGGGCCGGGCTGTAGCTGGGATTGGGCAGGGTCGGCTGGGCCTTTGCGGGAGCCTCACCGCCTGCTGACGTCCTGCGGCTGTGCGGCATGGATGACCAGATCCGAGTTTTCAGAACTCCCCTGGCAAGGTTTGGAGAGGCACCGTGTGGCTTGCACCTCGCATGCCCACAGGCAGAGGGGCGGCCAGTTCACAACGACGGCTCTGTAGGCGCGTGGGTTTTGCGTGTGCTCCTTTACATTGCTTGTTCTATTGGAAACAACCCAAATATTCACTGAACTGCAACTCAGTGCTAGGTGCGAGCTGCCATTTTAGTGGAGAAGATGGGACAGAAAGAATGTCAGGTGGTGTGTCCTGAAGGAGAAGAAGAAGAAAGCAGAACTACAGGGAGTGGTGGGGAAAGTTGAGCCTAGCAGAAGCGTGTTCCAGGTGAGAGGAACAGCTGGTGCAAAGGCCCTGGGGCAGGACCATGCTTGATGGAGGCCAGCGTACCTATAGCAGAGGGAGCGAAGGGGAGGGTGGGAGGAGGTGAGGCAGCAGAGGTCCAATTGCACGGGACTGTGGGCCGAGGTGTAAGTGTGGTTGTAGCTCGGGTGAGGTGGGAGCCACGGAGGGTTCTGAGGGCGGGCGGGCGGGCGGGAGGGATATGATCTGACTTGGGTTTCAGCAGGCTCTCTAGGCTGCCAGAGGGCTGAAGGGGGCCGGGGTGGGCACAGGGAGGCCGGGAAGAGGTGCTGCCCTGGCCCCTAAAGACGGAGAGCAGATGAGCGGTTGACAGGAGCTGTGGTGTGGGGGAGACTGGGGTGACTGCTCATGGGTACCGGTTTCTTTCTGATGAAAATGTTCTGGAAATAAATAGTGGTGATGGTTGCACAACTCTGTGCATATACCAAAAACTGCTTTAAAAGGGTGAATTTTATAGTATGTGAATTGTATCTTAATTTTTTAAAGTTTAGAGCACACCAGGATTTCTAACCGAAACTGATGTACGTAGAGAAGATTGGAAGGAAGTGTTAGTGGTAACTGTCCCAGGGCGAGGGGGACTTTGGCTTTTTTTCCTTTCTACTTTTGTATACTTTCCAACTTCTAAAATTAAAAGTAGGAATTTTCCTCTGAAGGTTAAGTGCTTCGTGATGGGGGGGGGGGTAGGGAATCGATTGGAGGGCTGGGCCCCTTTCTCCAGCCCGTTTCAGATGCCGTCTGTGGGTCTGCGGGCTTTCACGTGGCAGCTCTGGCCCCCAGCTCTGACCTTCTGGAATTCCGTGCCTGCTCACGTGTTCTCGGTCAAGTCACAGGACCAGAGATCCCCGCGGCCCTCCCCCGGCCTGCGTGCGTGCTGCCTGCGTGGCGCCCCCACCCGGAGACCCCCTTTGTCTGCTTGCACGCCGTCAGCCACAGGCCGCTCACCACCTCCCCAGGCGGCAGGCTCGTTCCATTCCTGGGCAGCTCTTGCCTGTGAGCAAGTTCTTCCTTATATGGAGGCGAAAGCTGTCTTCCTGTTGCTTCTACTCCTCCTCACCTCCCTCTCTGAGCCCTAGTTTCTGGGTGTGTGGCATGGGGCTCCCGGCGCCTCCTTGCCCTGCACTTGGCTGCTGGGAGGCTGTGGAGGGATCTGGGGATTAGCAGCCCAGGGCGGTGTCGGTGGCCGTGCGGTTCTGGGACGAAGCGGGGCTGGGCCTCTGCCCCAGGAGCACGGCTGAGTAGGGTGACCACATGCAGCGTTCAGACCATCGCCATGGAACTGGAATTTGATACTCATCCCAGAGGCTGAAAACTCAGCTCTCTCCATAGACCAGAAGGGAATAATCATCCTCAGAGATAAAGCAGGCAAATCCCACAGTGACTTCCACGTGCTAATTTCCATTAATCAACACCCCCTTTTAAAGGTGAAAAAACCGAGGCTGAGAAATGCAATGGGAAGCCGCTGAGTGAGTCTGTTGCCACAGGTCCCGGGAGCGTGTGGACCCTGTAGGAAGCTGACCAGCAATCGGCCTCCCCCCTCCGCCCGAAGCGCAGGGGAGCCGCTGGAAACGCTGCTAGTCGTGGCTGGTTGGACTTGGCTCTCGGCCCTGTCAGCTTGTCCAGTGAAGGGTCCTCACATCTGTTTTGGTCCTAGGTTTGGGAGGAGTCTCCTGGTCGCACACTGTGAGCTTTTTGCTAACGTCAGGGAGAGAGCTATTACAGCCTAGAAGCCTGCTGTCCAGCCCGTGTCTGCCCCACTCCCATCCCCCGCCACTGTCACCCACAGGCAGGAGCAGACGCTTATCCCTCTTCTCAGCTGCGGACACCGGGCCCAGAGAGGGTGTGGAGCTGCCCAGGGACACACAGCCGGGATATGGCAGAGCTGGACTTGCTCTGGGGGCAGGTGGGGGCCTGCCTTTCCCGGTTCAGGGTGTCTGGGAGTGTGGTGACCTCAGCTCCCACTAACTCTCCTGGAGAGCCCAGCAGGGCGTCTGAAGCCAGGGTTGGACCCCTTTCTTCCACACGTGTGCCGGGTGGGCTGCGCGGGGCTGGGGCCGGGGCGTAACAGGTGCATGAGAGCGGCTCCTCGAGAAGCTCTGGGGACAGCGCGGCGGTTCGGGCTGGACCTGAAGTCACCCAGGCCTGTGCCTTGCTCTTCTGCTCCCCCAGCCCCAGTTTCCGTGTCTCTGAGGTGGGCTGAAGACACCTACCTCCAAGGCTGCTGGGACGGTTCCCCGGGGAGCGCTTGGTGGAGTTGGCGCCATCTCCACCCGCCACCCCTGCCCCCACCCGGCTTCCACCAGGGAATTTGGGATGAAGCCAGACTAGGAGGAGGAGCCCAAGGACAGAGATCCCCTCCCCTCCCCTCCCCTCCCCTTCCCTTCCCCTCCCCCTCCCCCATCCTCACACACTCACACTCACGCAGCTCCCCAAACGGCCCCCGCCCACACCCGCCAGCAGTTTCTCCTCCATCCTTCCAGAGGACAGTCTCTGCAGATCCAGGAGGCCCTGAATTCAGGCTTTTGATGTGAATGTCCCCGGGATTCACCTGCCCCTGGAGAAACTGGGCCCGGGCCTCCCTCATCCTGCAGCTGGGGCAGGGGACTGGGTCCCCCTTAGCAAGAGCGTGCCACAAGCAGCCTGGGGCCAGGCGGGACAAGGTCAGGAGGACTCGGGTCCTCAGGTGCCGGGGGCTGTGGGCCAGGAGAGTCCCTGGGGGCCGCATCCCTGGAGCCACCAAGTCGAGGGAGGGCAGAGGCCCCAGGAGCTCTGAGCGGAGCTGGGAAGGGGCTGGGGGGGTCACGTGAGCCACCAGAGGTAGGGGCACGACGAGCGCGGGGGGTCGGGCGATGACTCGGAGGCAGGTGTGGGTGTGTGTGGCGCTGTCACAGAGGAGTTCTCTGCGTGCCCTCACCCTGTGCCCCGCGCACATGCATACACGCCCTGTGTGCATCTATCAGAGCACGTGTGTGTCTAATCGGGAGTGTGTGTGTGCACGTCCTGACCGCCTCCATCTGCTGTGTGAAGTGGGGGCTGTTTGGGGGAGGGAGCAACGCTCGCCCTCTTGCTGGGCTCCCTCCCAGGCGGGCAGAGGAAGCCACTGGGGCCCAAGGAGGGGCCGTGAGGAAGTGGAGGGCTGTCTGTTGTCGCTCCCATTCGCTGATGCCTAGGGAGCCCCTGGGCCTGGGCCGGAGGGGCCATGTGGCCCAGCGAGAAGGGGCAGGGGGCAGGGACAGTCTGCGTGTGCACACGTGTGTGTGCTGGTACCTGTGTGTGTCTTTACATGTCTGTTTGCCTGTGTCGGGGGCTGTGCCCTGGGGCCTGGCTGCGTGTGTGCGTCCAGCCTCCCCAGTCACCGCAGGCCTGAGGCCTCTGTGTGGGCCACTGTGGGCTTGATGGTGCTTCTTACCTGGGGGGTGAGTGGCCCTGAACTGGGCCTTTTCCCTTCTTCCTACATGGTCCCCAGAGGAACACGTCCACAGGATGGTCACCACAGTAGGCCTCTGCCAGCATCAGGGTTGAGGCTGGGGCGGGGTCAGAGGTCAGCCTGTGGCTAGAGACTATGGCTGGGGTCAGAAGTCCATCCCCGGCAGAGGGCGGGGGTCGGTCTGTGGCTGGGGCCAGGGGTTCATCCGCGTTGGTGCCGTGGACTGGTTAGGCCTCAGCCACACTGCGGCCCCCAGCCCCTCGGTGGGCCCTGCTGGGCACCAAGCAGGCATGTGGCTGCCAGGAGCTGCTCCCAGGGCCAAGTCAGGATCCCAGCCAGGCCAGAAGTGCCAGGAGTGGGTGGCCTTGGTCACAGGCAGGAACCAAGGTGTCCCCTCCGGTCCCAGGACCTTTCCAGAGAATGCAGAGCGGGAGAGGCACCGGGAGACCCCTGCCCACCCTCTCCTCCAGGCTCCCTTCTTCCCTCTACTCTGCTCTCATCTCTCACCCTCCTTCCTTCCCCCCTGCCCTCTGTCCTTCATCTGCACTTCCCGTCCGTCCATCTGTCTTCCTTCCCTCTTCTTTTCCCCCCACTGATCCGCTCTCCAAATCCGGGGACTCGCAGTCTCCAAGCTCAGGGACAGAATCCAGCATCTTCAGGTGTGCTGGGACGCTGAGAGAGGAAGGTGATGGCGGGGGGCAGGGCGATGGGGCTGCACTGGCCTGGATCCCCCAGCAGAGGGAGGCTTCGGAGGCTACTGGCAGGGTGAGTGTGTGAGAGAGAGAAAGTTTGGGACCTCCAGGCCAGGTCCCACACCCAGGGAAGAGGGTCCCCTAGCAGGTGGGTGTGCCCTATCTGAGTACGAAGTTATGTGACCTCATCTGGTGGCCTCCCACCAGTGTAGAAAGGAAGGATGGACAGACAGATGGCAGAGATCAAAGGTCGTACAGATCAAAGGCAGGGGGAAGAAGCACTGGTCTTGGCCTGACATTCAGCAGGCACGGTGAGCATACCCCAGCGCAGGCAGCCCCAGGGCCACAGGCCAGCCCCGGGCAGGAGAGATGGGCGCCACGCAGCCCTGCTCCTGCCCTGACTCTGGCATGAACCTAAATGGGGAGACCCCACACCTCCCTGCAACCTCTCCTGCCGGCCCCTGGGATGTGGGGGAGATGAACAGACTGAAAATGTGCCCCAAACTTAAGGGGACTTGGGTATTTATACTCCTGATCCCCTCCCCCGCCCCCAGCAAAAACGTCAAGTTCTTTGCCCTGAGTCCACATTGTGGCCCAGCTCTCAGGACGTGCTGGGCGTGAGAGGGTTTGGGGAGAAAAAGGAGGCGGGCGGGAGCCGTTTGCTGTCCACGTTGGCCCACGAGGGCAGGGTGCGGGTCTGCCTTGTTCTCTGCTGTCTCCCCGGCGCCCTGACAACACCTGGCACCCGCTGGGCACTCCAGAAACGTTGGGTCAAGGAGCGATCCGTGGGGCGGGCTTGCCTGCTGGTCTGTGAGGTGGACAGGAGCCGCGGGGAGGGAGGTACACGGGCCTCGGCTGCTGCCCTGGACCCACAGGTGCATAAGAAGGGGAAACTGAGGCTCGGAGTGGACGCAACTTGTCAGGTCACCGGAGCTGACCCAGGCGGGCACGGCTCCTGGCACATCTGCTAACAGTGGAGGCATCTGAGCTGACAGAGTGGGCGTGAAGGTCACAGACCCTGTCACAGGGGCAGGAGGATTGACCTCCCGCTGGGGGAGCCCGCCCCACGCGCCCACCTGGCTGCCCGCAGCGGCTAATCCTGTCAGCCCTGCCTCCAAAATAAACCCAGAACTGGACACCCTCTCGGCTCTCCCTGGTCCCCGTCCTGGCCAGGCCACCTCCCTGGCCTCCCTGCTCCTGCCCTGGCCTCACCCCTGTGAGGACCCGTGGAGGTCCCTGGCCTCCTTGGCTCAGAGCGCTGCAGGGACACCTCATCTCGTGCCCCGTGAGAGCTGCAGGCCTTACAGACGGGCACAAGGGCCCGTGGGTGGCTCCTGACCCTTCTCTGTCCCTGTTTCCCCCCACGTGCCCCATTGCACCTCCACTCTGGCCGCCGGCCTCTGGGCCTCCTCCGTCCTTGCCGTCCCCTCTGTCTGCACAGCTCTACCCCCGGTAGCTGCCTGCCTCACCGCCTTCGTGTTTCAGGTCTGTTCTCACCTGTTTCAAGTGCCAGTTCCCTGGCCAGCGACAGGAAAACAGCATCCCCGCCCCGGGTACTCCCGGCCCCCTCCCCAGCTTCATTTATTTGTCACAGCACACCTCCCCTAAATGTCACAGACCACGGAACTCGCTCACTCATGCAGTTTCTTGACAGTGTCCCGACGAGGAAGAAGGGGAGCTTTGTCTTGTTCCTTGTTCTGAATCCTCACGTGCAGGATTGAGTTACTGGAACATGAACGGTCCTGGAACATAGTAGGTGCTCAGTAAATATGGGCCAAGCAGTTGGGTGACGGTGGGCCAGTCAGCCATCTGGACCTCAGGGACCCTGTCTCTGAAATGGGGAGGGTGGCCGAGATGAGGGAAAGATGGAAACTTGAAATTGCTGGTGCACCTCTGACCCCAGGCCTGCGCCCCTGCAGGCCAGATACCTGGCGCTGCGTCCTCTCCTTGGCGAGCTGCAGCCCCCTTGAGGCCAGGAGGCCTGGGGGTCACCAGAGCAGGGCTGAGCTTGAACGAGACTTCTGGATCTCGGTAGCACCCGCCTGGCCTGGTGTCTGGAGTGCACGTCCCTTTTATCCGCCTCTCGTGCCCACCAGGGTGGCGCCTGGCTCACCCCTTCCCTGATGGCCTGTCAGTGAGCCCAACATCTGGCAGCCCCGCTGACCGCATTGCCCGCCTGGGGTCCCTGTTTATTATTTCACCCTGGACAGCATTTGGACACAGGCTTTGCAGGAAGGCGGCTTTGCAGACAGTGCTGGGCGAGTGAAGGGCCGCCAGTCCAAGCCCTGGCTCTCTGACTGCAGCCACGCCTCCCCAGGAAGCAGCGGCCCTTTGAGACTGTGAACACCCCACCCAGGCCCACAGGACTCTCCCGCCAGCCACGCGAGGGCATCCCCTCTCCCCGCCGAGCCTGGTGCAGTACTCAGGTGGTGGGCCACGGACTCAGACCCCTGGCCGGAGCAGGGAGCTAGCCAGCCAGGCAGCTGGCTCAGTGTGGACAGAAGACCCGCCGTGTGCTGGGCACGGCCGCCACAGTCCCGTGAACCCTGCTAGTAGGGTCTGATGGGACAGGCAAGGGGCTGGGGGCTGTGCAGACCTAAGCCTGAATCTTGATGCTGTCACTTCATTCATTCCTTTGCTAAGTGCATACTGAGTGCCTGCTCTGGAAACTTACAGTCAGGTGGGGATCAGCTTGTCCTGCTGTGTGTTCTTGACGAGTCCTCTGATGGCTCTGAGCCTGGCTTCTCTCAGAGATTGGCAGATCCCTTCCATGAGGGGCTGTCCTCACCACCTTCCATGACAACACTGGTGGAAGGACCCTGGCCAGGTAGGGGGTCTGTGTCCTTTTTGGCAGGTGTGAATCTGGACCCTCAGCCACGCCCTTATCCTCCTTTGGGGTGAGCCATGGCTCACCATCTCATTCCTCCAGATTCTTAGGACGCGTGCTCGGAATCCAGAATCCATGAAGGGCCCTAGAGTGACCTTGGATGAGTCATACCATCTGTCCTTGCCCCGCTGTTTTCTATCCCCTCCCATTGTTCTCCAGAGGGGCCCTGGGTTCAAAGAGAAAGCCCCGGGCTGGGTCAGGCTCACTCACTCAGTCACCAAATACTTACTGAATGTGTGCCAAGCACCATTCCAGGCACGGAGGATACACCAGTGAGCAAACAAAACTTCCTACAAAATACATATGTCAGTGAACTGTATGGTACATTAGAAGGTGGGGAAGAGCATTGCAGACAGAAGGACCAGCAAGTGCAAAGGCCCTGAGGTGAGAATGTGCCTGGTGAATTCAAGGAACCGCAAGGAGACAGTGGTGAGGGGCAGGGGGAGCTGATCGTGTGGGAGCTTTGGCCACTGTGAGGCTGTTTTCTTCTGATCACTCTGCAACCAGGAAGGGGAGGGAGCCTGTGCCTGCCCCGCAGGGGAAGGGGGCATCCACTACCATCCTCATTCTCCCCCCCTGCCACGTAGCCCGTGGGTGGCTGGAGGAGGTGGCTGAGTCAGAATGTGGCAGGGACGGTCTGAGGCTGTGGGTCAGGTGGCACTGAGGCTGGGTCGGGGGTCCCAGTAGGGATTGGGACTCTCTTGTCTAATGGTGCACACAGTGGGCCTCTCCTGGCTTGCTGAGCGGCCTCAGGACTGAGTGACCCTGGTTCCCAGGCCAGATAATCGAAGATGGCGATTAAGCAGTCTGCATTTTAGAGATGGGGGGGTGGGGCTAGAGCCCAGAGCGGGGAGAGGCTGCTCAGGGCCTGCTGGTGGGATCAGGTGCCTGCAGTTGGCATCTCTGTTTCTGGTGCGTCCTTCCCAGGTGAGTCTGGGGTCAGCCTAGAGGGTCCATTTCTGGGAGCAAAAAGGGCCGCTCTGTGCCCCAGGCGGCGGCACTCAGGACTGGGCAGGCTGTAAGATGTTCCAGGCCAGTGGCTCCCAAGCCTGGCTGTGAGATGCTGATTCCCAGGCAGAGGGAACAGCCTATGAAGAGGCTCTGGGCACTTGGGTTGATGAGGTCTGGGCTAGAGCCCAGGAACCTGTTTTTTTTCATCCCCAGTTGACACCTTACAAATGGCAGGTTTGGGAGTGACTGTTCTGGTCACTGGGGTCCTAATGGCCCCTGTGCCACCAGGACCTGGGGGCAGAGCAATCCTTCATAAACCCCCTCTCGAATGCTCCCATCCCCAGCCCAGAGAAGGCTGGGCTGAGGAGGCCCTCCAGCAGTGGTGTGATGTGCTACTGGCCACTGCCCTCACCAGGTCTCAGGGAAGGCCAGGGAGGGCGGGGAGAAGGCAGGGGTGGGTGTAGGATGTATGAATCCGTTAGTGGGGGGGTTAGTAGGCGGGGACAGGGGTCCCCTGAATCACTGAAAAGCAAAGCCCGAGTGTGACAGGTCGTGGGGTGCACTCCTCCCTCCTGCCAGACAGAGAGGGGCCTGAGGGAAGGCAAGGTGCCGGCCGAGGAGAATGGCACGGACAGACTGGCGAGCAGGAGAAAGTGGAGAGAGCCAGCTCTGACGCATCAGGGTGATCCCTGGCGCGATAATCGGGCGGACGGACGATAGGCCGGACACGTGTATGGATAGAAGGTGGGTGGATGGAGAGAGGATGGATGAATGAATGAATGGCTGCGTGGGCGGTGCGCTGCCGGGCGAGGGGCGGGCTGCCGAGCGCTCAATCATGGCCCCGGGGCGCGGCGCCTGCCTGCTACGCTCACCCCCGCCCCCCACCTTGGCCCCGCCCGGGGCGCGTAGTTCCGCGTCCCTGGGGCTCTGGGGCCGCTCCGGCGGCGGCCCCGGGACTGGAGCGAGGAGGGGCCGCCCCTCGGCCGCGGGGGAACCGGAGGTACGGTCCCGCCTCGAGGCCCCGGCCCCACTCTTCTTTGTCTGGGCCTGGTCCTCCGCCGTCTCCGGACCGCGACCCGCCTCTGCGGGCAGCCCTCGCCGCGCGCTTCTGGGCTGCTCCCGGATCTCCGAGCCTTGGGTCCCCGCTAACCCCCAGCCCGTAGGCGTCTTCCCGGCCCGGTAGGGTCCTCCAAACCCGGTGCCTCTAGGACCGCGGGGCTGGCCAGGGCCAGGATCTCCAAGCTGCGTCTCTGGTGCGGACGGGCGTGTGGGGTGGGGGCGGGATGCGGGCCCCCGGGTCTCCGCCTTCTCTCCTCCGCCACCACTCGTCTCGCTTCGCCCCGACCCCAGCGCGACCTGTTCGTGCTTCAAGCGCCTCTTCTGCGGCGGTGCGGTCCCCGACGCCACGCGGACCCCCCCACCTCCTCACAAGCCAGGCCTCGGCCCCGCACGCAGAACACTGCCCCGCCAGCCCCACATAAGGCCGCCTGCGAGCGCACCCCCGCCCTGCACGGGTCCACCACCCCTACAACCGCAGCCCCACGCAAACCAGCCCCCACGGAGACACGACACCCCTGAGACACACTCGGGCCCACGCAGACACAAGCCCATAAACACACAACCTCACGCAGACACGGCCCACACAGGCGCAGTCCCGCACCCCTCGATAAACAATCGCACACAACCCCACACAGGCACCGCATCACTCCGTGCCCCTGAGACCCAGAAGCACGTTCACAAGCTGGCCGCAGGCCCCCAAGCCCCGTGATAGTCACACGGAAGACAGGCCAGAAACACACAGCCACACTGATACACACACGGGCCCAAGCGCGCAGCCAGGAGCTCATCCACGGGCTCGTAAGTCACTGGGAAAATATTAAAGCGTTCCCTCCCTCCCCTTCCATTTCTGACGCGCGCGCGCGCGCGCGCGCGCACGAAGACACTCACCCCCCACACACCCCACCCCCCCGCCCGGTCTCTAAGCGCCTCGGAGCCTCCTAGCCGTTGACCCCGAGCCCCTGCGGTGAGAGCCGCGGGAGCGTCTCCCCGGCGCCCCCTCCTCCCGCTCCCTTCACCAGCTCCCGCTCCTCCCCCGCCTCCTCCTTCCCTGCCCCCTCCGCCTCCTCCCCTCCCCCGCGTCTGGGGCGCGGGCTGCGCGCAGCCAAGCCCCCTCATCGCGCGCCCCTCCCCGCGCGCGCCCCGCGCCCGCATCGCGCTCGCCGAGTGGATGCGGCCACTGGGCTGTCTCTACCTCCTGCCCCCGGTGGCCCGTGAATAATGGCTACTGAGGGCGCTCGCAGGGTCTGCTGAGAAGGAAACGCGGGGCGCTAGAGGCGCGGCGCGCGCGGGAGCGCGAGGGAGAAAGGAGCGAGCCCCGGGCCGCCGCGAGCGGCGGGCGGAGAGAAAGGAACCGTGCGAGCGCTCACATTTTTTTCTCCCAAGGATCTCATCCGGCCGCCGCGTTCTGGAAGAAACGAGGAGAGAGCGCGCGCGAGCTGAGGAGGAGGAGAGGCGGCGCGGGGAAGGGAGGCGGCGAGACGCGCAGCGCCGGCGCCCGGGAGACCCAGGAGGAACCCGCAGGTATTGTTGGCGGCGGAGCTTTGTGTCTTCGGGGGGCCGATCCGGGCGCGAGGGCTCCCGGGGCTGCCGGCGGGGGTCGCCGCCCGCCCCCGGGACCCCTCCCGTCGCGCCGCGATCTTGGCTAGAGTTGCAGATCTGCCTGTTTGGGGTTTTTCCACACCGGTTGAGGAAATCGGTCTCAGAAGGAATTTCTTTTTTCTTTCTTTTGGCCGCAGTTTGGTTGTGCTGGGGATTCCTCCCTCCCCTTTTCTCCACCATACATAGGTGAGGGGTCTTGGCGACAGTGCCACTGGCCTAAGGCTGGGGTCTGAGATGGCGGGGCTGGTGGCCGCGGACGGGAGGGGAGGGACGCGGGGAAGGAAGGAGTTTGCTCAAGTTCGCAATCTGCGCCCGGGAACTGGTCAGGCGGGGAGGGGTGTCTGCGCGCCCCGTCCTGCTCCGGGCCACCGGTGGGAAACTTCCCGAGAGCGCAGCCTCCCGGGGGACTCGGCGCCCCCGACGCCTCGGGCGCTTCCTCCGGCCGCCGCGGCCCCTCCTCGCAGCCCGCGAGCTCGGAGGTCGCGCTCTCCCCGCCCCCGCCTTCCTCCTCCCCCGGCGGCTTCCGGATCTGGACAGAGAGGAGCTGCTCTAAACACTTCTCCTGGAGACCCCTCCCCACTGGCCGCGATAGCTCCCCTGCCCTGCACCGCCGCCTCGCGCGCGCCCCAGCGGCCAGGTTGACAATGAAAGCTCACGCCTGTGCGGTTGCGGGGGGAGGCGGGGGGGGGGGTCGAAGCTCGGTCTCTCCCGGGGGCTGCTGACCCCGGCCGGGGAAAGGGGGAGGGGGACTCCTTAGGGGGAGGGGCTTGTTTGGGTTAGAGATGTTGACGTCGGATGGGTCGGGCGGGGTGGGGTGCGCAGCGGAGGCCCGAGGCTTGGGTTCGGGGCCCGGGTCGTGGGTTCCAGCCTCTCTCGGGCTTGGTGATTGGCTGGTGACTCCAGGCACGTCGAGCCCCCCCCCCCCCCCCCGCAGCCTCCTCCCCTCCTGTACAATGCGGGCTTCAGAGGTGATCCCGAGGGTGATGTGTGTGTGTGTGACGGAGTGTGTGTCTCCTGCGATCCACAGCAGACGGTGCTCCTTGACCCGGAGATCCGGACCCTCGCCCCTCCCCTAGGGGCTGGGGGAGGGGAGAAGAGGGGTGGGAACTTCTCCTTTCCCGCCTGGGCCCTGCGAAGGGAGCGCTGGCCCGGAGAATTTCTGGGGACCGCAGTCCTCAAGGGGGGCTCGACTCAAAGTGGCGGCCGCAGGGTCAGCTAAGCGCTCGGATTCCTTTGCTCCTTGGGGGCGGAGGGGAGGGGTGAAAGGGGTCGGGGCTAGTTGGAATGGGAGCGGGGGTGAAGGAGAGTCCGTGGAAATCTGCCTTCGTTGGCAGGGCGCTAAGGGGGGCTCTCCCCTTTTTCTCCCGAGGGTTGGGCCCAGCAACCCGGTCAGGTGAAGGAAATCCTTCTACTTAAGGAGGGGTTCCTGCGGGAGGGGGGCGGCTGTTCTGTGGCTCCATCCAGGCGTGGGAAGAGTTAACCCTCCCGGGAAACCTGTCAACCCCAACCCGGCAGGCCGCAGTGTGGACCTTTGATGTGCTGTGCTCCCACCTTGGGGGGTGGTGGGACCCTGGGGAGGTGGGAATCTGAGCCCAGAGAAGGTGCCCGCAGCCAGATAGCAGCTGTGTGGCCTCAAGGGAAAAGGGGTTATGCGTACTGCCTTGGGGCTATTGCCGTGGACGTGGGGTGGACGCGTTCCCCCAGTCCCCATTCCCCGCCGATAAGCGTGGGTTTCTGACCCATAGGCTAGACTGTGAGGCCCTGGCAGCTGAGGGCAGGCCTGCCGAGGCTGCAGGAAGGCAGGACCTGGCAGGATGGATTTCTGCTCACCCGAGAGCCAGATACAGCACAGGCCCCTGGTGTAGATCCTGGGCGGGGGGGGGGGGGGGGGGGGGGGGGGCGCGCGTCTTCCCTCCCCCACTGGTTTCCCTTTCCTGTAAGTGAGAGCCTAGCCTGGCCATGATGAGCAGTGGGCCTTGGCTGATGGACACAGGGGTGAATGCATCAGTAATGAATGAATGAATAGATGAATGGTAGGGGAAAGTTTCTCTATTGGAGGCATTCAGTCCTTGTTTTATTTTTAAACGATATTTTCAATGTATATATTTTAAAATATGGTTAATAGAAAAACGTGAAAAATAGAGAAAAATAAAACAGGTTACAGACAGCCTCGGTGGGTTGTGACAGTGTTAATATCTTGTTGTCTTTCTCCACAGTCTTCTTGACTTGGTGGTTGGTTTGTTTTTTAGAGACTTGTCGGCATTCTCTATGTTCAGACGTATATCCTGCTCTCTTCGTTGGCGCTAACGGGAGCCTTTTCCTGTTTTGTAACCAACTCTTCATAAACACCGCAGTTAATGTCTTCAGGCTTTTCCAGTTGGGTGGATGCGCCACCGTTTACTTAATATTCCCCTTTTGTTCCACGTTCTGGATGCCCCTGATGAATGAGGTAGTGGATTTATTTGTGTGGAGAGCTTTTTTTGACGTTTAGAATGATTTCCTCAAAATGACACTGCTCGCACCTGCAGCGGGAGAAATGGGCTCCTCGTTTTTTTCCTGATAAGTGGAGCACTCTTCTCCTTCCTCCCCACTATCTAGAACCTTCTCTCAGAGCCGAAAGAGCCTTGGCAATGAATCACCTGTCTGACCGCCTTCCTTTGACGGAGGAGGAAACGTGAGCCCAGAGAGGGAAGTGAATTCCAAGGTCACACAGCAGCCGCTGGGCCTTGTAGCAGCCAAGAATGGGCTACTGATCTGCCTCTTGGTTTCCGCATCTGGGAAGAGTCCCTAGGGGTCTTTTAGGCTGACCTTGGCCATTTCACAGATGGGGGCACGGAGGCCACAAGAGAGGAGAAGCACCTGGCTGGCCTATCGTGTTGGCAGCTGGAGCACCAGACAGCCTCCTCAGCCGTGTGTGTCATGCACACTGGCTGTGGCCACGATGTCCACGGCACCTGGGGCCACCCAAGGTACCAGCCTGCCATTGGCCAGCCGTGGATTCCCTATTGCCCCTCCACACGGCTCCCCCTTCCTCCTTGCCATCCCATTTTCCAGGAGGAAAAGCTGAGGATCCAAAGCAGGTGCAGAGAGACGGTGGGACTGCAGATGTCAGAGGACCCCAGTGGTCATGCCCCTTCCCCCAGGCCTCCGTTTACCTGTCTGGAGACCTAGCTCTGGGTCTTTTCAGTGGCTGGGAGTGGGTATTGGCACAGACAGCCACTGCGGGGCAGTGGGGAAGGACCAGCGACATCTCACCCACTCCCTCTGGCTCAGCTTGACCCCAGGAGGCCCCTGGGGAGGAAAGGGAAAGAGGGAGGGGAAGGAGAAGAGAGGGAAGGAAGGATGGGAGCAAAGGCGCACGGAGAAAAAGAAAGGGATTAGAAAGGGGGTAGAGGCAGAAAATGGGGAAGGAAAGGACCTGTTCAAAGTGAGAAAAGGAGAGAGGAAGCCCCCGGCCCCCAGCCTCATTGGGCACCCAGAGGAGCGGCTGGGGGCATGGCTCCCAGTGTGGGCGGGGGCGGGGCTGGCCAGAGCTACATGGCCCGGAAAGGCTGGACCTTGGGGTGGGCTCGCTCAGGGCAGGGTGGAACAGCTGTTCAGGGGGCTCTGGGGATCGGGAGGATCCAGACCAGGTGGGCGGCAGGGAGGCAAGACCTGGGTGGTGGCTTCTCTGTTCGTGGGTCCCTGTGGGGCCGGTGGCAGGGCACCCTCAGGTCAGAGGTCAGGGCCGGGGTGCATGCGGGGGCGAGGCGATTGTGGCTCGGACTCCCCACTGCAGGACAGGGGCCTTCTGTCCCCCCTCTGCGCAGCCCTCCCATGAGTGTGGGTATTTGGGCCTTTCTGTGGTGTCTCTGGGCTTGGACGCCTTCCCGTGTGCCTGCATGTGCATATGTCTGTGTGTCTTATCCTGTTTGTGTACTCTCGGGGGTCGGCGTGCCTGCCAGCCTGGGTGTGTGTGCCCCTGTCTGTGTACCTCGGGCCGTTTGTACACTCTTGGGCATGTGTGTGTGCATGCATACCTGTGCGTGTGTGTGAATCTGTGTTTGTCCCCATGTGTACTGTGTCTGTGGGCCTCTGATCCCATTCGTGCATTTCCAGGGGGAGAGCATGCCCTGGAGCTTGGGCACGTGCGTGTTTATCTGTGTGTGAGCACACACTTTCCTCCTAATGGCCCCAAGAGGGATCCAGGCACCAGGCTTTTGTGCTGCTTTCAAGGTTGCGGCTGGGGGGGTGAAGGGGCGCAGCCTTCGACTGGGAGGGGTAGGTAGGGGGAGGCAAAAGAAAATCTTAAAAGACCGTCTTCCCTCTGGTCTCCAAGGAGATCAGCCTGTGAAATGATCTGCACGTTAATTAAAAACGATTATATCCTGATTGAGCCATTCCTGCTCACATCCCCCAGCCAGGGAGAGGATGGGGCTGAGGCCAGAGATGCAGGATGGGGCGGGGTTCCACTGCAGGGCAGGGCCAGCTCAAGACCCGGCCCCCAGAGTGGAGCGGACCTGGGGCAGGTGGCGAGGTGTTGGGGGTATGTGCCCACGGTAGATTTGAGCTTCTCCTTTGAGTTTTGAAGACACCCCACTCCCAGGTATGTTCTCTGAGGTCCAAACAGCTCCATCCAGGAGGTGGAGGTTAAGAGCTGCCCTCCCTTGAGCGTGGGCATTTGGGCATTTCTGTGCTGTGCGTTTGTGCTTGGGTGTGTGCCTGGGTGTTGGGCTGGCAGCCATCAGCCCCCATAGATCCCCACTCACGTGCCGGGCGCTGGGCCTGTTCGCACAGATCCTGCGAGTCAGCGTTTGTGGTTCCAGTTCTATAGGGAATCGGCATGCTTGAGGTCACGGAGTCAGAGGTTGGGGACCCAGTCCTCTGATCCCGAGGCCCAGACCCCCTTTCTAGCGCCCACCTGCCCCCAGACTCCCACGATGAGGGCTCCTCCCTCTGCAGGACCCCTGGGAAGCTGGGGTGCCCAAGGGCAAGCCTTGTCATCCCCACAGCGCTCCTGAGGTTGTTCGGTTCTGAGGTCCGAGCTGCATGGGGTGCAGGGCTGTGGTGTCCATTCATGTGGGGAGCAGCTCCGGGCTGAATCGTGCTGTCTTCACCAGCCTGGGCAGGGCCTGCTCCCCTCCCTCCCCCGTGGGACCCGCTGGCCACCGAGTACCCACGCTCCTGGGTCCATTGCCACCAAGACCTTTCTGGAGAAGTCTGGGCCAGGTCACGCTCTGCCTGGCCTGGTTGTCTGGCCCCCAGTCAGCCCCGTAAGCCCTGCAGTCATGGAACAAGTAGCCATAATAGCAAGAAGCCAGGAGACCCTCAGCCTGCCTCCCAGAATCAGGTGTTGTCGTGGTCTGTAGCTGGGAGGTGCTCGGGCGAACCGGGTCACCTCCCATTTGCGGGGACCTGACTGTCCAGAAGGTGGCCCGAGGCCCTGCCCCTTGCGCTGCGCGCGCTCGGCACTGGCCACGAGCGTGGGCCTTTCATGCTTCCTCCAGCCTCAGTTTCCCCTTTGTGCTGTGGGGAGCATAGCTTTTTCCTGACTGGACTGTCGGGAAGGTAAGGAAAACCAGGTGAAGTTTGTTCAAGCGCCGGGTTGCATCCGGACGCACAGAGAGGCTCGTTAAGCGTTTGCCTGCGCGTCTGTCCAGCGAGGGCACCTGTGCGTTGCCGCGGCGGGGGCCCTGGGTTTGCTGGCTTCTGGGAGGGACATGCGCTGTTACTCCTTCAGTGCTTCTGGGGGACAGTCTGGGGTTGAGGTGGCTGTCGTCTCGGTAGGAGCCTCCAGGGGACTAAGAAGTTCACTGGGCCCACCTGAAACTCCATTATCAAAGGTGGAGTGTCTGGAAAAAGGCAGGGGATGTTCCTGCTGGACCAGGTCCCACATTCTTAGGGGGAGCTCGACCCAGGGGAGGGTTCTGGGGCCAGAAATGGTGTCATGAGGAGCTAGAGGCGTCGATGGGACCAGAAAGGTCCTCTATCCATTCCCAAGGGCAGCCCTGGGAGAGAGAGGGGCAGATGTTGGCTTCTCCCACGAAAAGCCCTTCACGCTGAAGCAGGCAGAGACCCTGCCCGCCCGGGCCTGCAGGGTGCCATCTTCCAGGAGCACCTTGACCCACACGGTATCGGCCTTCTTGCCTTTCCCAGGGCCGGAGATGCCTCCTCTCTCCTCCCACAGTGTCCTGCTTACACAGGCGTGTGGCTCAGGAGGAGTGACCCGGCATGAGCTCGTGTCTGCACAGCACAGGGGCCTCCAACCTGCAGGCCCCGCAGGGCCAGCAGGCAAATCTACCGAGGGTAGGGGGGCCGCTTGGACCTCGTGGGGGGCAGCAGCTCAGTTCTGCCGGGTGGCATTTGGGGATGCGGCCCAGGTGCCGTTACCCACCTTCTTAGGAACTGGTACTCAGGTGTTTACGTGACATCTTCTGGTTAGGGTATGTTGTCACCTAATCCGGCAACTCACCTGTGGCCAGACTGAGACCCCCAGGCCGCAGTTTGCAGCCTCCTGGCTAAATGGCTGTTCCTCAGGGGTCACTGTAACCACCCTCTGTGTCCAGCCTTGAACCTCAGTCTGCCAACCTCATGCACGTCCGCACCGTCCCCGGCCCTGTTCGCCGTCTTGGAGGTGAGGCTGTGGGAGCAGAGGGCACGCCCGGGGCTGCCGGGACCCACCCGAGCGCCAGCCTGCCCCGTCCCCCTGTGTGCACAGCCGGGCGGGGCGGGCATCTGATGGGCACCGGGGTCATAGGTCAGGCTGATTTCCTTCAGACGTTTGCTGACAGCACCCTGGCCGTGTCCCAGGGGAGTCAGGGTGGGCCTCCCAGAGGAAGAAGGGCACGGGCACACCTTATAGCAAGCCTGGAGGCGGGAGAGAACCTGCAGAGCTCTGGAGGTCAGACGGTGGGAGCAGGAGAGGCAGAGGCAGGGCTGGAGGCTGAATGGAGTCTGGGCCTTGACTGCTGTGAAGGCAGCGGGAAAGGAAGGGTGCTCCGGGTGGGGAGCGTGGCTGGAGCAAAGGCTTGGAGGTGGGAGCACTGGGGCTGACGAGGGAGAAGTGGGAGGACCAGCAGAGGACCCGGTGGGGCAGCGTGACCCTGCAGGGCCTGAGTTTGCTCCCTGAGAACGCCCGCCTCCTCTGATTGTAACCGGTGGCACGTGGAGCGGACAGAACTCAGACCTGGGGCGCCACTCCAGGGCGAGGCAGGGGCCTGCGGGGCCTGCAGCTGAGCCCAGCCCCCAGCCAGAGGGATTATGACATCTTGGCTGGGGAGGGCGAGGGCGGGCCTCGGGGACCAGTAATGAAAGCCCAGCAGATTGTAATTCCCCAAAAGAAAGCTCAGCATGGAGAGGAAGGACACCCAGAGAGGGCAGGAGGAGGGGCGGTGGGGATGGGGCAGGAGGAGGGGCGGTGGGGATGGCAGGGGGCAGAGGACTGGTACCTGGAGTCCTACTGTTCAGAGCAACCTCTCTGCAAGACCTCCTGCTGCTGGGCCCCCGAGCACTTATTTCCTGTCTTCAAACTCCCTGTGAAGGAAAGTCTCCTGTTGTCCCCATTTTACAGATGGAAAAACTGAGGCTTGGAGGAGCCAGGCACCTGTTGTGGGTCAAGGTCCTCGGGGGCAGTAAGACGCTCGGCTGGGGTGACCCAGGGCGGGCGGCGTCCCTGGCAGGGCAGGCCTTCCCACACCACCCCTCTCTCTGGGGAGGGGGCAAGGGGAGCTGGCGTCGTGGCTCGCATTGCGGTGACTGGGGGAGGTCGGCCACGCGGGGCGTCACCTGCTGTGACACGAGGCCGGGGTGGCCCCTCCCAGGTGTCTCCGCACCTGCCCAGGGCTCCGGTTATCTTGGGGTTTCTTGTAGCCTGAGCAGTGGGGATGGCCAATAGGGCAGACCCTGACGGTGAAGGGAGCTGACCTTTGGGACTTCCTCCTCCTTCCCCGCCCCATCCCACAGGTCCCTCCGAGCCTCTCGCATTGGGGGCTTCGGCCGTCACCTCCATCTGACAGAAGAGCACCCGAGCCATCTCCTAGAGACTTAAAACACTTTCTGCAGTCCTGCTCTCTCCCACTCCCCCACTTCACTCGGGGGAGAAGTTTCTGTCGTGTCTGCCCTTGGCTCCCTTGTCTGAGCAGACCACCCTCCCAGGAGGGGCCAGAGACTGGGCTGGAGACCTCAGACCAGAGGTTGTCCACTGATGATGCCTTCGGATGGGCGCTGTGTGTCCCGCACAGGGTTTAAAAAATAATACCAGATTTCACATAAAATTCCCACTTTTTGCTTCTCTTACAACTGGCAGGTCCTAGCACCGCAGGCAGAGCTGGGATGGGGCTGCCCACCGCCTGGGCCCCTGCAGTCCCTGCTCAGTCCAGTCCCACCCCCACTTACGCCTGAGTTCCCATCCCGGCGCCCCAGCTTCTGCTGATCTTGGGCAGATTACATCTTTGACGCTCATCTGTAAAATGTCACAACTGAGGAACCGATTCAAACTGGGTCTTGAAGGTGTTCCCAGAAATTCTCCAGCCAAAAGTAAATAAAATAAAAGGAAGGAGGGGGCTGCGTGGGGAAGAGAAGAGGTGGGAAGGGGCCCGGGGTGCCTGGGGAGCATTGCCGAGCTCTCCTGCCCTCACACCTGCTGGGCAGCACCTGGACGCTGCCCCCAGCCGGGCTCTGCTGGTTCCACGTGTGACCGTGACCGTGACTGCTCGGTCCAGCCTCACATCCACCCTCCCGGCCTCTCTGATCGAGGGAAGAGGGTGCAGAGGTGAGGGACTGCCGGGTGCCACCCAGTCCAACACCCGTTCTCATCTCAGATACTGTAAAATCGGCCGCTTTTTCCTGCGCATTTAAAAAAACGCTTTCAGTTAATATGTGGGAAGGATTTTGATGTTCTCGCACATAACCTTTTGCTGAAGCGACAGCGTGCAATGAAAGGGTCCCGGGAGAGTTGGTGTAATTTGGGCTGTGAGGGACGGAGCATACCAATGCAGACGCCTCCAGAAAGTCTGCGGCCCCGGAGCTGGGAGCCTGGGGGACCCCCCCCACCCGCCGTCCCACGCGAGGCCTCGCCCCCTGCTCTCCATCCTGGCCCCCCAGACCACGGTCCATTCAGATTCGGGATTGACTATTTGGCTTTTCTCTCTCACGTTCTTTGAGTGGGGAGTTCTTTGAGTGGGGACGTGAGTTCCCAGAGGGGGAGCTCTCCATGGAGAGAGGACAACTCTCCAGGACGAGAGGGATTGAGGGGGACAGATGTGGAAGCCTTTCTGGGCAGGAGCTGGCCAGTGGGGTGGCAGACAAAGGCGCCCACGCTGAGGGAAATTGAAGGGCACCTTGAAGGTGTGTCGTGTCTGCCCTTGGCCCCAAAGGATCAGAAAAGGGGGCTCGGGAGGTTCCAGTTAATTGAGGCTGAGTCTAAATCGGGAGGCCTAATAAATGGTAATTATCCTCCCGTGGGAGCAGACCAGAACTAACCGATGCCACCAGGAGCGGAGACTGTGGTTCGGGCCCCCTTCCCCTCCTGCCCACCTGGAGGCTCTAAGAACGGCCGCCCCGAGGTCTGAGGGACAGACCTGGTGCGGACGGGCCACTTCCTCCCTTCCCGGCTGCGGGTCCAGGGCCTAGAGGTGTACTGCGTGCCTGCCTGTGTGTCTGCACGTGAGGACACACGCGTGCACGTGCTGGCACGCCCGCCCTCCACCCAGGTGTCTCCAGGCCCCTTCCTGCAGAACAGCTGACCCCTTACCTCTCCCCGCTGTCGGGGTACAGGGAGGGGGGCATCTCCTTGTGAAGTCTCGGCGGGACACAGGCTTCGCAACCCCAGACAGCAGTGCCGCCGGGCCATGTGGGCAGAGGTGACTTTGTGGAGTTTCAGTTCCACCCAGAGAGGAACTTTCTGTCCTTTAAAGTGGCCCAGAAGCAGCGGGGCTGCTCCGGAGCCCCATGCTAGGAGGTATGCGAGCAGGTCAAGAACGCGCACCCTCATCTCTCTTGTGGTCCCTTCTGAGCCCAGAGTCCCGGGCCGTGAATTTCCCCCGGTGACACCCAGCAGTTACTGAGGCCGCCCTGTCTGGTTGGAGGGCCCTGGCAGCGGCCTTCTGACCCTCGGGGTCCCCAGACCTGCCCAGAGAGGCGGGGAGCATGGAGGAGGGTGGGGACGTGTGTTCTGTGCGCTTGCCCGGGTGGGGCCGCGGTGCCGAGATGGACATGGTTGCTGCGTGTGTGTGTGGTTCTGAGGGGTGGGAGGGGGCGCTGTGAGTGCGGGCACCTGGGCCAGTGGACGCGTTTGCGGTGGGGCGGGGGGTGCCAAGGCCCCGCCCACCCTTCCTGGGCCAGACCTTCCCACCCGGGCCCCTCACTGCCCCTGCCCCCCGGGTCAGACCCGGGAGGGTCCGTGCTCCCCGTTTCCAGGGACCTCGACACCTGCCAGCCCACCTCTTACTTTATCCTTGCTCCTGGGATGTGAGCAGGCCCTGCAGGTGGCCGAGAGATCCCCGGGAGATCCTGAAGGAAGTGGGCTCCTGAGTTTCTGCGGCATCTGGGCCAGAGGGGGAGACCCTTGTGGACACACGGTGAGCGTTTCCGGATGCAGACGGAATATTTCCAGCGATGGAGTGTTTTTAGAAATGAGACATGGCGTTTCTGGAGACAGGATGAGGACGTTTCTAGAGACGATGCAAAGTTTCTCTGGAGGAGGGGCCTGAAGATGGAAGGTGAAATGGGGGCATTTTTGGAAATAGAGGGCATTTTCTGGGGTGAAGATGAGGCCTTTCTGGATTCCAAACATTGTTAGAGGCGAAACATCTCTGGAAATGGACTATTTCTAGAGACAAACTGTGGTACTTCTGGAAATGTGGAATGTTTTTGAAGATGATGCTGGAGTATTTCTGGACATAAAATAGGGCACTTCTGGATCTGAGGTATTTTGGAAGCTGAAATGAAACATCTCTGGAGATGGGGTGTGATATTTCTGGAAATGGAGCCTTTTTAGAGAGCACTGGCATTTCTGGAGATGGGTTATATTTGAAGACGAGAAAGGATATTTCTGGAAATAAGATGGAACATTTCTGGAGATGGAACATTCTGGAATAAACAGAGGATTTCTGGAGAGGAAATGGGTCATTCTCAGAGCAGGGACGTGTCTGGAGAGGGAGTTTTCTGGAGATGAGGGTGGCGTAGTTAAGGCTGGTTGTGAATGCTTCTTGAGGAGTAGGTGGCAGATGGCCTTGGGGGCCCAGGAACAACCCCACCTGCGACCCTTGCGTGTGGGGTGGGCCCAAGGCCTAGAGGGGAGGTTCCTGCCTAGGCCCACCCCTCCCCGAGGGGGGCCAGAGCCTTCTGGTCCTGCCCTCGGGGTCCCCAGCCCCAGCCTGTGGGACCCTCGCCCCAGCCTCTGGGCAGCCTCTGGGCTGCCTCTGGGCTCACTGCAGGAACAGGCAGAGGCTGAATGGTTAATTCCCTTGGCGCAGCTTCCCGGGAGCCGTCTGAGGCTCACGCCCCAGCCCCTCTGCCAGGAGCTCCCACCCTTTCTCAAGCCCCCCAGCACCCCCTACTTTAGAGCAGTCCTGAGGTTGGTCTCGGTTCAGCAGAAGGGTTGCGGGGTTCAAGGCCCAAAGTGGGGGAAGGCCAGGTCCCTGCTCGGGCCCAGGCTGACCTCGGGGTCCCGGGCCACCTCCCCCCACTCCAGGGAAGCAGATTTTGAGGACTGTCACCATTTGAGCTCGCCGGGAGCCCCGGAGTAATTATTTCTCGTCCTTAATTGAAATTTCAGCCTCAGTGATCCTGCCCTGGGAGCGCGGGGCCGGCAGAGACCCCGCACCTGGCGGGGTGGGAGAGGGCAGGGAGCCCCCCCACCCCAGAAGGAGGGAGCTAAGGGGGCACCCCACGCCCCGGATGCTGGCGGCGGGCATGGGCTGGAGGACTGCGGTTCAGGCAGTTGTGGGGACACTGCAGTTAAGAGATGGACCCTTCACCCCTCACGGTTTGGGGAAAGGTCGAGAGCTGGAGGGGGGCTGGCCTGAAGCGTGTGTGGATCCGGGGCAGCCTGTGTTGGGGGCTTCTCAGCCAGGGTACCGGGGGGGCGGGGGGAGGGTGGGCGGCCAGGGGCTGTGGCTCAGGCTGAGGCGACCATGGCCGTGGGCCCAGTTCCTGGTTCAGGGCCCGGTGAGGCGCTGGCCGGGTGGGCTGGGCTGGGGCTGGGCAGGGGGGCGGGGTGGGCAGCGGGGGCTGAGCAGCCTGTTTTCCCAGCTGCGGTCAGCTGGGCGGAGCGTCCGGTGGGCTGGGTCACCGCACACACACTCACACACACTCGCTCACTCTCCCCCTCTCTCTGCCTGGGTGGTCCCTGCCGCCCCTTGGGGCCTGGGGGCCTGTCTGCTGGAGGGCACAGAGGACCCCAGGGGCAGCAGGAAATGGGGAGAAGGGTGGGCTCCAGCCGGCCTCCTCAGGCTGGGGGTGGGGAGCGGCTCTGAGGTCCGGGGATGCAGGCGGGCCCTGGGGGTCTCAGTCTTCCCCATCTGGGAAGTGGGGTTTGTGGGTGTTCTCAGGTGGGGCTGTTAGCGTGCCGGGTTGGTGCTAGGGGTGTTTTCCCGGCACCCAGAAATGCCTGTGTGGGGGGCCCTGAACCCGGGGCGCAGGCTATGACAAGGGACAGCGGGGCCGTCCGGGGCGAGGGCGGAGGGCGCTGTGCCCTCCACGCATCCTGGAAAACCATTAGGATGAGAACTGCACTCGGCAAGGCTCACTGGAGCCCTGGCTCTAGGAGCGCACAGCCCACCTTTGGTGGCAGGTGGGTGGGCTATGGCTGCCCTCCAAGGGTGAGGGGCCAGAGATGGACGGGAAGGGACAGGCCAGCCCTGGGCGCCGGGGGAGCGAAGAAGGGGGTGTTTTCGGGGCGGGGATGCGGGTGCAGACAGAATCAGGCAGCAGGGGGCCGGGCCTGTGGCCCCTCCACCTGCAGAGCTGGGCGGGTGCGCTTGCCCTGTCTCAGCCCCAGACCGTCCTACGCCTGCCCCCTCCCCTGACCTACAGCCGCCCCCCACCGGCCTCCCCTTGCTTGGGGATTTTGAGGCTTAAGCCACCACCTGCCCTGAGCTGGGCCCCATCCTCCCTTGGGTGGGGGGCCTGGAGCCCCAGAGGCTGCCTGTGGGGTGGGTCCCAGGCGCCAGCCCAGCCAGCCCGTCTGCTGCTGAGCTGACCTCCTCACCTTGGGCCCAGACAGGGCAGCGCCTCCCCCGAGCTGGCGGGGCTGACTCACCTCCCCACCGAGGGGGAAGGGAGCCTCCTGACGCTGCAGCCTCCCCCCACCCCCCCCCCACCCCCCCGCAGGGATTCACAGGCCAGGCTGAATCCCCTTCTAAACACGTGGCCCGGGGGCCAGGCATCAGTGCTCCAGAGCACATGGGGGTTGCTCATCTACGCGGGCCAGGCCCCATGCTGCAGGCTCAGGTTTGGTGCCCTCCTAGAGCCTTGGGACCTCCACATTGCGGGGAGTGGTGCACACACAGAATGCAGATCTTTGGCACCTGGGCCAGGGCCCCTGCCTGCCCCTAGCTGCTGCCATGGCCTCCTTTTGGGAGGACCCTGGCCAGGGATCCCAGCTCCTCCTCCACCCAGAGAAACCCTGGGTACCAGGGTCAGGGACATGCCCTCTTCCTCTGAAACCTCCCAGAGGCTCTGGACCCTGCACAGCCACCCCTGGGGAAGTGGTGTCACTGTCCCTCCTGTTTCTTTCCACACTCCCTCCCCCCCCCCCCAATGGGAATGTGGCTCCTCCCATCAGCCCAAGAGCTGGCCAGGTTGGGGGAGAGACCTGACATTGTGCCAGGGGCTTCCTATGGTTGTCATGAAAGGCCAGCAAGCCAGGCGCACAGAGCGAAAGAATTTGCCCCAGGCCACGGGGCCATGTGGTCACTAGGCTGGGATTCGACCGGACTCTGCTGACCAGAGCCCTTTTGGCGGTGCTTCCCTGGACCACGCGTCTCAGGCAAGAGGTCCAGGCAGCGCAGAGCTGTGGGACACTGCTGCTGCTTTTCGAGTTCCTTTCTGACCCCCACCCTGGCGGGCCCTGGGACAAACCCCCGTCTTGGTTTTCCCCAGAACAAAGCGGTTCTGCTAGACATGCCACAGCAGAGGCTTCAGTCAGAGCAGGTGGAAGGGGTCTCCATCTGCCTTTTGTTACTCAAGGAGGGAGTGAGGGGATGGATTTGCCCTTGAACAAGGAACAGAGTGGGGAGGGGCGGGGACGAGTGGGGAGGGGTGGGGACGTGTGGGGAGGGGGCCGGGGGCAGATATACCTGAGACAGACACCCCGCCCCCTACTCCCACCCGCGTTGGCACCCCGAGAGTGTGGTCACCATTTTTGCATTCAGCACACACGCCTGCGCACACACGCGCGCTCACACAGGCGCACACGCGCGTGCGCGAGCTCTCACATGCGCACGCACACGCGCTCACACACACGTCACTCCCAGCTTCCTCCACCCCGCTCTGAGGTTCCCTGCAAACCAGGGAGGTAACCTCTGACCGGCAGAGAAAAAAGAAAAGGAAAGAGGAAGGGAGATTAGTGGAAGAAAACCCGATCCTGGAGTTCCCTAGTTCCCAGCTCTAAAGACTCATGGGGCGGCGCGGCCACCTTCCTGTGCGGGAGGACCATCCCCCGGGCCCCTCCATTGCCCCATTAATAAGAGTTCTGCGGCAGAAAGGGAAGAATCAAGGACTTTTCAGTAAGAGAGAACTCCCTGGGTGGCTTTTTGTGTGGCAGCGAGGGACGGTCGGTCCTCTCCTCTCCTCGGCTCTGCCCTGGCTTCCTTCTGTCTGGAGCTGCCACTCCCGGGTCTCCAGATGGACGAGCTCCTTTCTCAGGAGCCCAGTCCTTTATTGTTCCTGCCTTTCCCTCCAGACACCCTCAGCTTAGCAGAGGCCATGGGCACCTTTGCATCTCAGGAAAGCAAGAGAATCCCCGAGATAATTCTCAAAAGGCTGACACCTGGGGAGTGGGGCTCCTGCCCTGTGCCAGGGGCCAGAGGCGAGCCCCCCCGCGCCCAGGTGCTGGACCTGCGGGGCCCCGGCCAAGCCGTGGAAGGGGTGGGACTGGAGGGAGGGTGGGAAAGGAGGCAGACAAGCAAATCTGTTTCATTAGACGCTGCATATCTTAGGAAAGCACGTTTCAGCTCTTCTGGCTTTTGGCAAGCTGGCCCCAGCCTTTAATTTTCTAATAAAAAGGAATTACGTTTGCTGAAAAGGCAGTAACCAGCTCATGCCCGTGTCTCTCCCAGAGACCGAAGTTCCGTCTCGGGCGCCTGCCGGCTTGGGGGTGGGGGGTGGGCTCCCGTGGCTGCAGGTGATGCCGTACAGGGGCCAGGGGGCGGGGATGCAGGGGGCACACGGCAGGGGGCAGGCAGGGGCCTGTGCACCCCAGCCCGGCCCCAGGCCACAGCGCCAGGCCTACCACAGAGGCCCGGAGACTCACGGCAAACACGTGATAAATATCTGTGAATGAATCAGTGAATGAATGAATGAATGGCTGCTTACTGCCAAGGCCTGGGGTAGCTGGCAGGCAGCTCGGAGGGTCAGGTCTTTGCCTCGTGAATTAATGCCTGTGCGCACACGTGCTCCCCAGTCTGAAGTCGTCTACCCGGGAGGGCCTGCCAGGCCCACAACCCCCCGCCCCGGGCACCGAGTCACTGGCAACTTTGCCAAAAGTCATATCCTTAAAAAAAATAATAACATGCATTCATTGTTTAAAAAAAAAAAAAAGACAAAACAAAAGTGTGTGAACTCAGAAGTTCATGTTCCCACAGCTCCAGGCCCAAGCCGCTGCCACCCCCCGCCCGCCGACCCCGGGTAGCAGTGGGGGGGGGGGGGGCCCACCCTCCCGTCACCGGGAATTCTGTGCGTTTCTCATGCCTCTGGGGTTATACTCCATGGGACCCTTCCGCACGCACTGTTCTGCAGGCCCGCGTGCCCCTCCAGTGTCCCCTGCCTACCACGTGAACGGCTTTTCTGCTGTTAACAAATTCTTTCATTCCAGTCTGTTTTATTATTTATTATTATTATTATTATTTTTGGCCTCACTGCTCAGCTTGTGGGATCTCAGTTCCCCAACCAGGGATTGAACCCGGGCCCTCAGCAATGAAAGTGCAGAGTCCTAACCACGGGACTGCCAGGGAATTCCCCCAGTCTGGGTTTTAAACAAGGTCATATAGGCAGAACACTTGATAAATGGTAGCCTTTGTGATTTGGAAGGAATCTGTACTCAGTTCCATTGCCGAGACATTTCTCGTGTCCCTTCTGTGTGCCAGGCCCCCGGCCGACGACAAGGCCCCCGAGCAGCGTCCAGGGGCCCAGCTGCCCCCCACCCCTTGCAGTCCATCACCGCTGGCGCCCAGGCACCCGCAGCCTGGTTTATGGCACCGGAAGTGCTAGGGCAGGTGGGCGGCACATCTCACACTCAGCATTCTCTCTGGGGCTGCCCCGCATCCCGCTCCGGGCGCCAGGCTGCTCCTCTTCGGCTGGCAGACTTGGGAGCAGCCTGGGGCTCGTCTGGTCGGGCCCTTGGGCAGAGACACAGAAAAGCCCAGCACACCGTCCCTGAGCTTGGCCTGCCTGAACCGCAGTTCCCGGGGCGGCCCTCAGGTGCTGCTGATGCCAGCCAGGGCCCCGTCCGCTCGGGAGCGCCCCGGCTGGGCAGCAGGGCAGCCAGCGGGCTCGGGGTGGGGAGGGGAGATACAAGTGGGAACGGGCGGTGGGACCAGTTACCCGTGTCCCCTGCACAGTTCTGGGCACACGGGGCCTAAGAGATGGCTCACCCACGTGAGTGACCGCGCAGAGGGTGGCATTTGGACACGCCCACTGTGGGGTCCCACGTGCTGCCCGCACCCGCCCCTCCTTCTCACTGAACCAGCTTGGCTGGGGGAGACCCCGGGGCCATCGCACACACACCCCTTCATTGAGCACCTACTGTGCGTGGAACCCTCATCCTGCTGGGGAGACTGGCTGGGGCCGGAAGGGCGCCGCCTGTAGGTGGTGGGGAGGCGTCACGGGGAAGGGCCTGCTGGGAGACAGGTCGGGGCATTGTGGGGCTCAGGAAGGGCCCATGGGTCTCCTCGGGTGCGTGCAGACTTCAGAAGTGCAGAGGGGAGGAAGCACGGAGGGCACCTGGACCCGGAGCCGGTTTGGGACCCGTGGCCCCTGGGTCCCCGCGGTTCTGCCGGGTCAGGCCCTCTGCGAGCAGCCCCTGGGAGGACAGGTGGGCGGCCTCGGGCCCTGCTCTGTTCTGAGCGACAGGAGCCACGATGGCCCGAGCGGGCCAAGCTCCAGTCCCCTGTGGGTGGGAGCCGACCTCCAGCACAGCTGTGGGCGGGCGTGTGGCCGGGGGGCGTGGAGGCCTGGCCTCCATCCCAGGCCCCACTGCCCGGCCCCCATCCCGGGCGGGATGCCCCCTGCCAGCACCTGTCACATCTCGCGGCAGACAGCAGTGGGCGATGACCGAGCGCCAGGTGCCCCGCTGGTGCCCCTGCCCCCGCCTGCCACCCTCTGCTGCTCCCCAGAAAGACAGACCTTGGCACAAAGCGGGGGAGGGAGAGGACGCGGCCCATGGCCCATCTGGGAGCCGACGTTATTTTCCGATCCAAGGAAACATCTGTTCCTGCTTCTCCTTTCAGAGCAGGGCGGGCAGCAGACCCAGGACCGGGAGCCCCGCCCTGCACTGGGCAGGGAGGTGGGGACCTGGGCTGAGGCCGGAGCCCCTGTTCTCTGCCCTACTCCCCCCGCCTCACTACCGCCTGTTCTGTTTCTCCAGGGACTCCTGGCCAGGTGCTCGCGCGTCACGCCCCCCCCCTCTGCCCCCCCCCCCCCCCACGCCAGAAGATGCCCGAGGCTGTCACTGCCGACCCCCAGGTACAGGGGCTCCTGGGGCAAACATGGTAGCCTCCCCTGGAGTGCCATATGTGTTTACTGAGGGACCCCCCTCCGCTATTTCTCACACACAGGAGCCGTGTTTTTGAAAGATACGGCTGCCAAACAAGCTGCATTTATTACATAATGATTAATTCATTGCCCCCATTTCTTATTAATCAAAGACATCCATAACTGCCTCCCCGAGCTTTGGGTCGGGGGGATAGCCGGCGGGGCTGTGAGCTGACAGCCTTCTGGCCCAGAGCAGGGCCCTGCTGGATTTGTGTCAGCGTGGCCTCGTTTGGGATAAATGCGTAGTACCCCTGAGCTTTCTAGAAGAAATGGAGACAGCTCGGGGACCCCCACCCATTGCTTCCCTAAGCTCCTGGGGCCACCTGGGATGTTTTATCACCCCTTCTCCAGCCAGCCCTGAGCTCAGGCTGGCCACTTGGCACTTGGCCACCGGCTGACCGGCAGCATGGCGGAGGATGAGGGAGTGGAGCGGGCCTGTCCCCATCCCTGGGAGCTGCCATCAGTGGCTGCCTGGGGAGGAGAGTGGGGGCCTGGGCCGAGGTCAGGACAGCTCCGAGCAGAGATGGACGGCAGCCGACAGAGGACTGCCTGGCAGGCTGGTCCCGAGCATGGAGGCTGAGAATCCTGGGGTCCAGGGGCATCTGAGATGCCTGTCCTCTCACCTACTAGGGGCCAGACAGAGGAGGAGGCTGAGGTTGGGCCTGTGCCATTCACCCCTTCTTTGAGCTTCTTTGTCTGACACTGACTGTGGGGCCTGGCACCCACCAAGAAAGTTACAGTCATTGCTGTCCTGTGTGGTGCCATGCCAGGGGTTGCCCAGGGAGGGAGGGACCAACAAGAAGGCACTTAAGCCAAACCAGGGGGTGTGGTCAGGGAAGGCTTCCCGGAGGAGGTGCTGCTGCAAGTTGGTTGGTGTTTTTTGAGGTGGGGGGCTACTTTTTAAATAACTACTTCGTGCTGTTTGCCATCAGATGCTTTTCACAGACGCTGTCGTGTTTAATTTGCACCAACAATCCTGTGAGGTAAGAAATAGCTTCCACATGTTCTCAATGAGTAAGCTACGGCTTGGAGGGGAAGTTGCTTGGCCACCTCACTCAGCCAGGTTTAGAACTCCAAGGGGTTCTTAAAAAGATGATAGAAAAGATGTAAGGGGATGGGAGGTGAGTCTGGCACGCCTGGCGGAAGAAACAGTGGATGCAGAAGCATGGCAGTGGGAGCAGCTGTGGTGCAGAGGTGGGCTGGGGTCTGGAGGAGCCTTGATGCTCGCAGCAGACAGCTAGGGAGCCAAGGCAGGTATATGAGGGCGGGAGTGACGTGGTCCCACTGCAAGTCACTGGGGGCTCCAGCTCCTGGTCGGACCTCCCCGGCCAGCAACCTCCTGCTTGCCCGGTGCCCAGCACGCCTCCCAGATCTGCTGTGTCTTTTCCTGCTCCTTATCTCAGGAGACAGCAGCCAGGCTGGCATGGGGCATCAGGGAAGTGCTCAACACATCAGCCCCCAGGGACCTCCCAGACCTCCCCCCAGATCCTCCGCTGCCCATTTCCCTGTCCAGAGGAGACTGAATAGCAGCCAGCATCTGCCTGTCAGCAGAGAGTTCCCGCTCAGCACCAGCCCCCCAGCCGCCTCCCCGGAGAGCCAGCAGCACTTCCGCTGCTGCCTAATAGCTCTCCCGGCTGGAGACAATCCTTGATGTTTAGCCTGCGTGCAGGAGCCTGAAGAGCAGCAGCCAGCCCTCCCTGCCCTGCCCGAGCCCCTGACCAGCCCTGCTCACCTCCTGAACTGATGTCCCCCCACCTGCACTGCACAGGCGGCCGGCAGAGGCCTTGCTCCCACTCTGGGTGATGTCAGGATGAAAGGGCATCCAGGAGCATCGCAAGTGGCGTTCTGTCCCCTGAGATCCAGAGATGCCCTGAGAGACAGTGTTATTAGTGTCGCCTTCCTTTTAAAGATGAGAAAATGGAGGCTCAGAACGGGGAGGTGATGAAGTCAGACCACTTCGGCTGCATCTTTCCACCTCTGGTTTCCAGGAGTGGACCGTGTTCCCTCAGGCCGAAGGACCTCCACCCCTGCGGTCTCCCCCCCTTCTCTGGCCTCTCTTTGAGACCCCATCTCAGGGAAGCCTTTCTGCCCCAGTCCCCTGCCCTGAGCACTTACTGAGGATGGCGTTGTTGACACCTAAGCTCCACGAGGGCGTCCCCAGAGCCCAGAGCCCCTCATGAGTATTTATTGAAGGGTAAATGAGGAAATGGGTAAGTGGATCCCTGAGCTCGTTAGGGTAAGGCTGGTCGCAGTAACAGACAAACCGTAACATTTCCAGAAGTTCGTTCTTCACACATGAGGGCAGCAAGAGTTTCTGGCCGATGGGTGGCTTCTCCCGCGTTGTGATGTGGCCGTGCCTTCCCCTGCGGCCTGGGCTTGGTCCCCGTGCCTGGGCGGGGCACCTCACCTGCCCTCACATGCCACTGGCTAGAACTCAGTTATGTGACCGTCCCCAGTTGCAGGAGAGGCTGGGAGATACAGTCCAGCTGCGGCTCCAAGGAGAGGACGTGGGTTTTGTTGACTTCATCAGTGTAGTTTTCACTGCAGCCCTGTAAGATGGGTATTACTCTCAACCCCGTTTGCACATGAGGAGACTGAGGCTCAGATGACATGTTCTGGCCAGAGCCGGCCCGAGGACCCGTGTTGTCAAGTGCTGCCCTGCCCTGCTTCCTAAAGGCCACCTGTCCAAAGTGTCCTGCTGACACTCTCACCCTGAGTCTCGACACACCAAACGCGTGGGCATTTAAGGAGGCGGCCAGTGTGCAGAGCCGCAGGTGCTGGCTCCCCCTTTTCCTCGTCTTATGAGGGTTTGTCCTCGCCTGGGGGCGGGGTATGTCTCTCCATCATTTTAGCTGGCCATGTTTGGACGGCTTCTGTTCGTTCCTAAGTCACCAGCTCCAGGCCCCTGCGGGGCTCCTGTGCGTGTAGGCTAAGGCAGGACTCACCCTCCCGCACTAGGGGTGGGGGTTAGTGGTTGGTAGGCTCACGCGTGCCCACTAACCGCTGGCCATCGACTTCAGGTTCTGTCTTCCCCGTCCCCTGTGATTGACAAGTGCTCTCCCGCTGGCCTTTCTGCCACTTGGCAGCTGCCCCCTGCCTGTCACCCATGCAGAGGAAGGACAGATGCCCCCAGAGGGAAAGCTGCAGGAGGGTAATGGTCAGTGCTGTGATAGCGTCTGTATGGAGGGTAGTTCCAGGAGTGGTGCCTCACCAAGCCTGGCTTCCGGGAGGAGGTGACACTTGACACATTGACAGGTGGGAAGGGCGTGCCAGGCAGAGGGAACAGCTTAGTAAAGGCTGGCAGAGCGTGGCTCCTGGCTCTGCCTCAGCCCCAGAGCCCGGCTCCTGGCTCTGCCTCAGCCCCAGAGCCCGGTCTGCTGCCCAGACCAGTGACCCAGGTCCTTCCCATCTGAGCTGAGGGGGAGTAGTCTAGTTCTGGTTGTGGAAGAGAGAAGGCCTGGGAAAAGAGGAAGGAGGAAGGACAGCAGGAAAGGAAGAAGAGGGGGACCTGCCGAGGCCCTGTGCTGTCACCGCTCAGGCCTGGTCGCCTCTGCTCCGTGTTCTCAGCTACACACGTGGGGCCTCCTTGCTCCCCGGCCCCGTCGCACTGGCTGTTCCTCTGGCTCCAATGCCACACAGCTGATTCCTCTCCCTTTAGGCCTTCCCTCGGTGTCACCTCTTGAGGAGGCCGCCAGATCACCCCATGTAAGGCTGCGGATCCTGACATTTCCCATTCTGCTCACTCCAATCTGTGTTTTCCCCGAAGCGGCGCTTAGTCACCTCGCCCTGTAATTTGCTTACGTTTATGCTCATTGGCTGCGTCCCTTCCGCACCCTGCCTCGCGGTATAAGCCACCCGAGGGCAGGATTTTGTTTGGAGTCTGACCTGTTCGGTGGCGGATCTCTAGCCTCTGGACACAGTAGGCTCTCAGTAAATGTTGAATTAAGGAGCGAATTCAGCCCTGGGCAAAACGTGACCCTATTTCTCAGTCGACGAGGGCAGGAGGCCGAGCGCACCGCGGGCGGGACCCCCACCGGCCCCCCCACCACTGGCCCGCGGGCGCGTCCCCGGCTGCGTCCGGGGCGGCGCGAGGGCGCCGGTAGTCATGGTTACAGCGCCGGAGACTCTGTGGGTTTCTGGCCTTTTGTGTTCGCACGGGCCCCGCCCCCGCCTGGCCGCTGCCCCTGATTGGCCGACACGCTGCGGAGAGGCGGGGTATCCCGGATAGGAAGTGGGCGGGGCGTGTCTCTCCTTTGGCGCGCGCGGCCGGGATTAACCAGGCGCGCGCGTGTGCGGCTGGAAGGGGCGGGGCTTCCGGGACGGCCTCCGGGGGGCGTGGTTGGGGGGAGTGCGCGTGGATGGCGCCCAGAACAAAGGCCGCCTCGACCTGGCTCCGTCTCTGGTAGTTTCTTCTGGTCCCCGGGGTCTGGCAGTGAGAGGCCCCACTGGGCCAGTGCCTCCTAATCCTGGTCCGCGCACTTTGTGGTCCACCCCGCCAATCTGTCCCCAAGGGCCGACCGGTCCCTTCCTGCCACAGGGCCTTTGCACGTGCATTGCCTGTTCCTGGTCTCCAAGTCCCTTATCCTGGCCAGTTCCTCACCCTTCCTCTGGAAGCTCTCCTAACAGACCACGTGCCTGCTCCGCTTAGGCCGTGTCTCCCGTGTGGTTGTACCTTTAATCGTGCATCCGCCTCCCACACCAGACTGCCGTTCAGGCAGGGTTCTGCCCGTGGCCTGGCACACGGTAGGTGCTCAGTTTATATTGTTGAATGAATCCATTCATTTGGCTGCCTCCAAGGCCTCCTTGGTAGGCGGAGGGCTGGACGCTGGGGCTTGGGAGAAAGGGAGACAGATGTCCCTTCACTCCCAGACACAGAAGAGCTTATGTCCAAGGCCAGGCCATGGGGTGAGCATCTGGCCTGGATGCCAAGCCAGAGGAGCCTGGCTTGGCGTGTGCCCGTGGTTAATGGCCCCCTGTTCTGGCAACATGGGGAGCTGTGGGGTGGCCCCGCCTAGGAGGCACACATGGTACAGAAATGGGCTGGTGAGGGCTGCTCAGCACACCTTGGGGACAGAGACCCTGGGAGGCCCAGTGGCCCACTCACTGTGCCTGGAGAGGGAGTGACAAAACTCCACGGCCCCTGCCTCCACGGCACTCCCAGTTACACTGTTACGCACAGATGCAGCTTTCGGGGTTTGGATGGGCTTTGGGGTGCATACGTTGTTCCCCACCAACACCAAACGAAGGAAATACAGTGCTAGGCAAAGCCAGTAGTAACTGTGTATAACGTCAGAGTTTCTGGAGCTTTGGCCAGTTTGATCGAAACCCCAGAGTTTGTACCACCAAGGATTTCTGGGCTCAGGCCACCCGCAAGCTACAGATCTCAAGGGAAACAACCCAGGAATCTGCCTTTTTTCAAGCCTGTGTGGTGTTGATACTCAGAATCTTAAGTCCAGTGTTTGAGAAATACAATGTCAAATGTTTGCGTCCCCAGGCTCTACTAAGACCCTGGGGCCAGATCCAGGTCTAGACTGCAGGAACTCTGCACCCTATGGGAACTGGAAAAAAGCTCTGCACTCTCTTTAGAAAAATGTGCTTGTGTGTGTGTGTGTGTGTGCACGCACGTGCGCACACACACACACACACTTTGCATTTGATTTCAGGCAGCTCTCACACCTGATTTGAGTGGTCTGAAAGGCTCGGGAGACCTGTTTGGGGAAACGCCTCCATGCTGACACTCACCTAAACCTAGGGCCCAAATGCACAGTTGTATAGGTTGTATACTGCATAAGAGTTCCTGGCAGAAGTCCAGCCTACACTCCACTGGACACGTTGTACAGCCTTGCACCTGGGGTATCTTTTCCTGTCTTATGCGTAAGCATCATATGGCCTGCCCCCAACCCCTAGCCACACTCCTGCCTCTCATGATAACTCAGGTTAGCAGCACTAACGAAGTTACAGAAATCATGTGCGCTATCACTGATTAGCTGGCCTTCTGTAAATTCCCTTGTTAAAGGCATGACGGACGACTTGGCAGCCCTCATCCGCTAATGCTTGGTTCCTGGTGCTCCCAGAGTCCTGGGATTGCATTGGGCAGTGGCTGGGGGCTGCCCACAGGCCTTGCTTGGGATAGGAAGATGGTTCAAGAAGCTGGTCTCTCAGCAGAGAATGGGGAGAAGATGAGTATTTATTTGGTTGACATGAGTGATTCATTGGACCCATTTTATAGATCAGAAAAACTGAGGCTTGGAGAGCTGGGCATTTGGAGTGGAGAAAGCCTGCCTGTCTGGGAAGACTTGATGAACAGAAGCTTTGCAGTGGGACAGGGAGGAGGGCAAAGACCAGGAGAGGAAATAGCCAAAGCCACACCCCACAGCACCTCACATCATGCAGCTGATGAGTCTAAGTGACGCCACCTCGTGGAAGCCTCCACTGATCTTTGGGCTGGTTAGAGACTTCTGGGCTCACACAGCCTGGGCTTTTCTGTCACAGTGCTGCCACCCTGGTTTGGCGGCCCGTTTATGCACCGTATCTCCACAGCCTGGCAGCACCCAGCGCTGGGCGGTGAGCCCTAGACACGGGGCCTGGCACACAGTGTGAAATACAGCGTTGTTGAATGAATGAGTGATCAGTGGCTGGTTAAGTGGGCTCTCGGCTCCTTGCAGCTTTGCTTTTTGCTTTTGGCGGAGACCTGAAGTGGGGTTGGTGAGGCTGGGAGTCCCAGGCCAGAGCAGACAGGAGGGGTGCAGGCCTGGGGTGGACCAAGAGGCCGAGGGGAGTCGGCACTGGAGCCGACTCAAGGGTGAGCTGGTATTTCCTGTTTGCCGAGACCTGGCCTGCCGGCCACCCTCACTGCCCTCCTGTCCAGCTCAGCCAGGCTGAAGGGTGGCAGGGCCTGGACGGTGAAACTCCAGAGAACAGAGGCTGCCGGACGCTGGGGCAGAGCTCTCCACCCGGAGGTCTCTCTCCACCGGAGATCCTCAGACCCGCAAGAGCGATGTCCTTCCCACGCACAGGCTGGACACAGCCCCCTGAGGGACCCCTGCCTCTGTGGAACGAGGATCCTGAAGACATCGGGGGTCCACTACCCTTTAAGCCCCCTCCCCAGGCAGCACTCTCAGTCACCATCAGCCAGGGTCCCCCCCCCCCCGCCAGGGATGTTTCTCTGAGCCAGAAGAGGGGACGTCCCCCAGACCCTTGGCCCTGGCTCAGCCCCCTGGCCTGGGCCTGGCCTCACTGTCTCCGATCCGTGAACCCTCAGGTGTGACTGAGCCGCCGTGGCACCTGGTGCCCCGCAGACCTGCTCCGCACACTCTCGTGTAGATAATTAGTGTGTCTCCTGGGGTGCCCCCCAGGCGGGGACCAGGTCGGATTCCCAAATGTCTCCAGCATGTCTCCACAGGGCCTGGCTCAGAGGAGGGCCTTGGAGAGTATCTGGTGACTGAATGGCTGAGTGAATGAGTGACGTTCCCAGTTCCTGCAGGAACCCACCCCGAGGCAGGACTTCTCTCCCAGTGGGCAGGGGGCCTGACCCCCAAAGTCCTCCTTCTTGATGTAAGTGCCCAGGGCCCTGGCAGTACTGGCAGGGGCTCTGCAGGCCCCAGGGGAGCAGCCCTCCATCTGTGGCTCAGGGGGTATTCAAGGGCCTGCTGTTGGGTCTGTGTGTCCTGGTCCTGTAAGTGCCCGGCTTGGGCCTGGCATAGGAGTTCCGGGATGCCTGAGCCCGGCAGTGGACAGCGGCGGGGGTAGGGGGTGAGCCATGATTACACCCAGCACCGGCGCCTGCCTGCAGGCTGGTCGGGAGGGGCTCAGAGCACACCCGGAGAGGGGGCTCACCACTTCATGCCTTTATCCACGCAGCCTCCCACAAACACCCACTGAGCACCTACCGTGTGCTCTGGGCAGGGCGGTGATCAAGACGGACAAAGACCCGGTAATGAAGCAGGTGGGAAGGGGGCCGGGGGCGGCTACTGTGGGGTCGGAACTGTCCTCCTAAGGCCACGGTTTTCCTGCCTGTTCATGGGGGCGATGTGCCCACCCGGTGAGAATGGTCCTAACTATTGTGTCATCGCCATTAGCAGTGTGCCCACAGCCCTTTAGAGTTTGTGGGCCCTCACGAGCAGCCCCAGAGGGCGGCGGCGGCGGGGCAGCCCTGGTGAGTCCACACCAGGCTGGTGTGGAATGCTGGGCCCTGGGGCCTGGGTACGCTTTGCCTGATCCCCGAAGCAGGAGATGGGGGCCCAGGGAGGGCAGGGCTCTCCCATGTGCTTGGAGCAGGGCTCGCCAGGGCTCTTGGGTGTGCAGGGCCCAAGGAGGGAGGCAGGAGGACCCTGAGCCCGACACACCCCCATTTGTAAGTGGGAGATGACGTGACTTTTGGGAACAGCTGTCAAGGTGAGGGGTTGCGGTCTGGATATCGGGGTGCCCAGCCCAGGGTCCTATTTCTTTGGCCCAAAGACTGGGGTCTTGGGGATCCGGGGAGGTAAGGGCCTGTCTGAAGGCTTCCTGGCCTGGATGGAGAGGCTGAGGAGGGTTGGGGGAGGCCGGGTGGGAAGGTCAGGGAGGGCCCCCTCCTGAGGAGCAGCTCAGCGGGGAGTCGCCTCAGTGCGGGGCAGCCTGGCCCCAGGGGAGGCCCCTCCTGCTGGCCTCCGCGTCCAGGCCAGCCCCTCGGTGAGGTGGTAGGGCCCGGCCAGCAGCCCTGCTTCCTGCCCACACGGCCTGCTCCCCGCGGAGGACTTTCCGCGCCTCGACAGCGGTGGCGCTTGCAGCAGAAGGGAAGTTGGGACTTGCATTTGCCTCCGTGGAGCCTGTAATCAGCCCTGCACAGCCCCCCACGGGCGCCATCAGCGCCGCTTCCCGAGCCTACTTGAGATACACCTGCTCGCGCTAAAAGGAGAAGCAGGAATCCATCAAAACAACCCAGGGCGGGCGGAAGGGGCCGAGACCTTGTCTCCCCTCCTGAGGATGGGGCAGCCTGGCATCTGCAGGCCCCCGGGGTCCTGGCATCGGAGCCGTGTGGCTCCGCCGCTTGGCCTCGGTTTCCCCGCCTGGCCAGTGTGGCGGGGGATACGCTCCCAGCTCGTGCCTCTGGGCCTGCTCCCTCGCCCGCACCCTCTTCCCTCCCTTTCCAGAGACATTATAAATCAAACGGCTTAGAACGTAAGGCATCAAAAATTCTGAAACCTTCATCTATTATTAACGCTGACAGTAAATTCCCCCTCCAAGCGTTTTACATAGCAACTGTTACCAAGACTCGCTGGTGGGCTGCAGCTCCAGCCCACCGCATCCCACGGCTCTGGGCGGGATGGCAGGATGGCGGCCGGTGCCGAGCCTCTACCCGGCCAGGCTGCCACCCGGGCACCCGCCTGGCTCTCCCCAGTGGTGGAGGGGAGGGAGCCCTTTTGGCAGGGGAAACAGTCGGCTTCCTGCTGAAAAGGGGTCCAAGCCGCTCTTGGTGAGCCTGCCAGAGGCTCCCGGCGAAGCTCAGCTCAGCTCCTGACCAGGCAGAGGGAAGGGACCCCAGGCCCTTCGGAGGTGGCGCCTGTCGTCAGGGATGGGGTCCGGGGCCTTTGCTCCGCGCTGCCCTGTGGAGGAGCCCAGTGAGACAGAGGACAGGAAAAGGCTTCAGAAACTGTAAAGGGCTGTGCAGATGTTGTTTACCGACTCACCCACCTGTCAGCTAGACGTTTCTGAGTGCCTGTTTATCTGCAGGCAGTATCTGGGCACTAGGGATTTAAAACAAAGACAAAAGGCCCGGTCCCTGTCGCGTCCGGTTTGGTAGGAGACAGACGCGTCAACCCCTAATTGCATTGAGTGCAATGATCAATGTGTGTACAGACAGACTCAGGAGGGGGCCGGGCAGGTAACGGGCCTGGGGGAGGGGCAGGGATCAGGGAGCCTCTTCACAGGGTTTTGAAGGATGAATAGGGGCAGGTCTGCCTGTTCTGGACAGAGGGACTGGCGTGTGCAAAGGCCCAGGGCTGTGAGGCAGCCTCGTTGGCAGGTGGGCTGTAGGCTGATCTGTTTTGGTTGGGGGAGGGGACCTGCAGGAGGGAACAGGGGTCAGAAGGTACAAGACCTTGGATACGAAGCTGGGGGGGAGGGCGGTGATTTCGGGACACTGAGGGGGCCGTGGAAGGTTTTAAACTGGGGAGGAGCAAAGTTGGATTTGAGTTTGCAGAAGCACCACAGATGTTGTCTCTGGTTGCAGTGTTTCGGGACCCTGGGCTGCGGGATAGCAAATACCTATAAGCACTGGTATCAGCCCCCCTTGGCCTGGAGAGGGGAGAGCACCTGCACAGGTAGGAGGCAGGGGAGGTGGCCGCTCTCTGCGAGCCATTATTATGCACTTGCTGTATGCCCAGCCCCACGCTGCACCCGTGGTCCCTGCCCTGGCGACTTTGCCATCACAGTGGGGGCCAGACCAGTACAGACCCCACGGGGAGCAGCATGGGCAGGGTGAGAGGCCTCTGCTCCTGGGGCCAGCGAGGGCCCGGGTGGGGGTCTGGAGAAGCGGTGGGGTCACAGGGCCCACCCACGAGGAGTCGTATCACTCGCTCTCCGCTGCCCGGCAAGCAGGACACGAACGAGGACACAGACCAGGGCTCAGCCTAGCAAAGGTGTCGATTGGCAGACTTTCCCCCCGTGTGACGAATAATACACGTTCATTGTGGGAAATTCAGCAAATAGACAGCGGCCCCAGGAAGATGAGCTCCCCCTGGGATCACACCACCCACCAGCGACCTGGCCACATTTGGGTCCAGTTGCTCCGGAACCGGGCATGGTCATACGTTTTTTAAAAACAAACGTGGCGTCCTCTTCTTCTGCATCCCCGGTGACCTGCTGTTATTGCTGAGCGAGTCGGGGACAGCTCCCCATCTCCCCGTGTATCCGGGGGGAGTTTGCCAAGAGCTGAGCTCCCTGGAGGGGGCCTGGCTGATGTAGAACGGCCAGCCCTTCTTTGGGGGCTGGAGGCTGGGACTGTCCTGCTCCTGCACGCAGCGCCCAGCACGGAGGCTCGCACCCAGTAGGTGCTGTGGGAAGTGAGCCCTCCGTCCCCGAAGGTGAGTGAGCGGAAGTTGGCTGGAGCCCACAGGGATGCTGTGATTTGGATCTGGCGTTAAACTGAGTCTTGGGGTGAGATCTCTGCTTAATTACTAAGGGTGCCCAGTGACCAGAGTGGAGGGAGCAGGGTGTTCAGGGTGTCCTTCCTGGAGGAGGTGGGCCGTGGGACATAATGGAAGGACAGTAAAGCATAGGATCTGTTTGCTTGCCTACCAGATATCCGCTGAGGGCCCCCTCCTGGTCAGAGCCCTGTGTGGACGGGGCTGGGGGCCCACTCAGGGTTCTGGACCCCCAGGGCTGCCAGAGACTTGGGAGAGACAGACAAGTGCCCAGGACGTGTGGGTGTGTGTTCAGCGCTATGATGGTGGAAAGGGGGACAGGGAGGGCCCAGCGACCCAGGGGGGGCTTGGCGTCTGGGCCAGAGTCACACAGACTGTCACCCAAAAGTTTGACTCAGTCCCGTGTCCCTTGGCCTTCCAGGAGCTCCTGGATGCTGGTGCTGATGGCAGCTCAGTTGGTGCCCTGGCCCCAGGTTCCCCTGCTTTGGAGAGTGGCCCCTGAGCCCAGGGCCCACTCCCAGAGTCCCACACCAACATGGGCCCCCAGCCCTCACCCAGCAGCCATGCAACTTCTCAGAGTAGAGCTGGGACCCAGCTGGGGCCTGGGGGTGTCCCCCAACCTGGCCGAGCCTGGGTCTCCTCAGCTGTCCATGGTGGTGCAGCCCACTGGGCCCACCCTGCATGGCCCTGGCCACCCAAGCCAGGCTGGGAAATGCTCCCGGGAGGGCCGCCACCTCCCAGCCAGAGGATTTGGGGATGGACTCAGGAAGGAGCAGTCTGGCAACAAGGCCAGGCTCTAGATGGGTGGCGATGGGGGAGTTTGGGAGGGACGCCTGGCAGACGGCCCCCTCACTGCAGCCCCCCAGAGCCTCCAGGAACTGCGTGCTCCGGGGACCACAGCTCCTCTCGGCTAAAAGGGCGTGTGTTTGGGAGTCAAACAGACCTGGGTTCAAGTCCCAGCTCCTCTGCTTCCTGGCTGTGTGACACTGGGCTAGTTCCTTGTCCTCTCTGGGCTCAGAGTCTCATCTGTACTCTGAAAGGTTGTCTTGGGGCTGGAAGAGGTGATCCATGTGTGAACTCCTGGCGCACAGCGAGCAGATGAAAGCGGCTGCTGTCGTCCTGGTGCCCTGGGGAACGGGTGGCAGAGCCCCTGCTGGTCTCCTAGAGGCTCGTGTTCAGCCTACAGCTCCGGGCTCTGGAATCACACGGCCCTGGTCCATTCAGCAGCCACATCCCTCGCTTTCTCTGAGCACCGACTATGTGCTGGGCACTGGGGCACCCTGGGAGGCAGACCCACAGCACAGTGGGCAGTGGGGGCGGGGGCAGGGAGGGAAACCAGGACAGACGACTGTTGGGACGTCACACGAGAGCCGAGAGGAGGTGACCCTGAACGTCTGCGAGGCGAACTAGGGGGAGGCGTGCGCTAAGATGATCGCGCCCAGTATGTGCAAGGGGCGGCACGAGGGAGCTGCTAGGTACAGGTAGCACCCTGTGGTTTAGTGTTGCTGGGCGCGAGGTCTGGGAGCTGGGAAGGTGGGCGGGGGTCACCCCTGAATGCCAGCCTGGAGAGGTGGACCAGGAGGGGTCCGAGCAGGGGGCAGGGCTGGGAGTGAGGGAGTGGGCTCTGGAGGAGGGCCAGCAGATGCAGAGTGAGGGGAGGGAGTGCCGTCCACGGCTAGCGGCCTGCGGCTGTGAGGACGGCCTGGAACCCGGAAGCAGCCGCAGCCTGGCCATTCAGCATGACAGACGGGACCCAGTGCTTACAGCTCACCGTCCATGGGGCAGACAGACGGAAGGGAGTCAACAAGTACATGAAGGAGGTGATTGCAGAGGGCGGTGAGAGCTGTGGGGACCGGGAACTGGTGACCCAGGCAGAGGGAATGGTGTGTGCAGAGGCCCAGAGGTGAGGGCCCGGCACGTCCGAGGGGCCAGTGTGGCTGGAGAACGTACAGGGGAGAGGGGTGGGAATTGAAACTGGAGAGCAGTGCAGGCCGAGCTCAGGGACTCAGTCTGAACTAAGGGGGAGGTCTACCCCGTGGCAGTGAGGGGGCCCCCAGCAGGCAGGAGAGCGAGCCCCCAGCACTCGCTTCCCTGTGTGGCCTTGAGCAAGTCGCCCACCCTCTCGGAACTTCCGAGTTCTCCTGTGTGGTGCTCAGAGGCCCCCCTGCTGTGGCCACTGCCATCACTTTTGCTCCCACTGACCCCTGCTCTGGGTGGGGAACTTGGGGGGCGCAGGTGGGACGACTCGGGGGAACCAAGAGCCCCCTGGACACGGGGTCCATGGGGCCTGTGCTTAGGCAGCCAGTTTGCATCTTGATGCACCCAGAGTCCTGCCCACACCACCCCACCTTTGGCCCTCCTGTCACCACGACTGGAGACTCAGCCGAGGCCCCTCTGGGGGCCTCAGTGATTGGCCACCCTGAAACCCTGCTGCTCCGGGAGGGTCCCCGGCCACTGCTGGGAACTTGTAGCTGGGAATCTGAGGCTGTGCTAAGCTGAGATCATTTCTCACATGGCCTTAAACGGAGCCCTTTCTGGAAGAGATATTCTTTCCCTGAGACTCCAACCAATATCATCTAAAATAGGCTAATTGGTGGCGCCGCCTCCCCCTGAGTGCCCCCAGATCCTTCCTTGCACCCCAATTTTCCCCAGCCACTAAGGGGCCCTCAGGGTGGCGTGGCAGCCCTTAGACACCAGAGGAGGGAGGGTGGGTTTAAGACAAGCTGTGTTCTGAGCTCTGCAGGTCTGGGAGGGTCCTAGAGCTTGGCCAGGGTGTCCACAGCCTCCTGGGCTGCCCTTGGCTTTGTGATCAAGTGCAGGGGCCACCTTTGAAGTCCCACCGAAGCAGCTGGAGGCCAAGCCTGTGTGCCTTTACCCCCTGCTGGTCCTGTAGGAGAGACGGTTGCCTGACTGCATGCCTGCCCTCACGGGGCCTCAGAGGAGCAGGCGAGGGTGGTACGGGCTGGGCTGCGTGGTCCAGAAGAGGGAGCGGCCAGCTCCACCGACTGCCTAGGCAGCAGGTGGCAGTCCTCCTGGGAGATGGATGGAGGCACAAAGGCCCAGGACAGGAAGGAACTAGCTGTGTCTGAACAGCTGAGATCCCAGCGTGCCTGGGGCAGAGATCCCATGGGGCTCAGGGCCAGAGTGTTTCTGTTTCGCAGAGCCAGAGAGCTTGTCAAGGACCAGGACACAGAGAGCCTTGGAAGCCTGGTGTACAAGTCAGGACGGACAGGGTTGCTGCATAACAAGCATCCCGCAAAGATCAGCCCCTTAAAACAGGGTTTATCCCTCCCTGGTGCTGTGTGTTGTGACTGGACAGCGGAGGGACTGCTCACTGCAGTCACTCAAGGACCCAGGCTGACAGAAGCAGCCTTCTGAGGGCTGCACATCCCGGGGTGTGGGGGTGGGGGGAGACAGAGGCACCTGGGCTCACGGAGCTTCTGAAAGCAACACGTCACTTTCACTCAAATTCCGTTGACCAAGGAGGGAGCCATCCTTCCTCCTTGCCGGGGGGGAAGTGCACGCTACTATTGACCGAGGAGAAAAGGGAGTATCTGGAGATGGGCTGACCTTGACCCAACGGGCTGAGGTGGTTCCCATCCTTCATTCCGAGCAAAGTGAGGAGCCTCAGGAGGCCTTGACTAGAGAAGGCTGAAGTCTCGATGGCTTTACTTTTTAGCTGTTTATCGATCCCATGCAGAGAAGGGCATGAATCCTGAGTGAACAGCCAGTGAATCGCTGCAAACTGGACACACTCGTGTCTGACCAGCACTCAGATCAGGAGAAGGCATCACCAGCCCCATGTCCCCGTGTCCCCCCAGGCCTGGCCTGCCCAGGATCCGAGCGTCAACTTGTGGACTTCATCCGTGTGGTCTCTCGGGTCCAGCTCTCTGACTTGCCCAGGCCGCGTGCAGCCGGCGCGGGTATTTCCATCGTGCTGTCCATCCGCGCCACCTCTGAGAACATCCCGTCCGTTTACAGCTGGAGGCTTCTACGACTAAGCCTGCCAGGAATGTTCAGGAGCACAGGGTCTGGTGCCAGTGTGTGGCACTCGCATTGGCTGTGTGTCTCGAGGTGGGATTGCCGTGGTCTCATGGTGTTTAAGAAGGCCCCCCCGGACTTGGGGGGGAGGGGAGACCAAGGGTGTGACCCTGGCCAGGGCTGGGGGTCAGGCCCTCGGAATCCAGAAATGTCCCTAGCGCAGTCTTATCTCCCTTGGGACTTGGAAGGTGAAGGTCACACAGAATCAGTGCCTTCAGAATCCCGTAAAGCAAGACCGAGACGTGGGGCTGCATGTTCAGCCCCAAACGGTGACAGCACGTGCTCACGCGCAGGCAGGGAAGGTCGGGTATCTTAACGCTAGAGCTCACCGGTGCCCGGCACACGTGTGGGGAGCACTCCTGAGCCCGTCTGACACTCGGGGAGACTGAGGCCCGCCAGGGGGTCGGCACAGGGTTTCCCGGGGCAACTGTGCTTGGCCGAGCCCCACTCTGCTCCCCAACCCTGGGCGCTTGGGACGAAAGTCGGGGATCGTGGCTCACAGGGTCACCTCTCGGGGTGTCATTTCTTAATAGAGGGGCCAAGGGAGGGTGATTCTTTGCCCAAATCGAAGCCAGGAGTACAGGGGTTAGGCCTCGGCTGTTGGAAGACAGGACTCTTTGGGAACCTCACCTGGAGCCACCCCGGCTCTCGAGGCTGGGGGCGCCGCAGCGGGGGCCGCATGCTGGGCCCGGGCGGGGAGGCCTGGCTCCCAGGCCCGGTCTGCAGCGCTGGTAGACTTGCTGCTCGGTGGGTCCAGGGTGCACATGCCCCTGTCCTGCCGTCTGAGGCCAGAGCAAGGCTCCGCTGAGATCCTTAGGCCTCTGGGCCCAGGCACGGCCCCACCCCCGAGCCCTTCAGGGTTGGTTGTTTTTAGTTTTTATTTTAATAGGCGTGGCTTGGTTGTTCCTCCGGCTGGCCTCCCCCAGCCCTGTGTCTGGGTGACCGAGGTACAGGGTGGTCCCTGAGACCCCTGCTCTTGCGGAAGCGGGCCAGGCACCAGTGGGGGCATCTGGGGAAGCCGGGTGGGCCGGGGGCCGTGGCCAGTCACGAGAAGAAATGCGTCTTTGTTGCAAGACACATGTAGGGCTCTTTATGTAAATTGTTTCAGTGCCTCACAGGAAGAAGAAAAATGGGGCTTTGATGTGGGCCGCCTCTCGGCCAGCCGGGTGCGATGTCACTCAGGCGCATCTGTGGCAGCTTTTATTAAGGAGCTGTCAGCTCTTCTCAGGCCGGAGACCCAGGGGGCTCTCAGGGCAGGAGGAGGCTCGGAGCTGTCTGCCCGAGGCCCAGCATCCACCTCCGAGGGGCAGAGGGGGCCCAGGTGGATTCCCTGGGTACTGTGCCAGGCCCGGTGGGGTCAGTGGGGGTGACCCAGAGTGATGTGGTCCTGATCCCCGCCCTGCAGCCACCGCGTGGCAGGGAACTGGGAGCGGCCCCTGCTCGGGACTGGGGGGCAGGTAGAGAGGAGGTGCTCTAGGCAGGGTCTGCGGAGGCGTCTGGCACCGTCCAGCCCCGGGCGATGAGGCCAGAAAGGGTAGCAGGGGCCAGCTTCGGGGCAGGAGGGGAGCCTGGTCTTGTGGATATTGCGGGGTGGGGATCCCCTGGGCTGTGAACAGGAGAGGGTGGGGTGGTGTGAGTTCCAGGGGGGCCTCGGGGATGTGGGGGGACAGAGGGAGGTGGGGACCAGCGAGGGCCAGAGGGGAGGTCCAGCAGGAAGACAGCACTGCCAGTGAACAGCAGACCTGCCTCCTGACCAGCCAGGGGGACACGAAGGCTTGCAGCGCCCGGAAGCCCTCCCGGGGCCCACGGCATCCTGAGCACTTGGGACTTCCCCAGAGAGCCAGGCAGGACCCAAAGCTCTGGGTCCTGGGAAGCGTGTCAAACCTTGCTCCGTATCTATGGCAACTCTTTTAACCAGGGCTCGGTTCCACAAACCCCCTTCCTCATTCATTCCAAAAACTCCGAGCTGTTGGTCTTTTTAAAAATCTCAGCTCGCTGGAGAAAATACAAAAAATAACCAAGAGTGTAGAGAAGAGAAGTCACCGCCTGGCCCTCTGATGAGAAGATGCTGATGTGGGCATCTCTGTGTGTTTCCACTCGCTTTTGCCTCCTGCCCTGCACCGGATCATGAGTGTTTGCCTGGGTCTTTGGAAATAGGGCTGCTGAGGGCTGGGATCTGGGGTCCTGCTGTGTTGTGTGATCTTGCGGGAGTCGGACACACTCTCTGAGCCTTAGTTTCTGCATCTCTGTGGGGAGAGTTTAAGGCGGGTTCTCAAAGCTCCATTCAGAGCCGACATCAGGGGTCTCGGTGTTTCAGCGGCGTGTGGTTCAGTCAGGAGCCCCGACCCCCCCCGCCCTGGAGTCTGGGCTCATCCTGTCTCCAGCAAGGGACCCTGGGCAAATCACATTGCCTGAACCACGCCCCCGCCCCCGCCCCCCCCCCCCCCCCCCCCCGCGTAATCTGTAGAGTCCGTGATGGTTTTTGGACTTAATATGTACAGAGCTCTTAGCACAAAGCAGGTGCTCAGTCGTGAGGAACTGTCGTTACGGGTGTGACCGGCGGATCAGACCCTCATCTTCCTGCCGCTTGCTGCGGGGTATGGTGGCCGGCCCGCTGACCTCCTCTGGGCTGCGCCGGCTTTGTGGGCCCGCGGCCTTGCGGCCAGGCGGGGTCTGCACTCAGAATGTCCCGTGCTTGGTCTCGTGCTGCTCTGTTGCCATCTGGAGATGAAGGCCTTTTGAGCGGGGCTCCCCATTTTCATTCTGCGCTGGGCCCCTCAGATTACAAAGCTTCTGCTGCTCTTAACGATAGGGTTGCTGGAAACGGGGCGTAGGGGCGTAGGACGGCCTGGCCGGCACCCCGCGCGGTGCTCCAGGGCTGTTGTTTCAGGCAGGGGCGGGCTAGGACGCCCCCTGCCCGGGTCACGCGGAGGCTCAGGCCGGGGGCTGCCCGCGGGGCCGTGGAACCTGCCAAGGGCAGGAGGTCTGGGTGGGAGGTGGGCGGGCCCGGGCAGGGGGGCCTGCCGTGCTGTGGCCAGACACCCTGGGAGGCGGTGGACGACGAGGTCGGAATCGACTGAAACTGAGCCGAGCGCCTGTGAAGAGGCGGACAGGGTGCAGCGCTGGCACCCTCGCCCCGTGGTCCCCTCCCCCCCCTCCGGACGAAGGGAAGGCCCGTGCATCCCCTAGCACCCACCGTGGGGGAGGGCCGGGGCCCAGGCCACCTGGCACCCAGAGGCTGGTGACAGTGCCGGGGCGCAGTCTCGGCCACCCGCACGTGAAGCAGCTCCGCGGGAGGGAAAAGCGGAAATTAACGGGCCGAGAAGAAATGACCGCCTGGGGTGGCGCAGGTCTCCCCGGAGGAGCAGGGCATGGGGGGGTATGGGAGGGGTAGTCACTCCTTCCACTGCCTCACCCCCGGAGGGCCGTGTGCCCAGAAAGAAAGGGGATTCGGGGGAGGCTCTGCCTTCCAACATCCCAGGTTGGCCTCTGTGCGGTGACTCTGGCCTAGCGTGGGCCCCAGGGGGACTGCCCCATGCCGTGGTGGGGAAACGGACTCCAAGGGGCACCTCTCTGCCCTGGGCACCCAGGAAGCCAGGGGTCCAGGCTGGGGCGACCGGGGACTCCACGAGCTGTAGGAGCCATGGGGAGGGGACTGTGGCACCCAGAGTCAAGGGAAGGGCTGCTTCCCGCTGAGGAAGTCCTTCTGCCTTGTGTTTGAGCTGCAGAGGTGGGGACGGGCGCCCCGGGAGGTGTGAGCAGGCCTGGTGTCGGGGCAGCCCCTGCTGGGGACACCTGAGGTCTGATCTCAGCGGAAGAGGGCAGGGCATCGGGAGCCGGCTCTCCCCAAGACGCGGGGGCTGCAGAGTTCTGAGCAGCACGCTGAGGATGGGGACTCAGGTAGGTGAAGGTAATGGGGAGCCATTGAAGGCTCTACAGCAAGGGAGCACCCTGAGCCGAGCTTGTGAGAGGCCACATGGGGCAGAGGCCGGGAGCAGGAAACCCAGCGTGGAGGTGACGCGAGGCTAGATCTGGGTTGTGGTTGTGAGGAAGGGGAGGGGGCGCCCTGAGGACTTGGGGGCCTCCTCAGAGACACGCCGTGGGGAGACTGGGGCAGAGGACAAGGTCTGTGGAGCGGTGCGGGAGGCCTCAGGGTGCCGTGCATGCGCTGGATCTGGGGGTCTGGAGCAGAGGGAGGTCGGGGAGGGGGGCGGCCTTTGTTCTCAGGAACGGCCGAGCCTGTGGGAGGAGCAAAGTTCACGGGGGAAGAGAAGCCAAAGGCTGGGCCCAAGGGAGGGCGGGCTTTGCCAGGCACTCCAGGACCCTGGAGGGTCCCGTCTCCCTGGGGACAGGCGGGACGAGACCTGTGCCCAGAGGACGAGGGACCTGGAGTCGTGGGGGGAGGCGGCGTCCAGAGCAAGGGCTCGGCCGAGGTCCTCGTCCACCTGCCGGGGGAGGACAGCCCTTCTCCCAAAGGGCGGTGGGGCTGCCAGGCCTCAAGGACAAAGGCAGGCGGGGGCAGGGGAAGGAGCTTGTGGCTGGGAGCTTAATGGCCCCGAAAAAAACCCCATAAAGCTGGAGAATTATGGGGAGACATAAACAGAGCTGTCAGGCATTAGCTGCAGGGAGACGGCTCAGCCTGGGGAAGAGATGCCGGCGGCGGGGCTGGATTCTCGCGTGTGCACAAAAAAGACGGAAGTTATCAAAGGAGGGAGATTAAGAAGCTGCTGCCTCCACGCTCTGGCCGGATCTTTTCTCACGCCCCGGCCAAGGCCCCAGCCACGGCCCCAGCCACATGCTGACCCTGGGGGCCGGCCCACGTGGCCCGGGGGCAGGGGTAGGGCCTGCCAGTGGGGCGGGGGCCGCTGGGGGCTGCGGGGAGGGGGCCCGGCCCGAGCACGGAGGCGGCGCCAGCCCCACAACCGGTGGCGCTCACACACCCGCCATCTTCATTTTCACCGTTGCTGCTGATGTCATTAGCCAGGCTCTAATGGGCTTAAATTTCACCTTAAACCATCCTCACTGTCCCCACAGATGACAAACGTCCTGCTCTCTCCGGCTCTGCAAAGCTGTCGGGCGGGTTCAGCAGGCATGCACCCCTCCCTCATGTGCCCTTCTGGCCCCAGCTAGAGGCTCCCAGGGACCTTGGACCTGTGGACGCTTACAGGTCAGGGGGACTCCCAGGGGTCTCTGGGACAGGGCCCAGGAAAGGGGGCTTCTGGGTGAGCTTTGGAGGCCCTGAGATGACACAGCACGGGGAAGCAGGGGCCCAGGATCCAGGGCCCCTCCCTGTGCCCCTCCATTTCCCAGCCCAGGCGTCATGACGTCATGACGTGTGGTTGTGTGGTTGCAGAGGGGACCCCTGGGACCTTGGGAACGGCCTGCCATGTTTGTTTGTTTGTTTGTTTGTTTTCTAATTTTATTTTTTGCTGCGTTGGGTCTTCATTGCTGCGCGTGGGGTTTTCTTTAGTTGCGGCGAGCGGGGGCTACTCTTCGTTGTGGTGTGTGCGCTTCGCGTTGCGGTGGCTTCTCTTGTTGCAGAGCACGGGCTCTAGGCGCGCGGGCTTCAGTAGTTGTGGCTCTCGGGCTCTAGAGCGCAGGCTCAGTAGTTGTGGCGCACGGGCTTAGTTGCTCCGCGGCAGGTGGGATCTTCCCGGACCGGGGCTCGAACCCGCGTCCCCTACATTGGCAGGCGGATTCTTAACCGCTGCGCCACCAGGGAAGTCCCGCCTGCCATGTTCTTAAAAGCCTTGAGGAAATCTTATTTTGCTCAGGCTAAAAAAAAAGTAGCAATGGCTTTGCTTGGGGCTGGAATTCCACCCACCCACCCGTCTATCCACCCACCCATCCATCCATCCATCCACTCACTCATTCATTCAACAGGCACAAGGCCCACGACCCCCGGCTTGCTCATGTCCATCAAAGGCCTAATTTGCCGTCCTTTTGCACCCATGAGAGAGAACACAGGGTGATCTCTAAATGCAGTTTATTTGGGAGACAGTCTTTCCGGCGCTGGCCCTGTGGGTAAAGGGGGAGTGGCAGGGGAGCTCCGGGGGCTGTGGGGTGTTGTGTGGACCTGCGGGCCCATCCAGTTCTCGAGGGTCAGGTTTGCCTGAAAAGGAGGGGAAAGGAATAAAGATGGAGCTGCCGCAGAGGGAAGGCCAGGACGGGCTGCCTGGGGTTCCTTCTCACGTTTGCGCGTGTCCTGGCTTCTGCCCCGCAGCCTTTGTCTCCACGAGGGGCATGTGCCCAAGGAGGCGGCTGGAGCTTATCCACCAGCCGAGCCAGCCTGGAGGGGCTGCTGCTGGAACCACGCCTTTCCCGTGGGAATCTCACGCCCTTCCGGGTACCCGTGGCCCTTCCTCATATGCTGGGAGCTGCGTCCCTCCCACACCCAGACAGCAGCGCCAGGGAGGCCTCGGCCAGAGGGAGGCCGCTGCCCCCCAGGCCTCAGAGTCACACGGCCTCTGCGGTGGGACAGGGAGGGAGAAGAGGCCGGTGCAGGCCTGCAAGGGGTGGGGGGGCGGAGATGGGGGCGGGGGCGGCTCTGAGCCCCTGCGCTGCGCGGCCCCCAGACGTGCGATGTGCCGCTGAAGGGCGCTGACCCGCTGGCCACTGTGAGCCAGACTGGAGCTGGTGGACGCGCGCTGGAGGGGTGGGCGCGGCAGCCCCTCCGGCTCCAGAGGGCGGTGTCGCCTGGGGGGCTCTGGGGAACCCCGAGGCTGTCACCCGTTCTCCCCACCAGTGTTTGGAACTGGCTGCTGAGCTCTGCGGGCGCTTGTGCCTGACACTTCCAGACCCCACCACGGCCCGCAAGGTCTCACGCCACTCGGACCCGGTGAGGGCGAGCCTCCGGGAAGCCCCCTCTGAGCCCCTGCTCCCGCTCGGGTGTGATGTAGGGCCCTTCTGCCCTGCACGTGACCCCTCGGGGCTGGCCAGCGCTGCCTCGGGAACTGAGCCTGAAGCTTGCCCATCCTTGGCCTGACCCACAGCCATGAATTATAGTAATAATATTAGCCCTCACAGTACTTTCCTGTCACGGTGCTTCTGCCCCTCACAAGCTGTGCGACTCTGGACAAGTGCCCTAACCTCTCTGTGCCTCTGTTGCCTCATCTGTAAGAGGAGTTAAAAATACGTTGACTGCTGCTTAGAACAGGGCTCTGCACACGTAAGCATCATGTTAGAATTAGCTACGAGGGTGATGATGACAAAGCACTTTTATGTCCGTTTTCTCATTGGGTCTTTGCTCAACCCCGTGAGGTGGGGGCACTTATCACTTGCCCCGTCTTACGGGTGAGGAAATGGAAGCCCAGAGAGGTGGGGTGACTCACCTGAGGTCACACAGTGAGTCAGCGGCAACCTTGGGTACTCAGTGCTCTTTCCAAAGACATGGGAGGCTCTGGTCTGGAAAAAGCAGCCTAGAGAAGGGCGGACACAGGGGCCTTTCTGAGACCTCTTTCCATGGGCCTGGGGCTGCAGGGGCTTCCAGCCAGCTGGCCAAGTCTGTTCCGCCCAACGTGCCAGCTCGGGAACCCGGACGGCTGGGTCCTGCTCCGGCTGGGCACTGCCCTCCGGGCCTCTGCCAGCATGGCAGGCACCCGCTGCTCTCGTCACCCTGAGGAGCTCCCACCTTCTTGGCCGCAGCTCTGTAGCCAGCACTAGGACCAGTCAGGGATTTTCCTGAACTTTCCCTCTGTTATATAAAATTATAGAAATGTTTACCTTTTAGAAGTAGCAGCTTGCTTGTTGGGCCCTGCTCTGCCAGGCCCTGTCCCTTGACACATCGCCCTCTGAGGGACGGACCCCCGCTCCTCCTCACAGCCGGGGAAACGGAGGCCCAGCCCCACGGCGCACGGGTGGCTCAGCCGGGAATTGGCCCAGCGTTCCTGGACTGGGTCCCCATGAGCCGTGCCCTCACAGCCCACAGTCTCAGGGCCCCCGGAGCCCAGGGTGGCCTTTGCCTCTAAGTGTTCTGATGATCAAAGGGAAGCACAGTGCTGGTAGAAACGGAGTGGGAAGTTCGGTGACCCACTGACCAGGAGCAGCCCCCGTGAGCCCCGGGCCCCATTTATCAAGGGCCCTGGTGGCGGCAGCTGCCTCCACAGCTCAGGGCTTGACCCAGTCCTGGCTTGTGTGTCCCCAAGGCCGTGCACCAGGAAGCGGGAGGACGTGGCCTCTATGGGGGTTCAGGTGGGGCCTCGGTTTTCTCGTCTGTAGGACGAGGGTGTGACCCCTCTGCTGTCCACTGCAGGACTCGGCAGCTGGGTTCCTCCCCTCCTGCTGATGGCCCCCGGGCTTCTGCAGTCCAGCAGCTGGAAAGCGGCCGTGCCAGATGGGAGCCCGACACCAGGCGCGCTCTCCAGCCATCCTGCAGAGCCAGCCCGGAGAGCAGATATTTATCCATAGCATAAGTTTTAAATTCTTTTTTGTTTGTTTGTTTGTTTTTTTGGCTGCTTCGGGTCTTAGTTGCGGCATGCAGGATCTTTCGTTGCGGCGTGTGGGCTAAGTTGCCCCGCGGCATGTGGGATCTTAGTTCCCCGACCAGGGCTGTAACCCGTGTCCCCCTGCATTGGAAGGCAGATTCTTAACCACTGGACCACCAGGGAAGTCCCAAGTTTTAAATTCTTAAGTAGGTGTCACATGCTAACGGTAAAAAAAGAAAACTCGGATCCTCTCTCCTCTTTTGTACAAATGGGGCATCTCTGCACACTTTCTACGCTGCGCTTTTCTCGCCCGACGTGAAGGCGGCACCCTATTCACACACGAAGCCCTTCCTCACTCGTACCCACTGTATGGAATTCCCCACGTGTGTTTCCCGCAGCCCCTTCACAGGGACATTTAGGGGATCTCCGGTCTCTGGCTTTTACAAACGACGCTGCAGTTTAACCTGTGCAGACGACTCTGGGCCTGGCTGTAGGCAGGACTGCTGGGTCAGGAGGCATGTCTAGCTTCCATTTGGGTCCAGATTGCCATAAAGCTCTCTAAGAGACCGTACCAGCTTATCCACACATCCCTAACTAGACCAGGGGCAGCTGCTGGCCAGGGGAGATGGCAGACGCCGCATCCATACCTGTGCTGGTGGGGCCGAAACAGGTGGTTTCCCCAGAAGAAATACGCCAGGGTCTGGCACGTCTGGGGGCCAGGCCGGGGAGCGCCGGAGTCCAGCCCCTGCAGGCCTGTTCCCTCCTCCGGGGTATGGTCTCTGGGCTCAGTGCTGTCGTCTGTGAAACAAGGGCGATCATGCGACCCAGCCCGCGGGACTGGCGTGAGGATGAAGTCTGTTGGTGAAAGTGCTTATTAGGTCAGCGCCGGGCCCGTGGGGCGGTGAGAACAGTGTTGGGTGAGCGCTGTACTCCCAGGACTGCAGCCCCTGGGGTCTATGCTGGGGTCCAGATATCTTGGCCCCTCGGAAGGGGTCAGGGAAGGGGAGAGTGTTTGGGAACCATCAGGGGAAAGGGTGGGATCACTTTAGCCCAGCTTCCCGCTGTGCCGACGGGGACACTGAGGCCCTGGAGGCCTGGACTTGAAGTGACGGTGGGTTCAGCAGCGTGAGCTGCCCTTTCATCGCTGTGTCGCTGCCAGGAAACAGGGCCGAATTCAGAGTCCCGGGCTTGCCCAGGCCACTGCGGGACCCCGGCTCTGAGACAGAGGGCTCAGGAACGCCGAGCCACAGCCTGGTCCCTGGTCCTGGATGGCCCTCCTCGGACAGGACAGGACCCGGAGCCCCTCGCCGAGCCCGGCCTCCCAGACTCCCAGGCCGGCAGAGACAGACTCGCCTGGGAGCTTGTTAGAATCACCCTCGACCCAGCTCAGCAGACGCCATCTTACTAAGACATGCCCTGCAGCGTAGGACACACATGGGGACTCCAGCCAGGAAACAACCCGCCCGCCCACCGTGGGGGTCAGGACACAGTCCTTTGGCAGACCTTAACCCTCAGTCCCGGAGGCCCTGCTCTGTCCCCCCACTTCGCTCCCTGGGAGGTAGAGGTAGAGCAAGGTCCGGCCCTCGCCCCCGTGGATGGCGCTGGAAGCTGCTGCCCCTCGTGAAACCTCCACCGGGCACCAAGCACAGCGTCTCCGCCAGCCTTGCGGCCCCCCCATCAGTGTGGGGTCAGAGCAGGCTCCAGCTGAGGAGCGTGAGGCTCAGAGAGGTGCAGTGAGCTGCCCAAGGCCACCCAGCAGACAGTGTGCAGAGCTGTGTGGCATCAGGACCTAGGTAGCTAGAGTCAGGGTGGGGACGGAGCGGGGGCAGGTGGTAACTCCCGGTGCCCCAAGGCCACACAGCCAGCCACCTGTGAGCCATCACAGTTGGCTGGCCTGGCCAGTGTGAATGTGACATCTCTCTGGAGCTCCGGTCTCGGGAGAAGACTGCCACTCTTCCACCGCAGAGCCAGCCAGGAGGGATTCTCCTGTAGCTTTCCAGAACAAGGCTCTCTGGGTCGGGCTGAGTTAGCTGTGTATAGCTTGGGAGAGGCGCTTTCCCCCAGATGCTGAGTGACCCGGAAGCTGGGGTGGGGAGGGAGATCTGGAAGGGTCTGGTTTAGTTGGAGGTGAGGCCCGAGAGGGCTGGGCCTGGGAAAAGGGAAACTAGCCTTTAGCTGCGAGCACAGAAAACCAGCGTGCAGAAAACGGGCAGAAAGTATTCTGTTCACCCTGGGAGAAAAACAGAGTGCTGTTGAGAACGGCTGGATGCTGGACTCAGATAGCTGCCCTCCCCTCATTTTTACCCTCCAGCACCTCCACGTTTCAGGGCTGTGTGGGGGAAAGTCAGCCAGCACGAGGCGGCAGCGGAAAACCAAAGGCAAATATTTTCCATCCTGAGAAGAGCGGTCCCAGGCCACCTCCGGATCAGAGCTGGTGGTGTGCTTTCCCCAAAGGCCAGCGCTTCTGGTCACCAGGCGACGTGTCTGGGGGCGCCGCCCAGGATCCACCCCGACCCTGGGAGAGGGGTGTGTGCAGGAGGCCATCCATCCAAGCCACGCCCGGAAATGGAAGCTCCCTTCCCAGCAGAGGGGGTGGCGGAGAAGTCCAGAGCACAAGGTGGCCCCAGCTGTTCATCTGGCAGGGGTCCCCACACCCAGAAGCCAGTCTTGAGATGGAGACCCCCTTTCATATCAAAATAGGAGCTGTCCGTTGTTTGGGCAACGCAAAGCTGCCAGGCCCTGCATGAAGTTGTAGTGTATTTGTCATGACTACAGCTACACGCATGTAAAGAGCAGTGGTACGTGGCCTTGTGACATATTTATATTTGGGCTGCAGATGAGGCCCTGCCTGAGGCCATCAGCAGGGGCCTGGTGCCTTGGTGGCTGGTTCTGCGGGGGAAAGGGGGGGACGTGGGTGGGGAGAAGGCGGTGTGACTTCCCTACAGCGCTTCACCACACCAAGCCCCCTGCCCCTTTTTTCTCCCAAGAAAACCAGTTTTCTGAAATTTCCGAAGGAGTGAACCAGGGCCTCACTGTCATCCTTGCGCCCTGGAACAGGGAGGGCCCCCCCCCCGCCACGGCCCCTGTCCCGCTCTGCGGCTCAGTCTCCACGTCTGTGAAATGAGAGGTCACGTTGCCTCCTAGAAGGGCAGTTTGAGGGTCAGAAGTACAGTCTACGAAGGCCACAGGAGGAGGCCAGGCACGCCGTGCCACGCCGCTGCTATTACACCCACTTCCGCCGTCTGAGGGCTACCGAGAACTTTCAAGATCTGAGGGAGGCCCCGGGCCCTGTGTCCAGGCTGGTTGAGGGGAGAAGCCCCTGGAGAACCCCGCTCTGCCCTGCCAGGCCCTGCGTGTGCTCAGGGGGCCCCGCTCTACCCGCAGACTGCCTCCCCTGCAGGCCAGGCTGGGCCTCCCAGCTGGCCCTAGGGTGTCACCAGACCAGCTGTCCTCACATCTGGATTCCACACGCATCCCCCTGCCTCCACCCCGGCTGGCCAGGCTTCCCTCTCTGCAGCAACCCTGGCCACTGGCTGCTTCCTTGGTGTGGGGGTCCCGGGCTCCCCCACCCTTCAGCTAATCCGGGGAGAAATCTGGCCCCCGTTCCCAGCTAGGCCCTTTTCTTTGCTGCCACTGGGCCAGGCAGCTCCCGGCGGGAAGGCCCTTTCCCTCTCTTCCCAGCCCCTGCCCTGCAGTCCCCCCTCTGTTCTGCAGCGGTTTTCTCTCGCCCCCCACCTCGTTCAGGAGGGAGGTGGTCGGGGGTGGTCTGTGCTTGGGGGTCTCCAGGATTGGGCCTGAGCAGAGTCTGCAAAATGTCAAGTGACTGATCCAGTGGAAGCCCTCAGGGGTTCCTGGGTTCAGGCAGCTCCTTTGGGGCTAAGGACAGGCTGGGGTTTGGATGGGTGGCCTCTTGGAGAGCAGGGTAATGGGAGTGGATGTGAACTTCCTGTGCCTCAGGTCTCTGAGCTGCCTGAGGGGTCTGAGCTGCTGGGCCTCCTGGGGAAGGGGCCGGGAGGGAGGGGCGAGGGTGGGCCAGCCCGGGAGGAGGCCCCGGTGCGCCCTGGCCCGGCCCGGCGGGTCTGCCTTGAAGGTGCGGGTGTGCAAGGCCGCTGCTGTGTCAACGGTGTGTGTGTTTGGAGCGGCTTAGGGAGGGGGCTGCAGATGGGGCAGGCGGCGCACCACTTGGCGCCGCCGCTGCCGGAGGGTCCGCGGGTTAGAAGCGCCAGCTTCCTCCATGACTGAAGAAGGGTGGGTGTTGAGGAGAGAAGGGCGAAATCCAGAGGGGGCTTGGCGCCCCGGCCCGGCCGCTCCGCGTCTGCGGAGGGAGAGCCTCGCCGCCTCGCCGCCCAGGCGAGCGCGGAGGGAGGCGAGGGGACGAGCGCGCCGGGCTCCCCGCCCCCAGCCCAGCCGGTTCCAATATTTCGCAGAAAGGCACGCGGCTGCTAATCGGTCCTTTCCAGGCTGAGATTCCGCCGCGCGATGCCCGCGCAGGGGCGGGGGCCGCGGGCTGGGGGAGGCGCTCGGAGTCCGGAGCCGCTGAGCGAGGTGAGGAGCCCGCGTCCTCGGCTGCTGGGGGGGGGGGCCGGGGGGGGGGGGGAGGCGGGCGCGCAAACCCGAGAGGCTGGGATGGAAAGGGGAGCAGGTTAAAAATAACCGTCTCCGGCTGAGAAGCTCGCGCGCGCTCTCTCGCCTCGTTCGGTGCCAGAGGACTCCAGGGGAGGTGGCGTTGGGGAGGGCAGAGCGGGATTCCCCCTTCTCGGCGGGCGGGGTGCCCGCCTGCGCGCCGCGGCTGCACGTGTGCGGGGCCGCGCGCCCGAGCCCCCGCGCCCGGCCGGGGCGCCCCCTCCCCGGGACCGGGCGCAGCTGGCGGCGGCGGCCCCGCCCGCAGCCTCGCGCGGCCGAAGGAAGCTTCGCTCCATTATTCATTATTTACGAGCGTTAATAGGTTTGAGGCGCGGGGGTGGGGGCGAGGGCGCGGTGGGGACCGGGGGCCGGGGTGCGGAGGGGTGGCCGGGCGGCGGCGCCACCGTGAGGAGGGGGGTCTCCGCCTGGGCCGCGGTGCTCGGGGCGCACCTCTCCGCCCGGCTTCTCTCCGCCGGCGCCGGGGCAGCGCGGGGCGCCGGGAGGGGAGTGCGGGCCTTTGATTTTGCACGTCGCCGTCTGTCCTTCGCGTCCTCGCCCTTCCCAGAGCGCGGGGAGGGGGTGCGGGCCGTACGCCCCGCCCTGCGCGCCCCTCGCGGCGGCCGACGCGGCCCGGGCCTCATTTATCATCATCTTTGGTCAAGTGGAGTGTGCAAGGAACAGCTGCTTCACTCGGCTGACTTCCGAGGGCGGCTACAGCGGGAATCAGGGAGATGAATGATGGGGGCTGGAGGGGCGCAGCCCCCGGGGTCCCAGCGCGGGCAGAAGGGAGGCGCGCGGCGTCCACCTCGCCTCCGCCTCGTGGCGGGAAGAGCGCCCCTTCCTTGCTCCCGGCGCCTCCGATCGCGGGACCGCGGCCGGGGGTGCCCCAGGAGGGGCCCGCGCGCGTCTGGCGGAGCCCGAGGTCGCCGCGACCTTGCTGGGGTCAGCGGGTTGGGCGGCGGAGGCGGCGGCGCGGCGTCTTTGGTGGCGCTTTCCGGATTGGCGCAGAGGCCGGGAAACCGGGCGGGGGCGGGGGCGGGGGCGGGCGGGGGGAACACAAACAGAAGGTGAAATTTTACCTGCCCCTGAGGGAGTCCTGCGGATTTTCTCCCGGCAGCGGCAGGCGCTCTGCCTTTGTCTTACACGCCTGAAACATCTGTTGCAGGGGGGCGGCGAGGCCGCAGACGCCCCCGCACACCCCGCGCGGCTCCCCATCCTTGTCCCCATCCCCCGCTCGGCCGGCGCCCGGCTCCCGAGGCGCGTTAACCCTGCCGGCGCTGGGGCACACGCCGGCCGCCCGCGCTCCCGGGCTGCGTGGGAGCCGCGAGGGCGGGGGCGGAAGGGTTAACGGCCGAGGCGCAGACCCTAACTGTCAGACCCGGGCCCCGCTTCGTTTCAATTACCCTAAGTAGAGGCTGAATGCGCAATTAGCGGAGTCAGCTTGCCAACTGGATAAGCCGGCCCGCTTTCGCGTTGAGAATACTCCACCAGCTGACTCGGACTAAGCAATTTCCTTCTCTCGCTCCTTTCCTCTCTCTCTCTTCTAACCCCCCTCCCTCTTTTTCTCTCTCCTTAATAATAAAATTATACCAAGCAGTTTGCGGTGTGGCAGGCGGCCAGAAAAGCGTTTCTTTAAACGCCGCCGTCTCACAATTAGGCAGCAAGAGGATTTGACACGCCGTGGCGGCCTGACAGGCCGCTTCCTCCCCTGGGGGCTGGGGGCGGGAGGGGGCGCCGATTCCCCAGCTCCCCCAGGTGGAGCGGGGCTGGGAGGGGCTGTCAGCATGCTGCAGAGAGGGAGGGGGTGTCAGAGGCAGAGAAGGGAGGGGGGAGGCTTCCGCCCGGGCTGAGGAAGGGGGGCGTTCTCTGACCCCTGGGAAACTGGGTGTCCAGGAGGAGGATCTGGGCCCCCACTTTTGGCCTCCAGCTCAGAGTTCATCTTCTGGTGGACAGAGGGGCCATTCTGGGGCACAGAGCTGTAGAGGGGTCTCAGCCCTGCTGGGCCTCCTGGACAAGTCACTGCCTCTCTCTGGGCTTCCAGTAACGCTCTGCAAAACGAGGGGGGAGGTTTGACCTCCAGTATGCTCTGCAGAAAGTGGCTTCTGGCGGCTCACTGCTCTTAGCAGCTGGCCCTGTTGGCCGGGCGGTAGAGGGGGATGCAGGCGCCCCTGTCAGAAACAAGTCGGAGACCCCACTCCAGCTCTGGCCACAGACCAGTGGGCCTCCCAGAGTGGGGGAGAGTGGCCCTTCCCCGGGAGCAGTGATGCAGGCAGCTGACAAATGGGGGTGACTTTGCAGGATTGCCAGGGATTGGTACCATGAGGACAGCGGGCATTTGACCACTGGCTGCAGCAGCCAGGCCACCTGAGGTGGGGGAGGGGCGGTAACTGCAGCCACCCCACCTGCTCAGTCCTCCCGCCCCCACCCTCACTCAGGCCGCTCCTCCCATGGGGCGGCCCCCTCCTTCCAGCCTGCCCTGGCCACCTCCTCTCCCCGCCCCCAGAGCCTCGCCTGTGTCTGCCTCGGAAGGGCAGGAGCCATTGCATTTTCCTGTGTATCCTCAGCGCCCAGCTTGGCCCCTGCGCAGGCTGTAGGCTAAGTAGAGATGGGCTTGACAAGCGAGTGGGCTCGGGCACAGAGGGCTGTGACCCAGGGGGCTGTGGAGGGCAGAGCATAAGCTCCATCTTCCCTTCCTGGTTGGCTGTTGCACGTGTCCTGGCCTCCAGGCCTGTCATCAGTCGTCAGGGCTGTGTTGAGGGTCAGGTAACACACCCTGACCCATCTGTTCATCCATCCACCCATCCAGGCAGCATTTAATAGGCAGCTACTTGGGGCAGTTTCTAGGCTTAGAGCCTAGGCCCCAACAGATGAAGCCCCTGCCCTCATCAGGCTGCTTTCCAGTGAGGGATGCACAGGTGAACCGGCTCATTAGACCATTAATTACGTAATTACCACTGATGAGGGCCACCAGGGACCCAGCAACGTGGAAGGTGGGGCGGAGCTCTCAAGGAGGCTATGAGCGCCTCTGTGGGCCTCGGGCCTCCCGCCGCCCAGCCTTCGCAGCCCCCATCGCTCTGGCCCCATGGGACCGCAGCCGCCCAGCGCCGCCCTCCCGCAGGCCCCCAGTGCTTCCCCTTTGGTTCCATCCAGAGCTTAACTGGTTCGTGCTGGCCTCAGGGCTTCTCCCAGAGGCCAGGGAGAGTTCGGGGGCCGGTGCTTCTGCTGTCACTCCTTCACACCAGGCATCCCCCAGGTGCCCAACAAGGCCCTGCCTCACTCGGGCCAAGTGCCATCTGCATTTGACACCAGGAGCTTGTGAGCAAATACAGCCCGCAGACCAGTTCTCTTGATCTCCGGGGTGTTAAAGTTTTTACTTGGTTGATAACATTTTTAAAAAAATTTTACTGAAGTCTAGTTGATTTACAATGTTGTATTAATTTTTGTTGTACAGCAAAGTGATTCGGTTATACCTATGTATATTTTTCATATTCTTTTTCTTTATGGTTTATCAAGGATATTGAATATATAGCTCCCTGTGCCATACAGTAGGACCTTGTTTACCCATCCTATGTATATACTAGTTTGCATCTGCTAATCCCAAACTCCCAATCCATCCCTCCCCCATCCGCACTTACCCTTTGGCAACCACAAGTCTGTTCTCTATGTCTGTGAGTCTGTTTCTGTTTTGTAGACATGTTCACTTGTGTCATATTTTAGATTCCACGTATAAGTGATATCGTATGGTGTTTGTCTTTCTCTTTCTTGCTTAGTATGATAATCTCTAGGTCCATCCATGTTGCTGCAAATGGCATTATTTCATTCTTTATGGCTGAGTAGTATTCCTTTGTATATATGTACCGCATGTTCTTTATCCATTCATCCGTCTATGGACGTTTACGTTGTTTCCATGTCTTGGCTATTGCGAATAGTGCTGCTGTGAACATAGCGGTGCGTGTGTCTTTTCGAATTATAGTTTTGTCCGGATATATGCCCAGGAGTGGGCTTGCTGGATCATATGCCCAGGAGGGGGCTTGCTAAACTATTTTTAGTTTTTTAAGGAACCTCCATACTCTTCTCCATAGTGGCTGTATCAATTTACATTCCCACCAACAGTGCAGGAGGGTTCCCTTTTCTCCACACCCTCTCCATCATTTGTTATTTGTAGACTTTTTAGTGATGGCCTTTCTGACTGGTGTGAGGTGGTACCTTGTTGTAGTTTTGATTTGCATTTCTCTAATAATTAGTGATGTTGAGCATCTTTTCATGTGCCTATCGGCCATCTGTATGTCTTCTTTGGAGAAATGTCTATTTAGCTCTTCTGCCCAGATAACATTTTTTAAAATGAGAGATTCCTCTTTCTATAAAACACTCCGAGGCTCTGGCACGCTGGGCCCTCCTTCCCACCGGCAGCAATCAGCCAGAGCAGTTTACCCCCTTCCTCACCCTTCATGGGTGCGTTACTGCCAGGCCCGAGGGAGATCTTCTTTGTCAAGTGAATGAGGAGGAGCTGTAGCTACAAGCCCCTCACCCCCACCCAAATGTGCTCTGTACCTCCACTCGACCTTGTTCTGGATATTTTCATAATGTGACATTTTATTTATTTATTTTTCAACAAGTAGACTTCGGATTTTATTTATTTATTTATTGGCTGCACCACGCAGCATGGAGGATCTTAGTTCCCCGACCACAGATCGAACCTGTGCCCCTTGCAGTGGAAGCGTGGAGTCTTAACCACTAGACCACCAGGGAAGTCCCATGTGACATTTTAATTTATTTATTTATTTTTGGCTGCATTGGGTCTTCGCTGCTGTGCGCGGGCTTTCTCTGGTTGCGGCGCACAGGCTTCTCACTGCGGTGGCTTCTCTTGTTGCAGAGCAGGGGCTCTAGGCGCGCGGGCTTCAGTAGTTGTGGCTCGGGGGCTCTAGAGTGCAGGCTCAGTAGTTGTGGTGCACAGGCTTAGCTGCTCCGCGGCATGTGGGATCTTCCCGGACCGGGGCTCGAAGCCGTGTCCCCTGCATTGGCAGGCGGATTCTTAACCACTGCACCACCAGGGAAGTCCCCCATGTGACATTTTAAACAATATACATTCAACAAACAGTTATTGTTCAGGGACTTGGGGATATGGCTGCGAACAAAACAGGCAAAATCCCTGCTCTTGTGGAACTTACTTTCTAAAGAGGAGAGGCAGTAATAAAGCCAGCCAGCCACATGACTTGTTACCTTGGAGAAGTGGGTGGGTGGGCGGGCGGGCGGGGGGGGGGGGGGGGGGGCGTGGAGTGTGAGTTTCAAACAGTGGTTAGGGTCGGCCACCTGAGAAGGTGACGTGAGCAAAGGCTTGGAGCCCAGGGAGCCATGTGATACCTGAGAATGGTGTTCCCAGTGGAGGTAAAGGCCCTGAGGCTCAGGGAGGTGCCACACCGACCACCAGCTTGGCACCTTGGTACATCCTCTTTCCCGGGAAGTCATGGTGGGTGGGGCACATGGGGTGTCAAGGACAAGACTGGGGTGAGAGGTTAGCCTCTCTCCTTGCCTTCTTTGCCTCCCCTGAAAGCCAGCAAACAGATCCTCTGTCATCTGCAGTGTGCAGTCACGTGCAAGACCAGCGGGGCATGGAGCAGCCGGGGAGCCCCCCATGCCAGCCTCTGGACTAGCTCCTTCACCTTGAAACTGTGGGCCACTGATCCCAGCCCTCTTAGCTGTCTGCATCCAGCACCACCCCCGTTTTCTTTTCCTCATTTGACAGAGTTGGGGAGTGGTGGATAAAATGGCAACCACTGTCCGCAAGAGACTGACGGGTGTGGAGCTGATAGCAGGGGTGGGCCCCCCGCCGGCCCGACAGCCTCCCCCGGAGGGCTCGTGAATGCCAACAGCTCGGCTGCGCTGAATCCTTGCTGCCCCACACCTCACGGCGGGGAGGGGGCTGGCTAGCCATCTGCCCTCACCCCCTGGACCGTGGGCCCCTCCGGCTCAGCTGACCCTCACATCCCAGAAACTGCACTGTGGGGCAGGGGTGAGGCGGCCGGGCTGAGAGTTCTGCAGGCGGCGCCTGGATGGTGCCCAGGACGGCGGCGATGCCCGGGGCGGGGCAGCGCGTCCTCCTGGTGGGTTGACCCTGAGGGGAGGCTCTTGTTCTGGGGGCTTAGTAGGTCTTGGCTGTCTCCGCCGCTGGGTCCTTGGAAGAGGCAGCGTTGGTGGGCTTCGAGGGAAGGCTTTCCAGACAACTGGAGAGGCCAGAAGCCTCTGCCCCCCATTCAAACATCCTCCAAAGAGCCCCGAGACCTCCCCCTGCCCCGGGGTCCCTAGCCTCAGCTAAGGAGCCCGGCTGTCTAACTGCTTCTCCCCCTCTCACCCCATAACTTGTCTGAATATTCAGGACCTCCAGCCCTGCAGAGAGTGGTGTGCTGGACCCTTGTGGGGTTCTCCCGTGGGTGCCCGTGAACGAGGATGGTTGTTGCCCACAGAGGGTGGTCTTGAGAGGCCGTACTTTGGGGTGGGGGCTGCCTTGTTCTCTGGGATTCCTTATGCCCGGGATGGGCCCCCTCTGCCCCAAGCTGACCTCTCCCGGTGCCTGGCCCAAGGACCCTACCTGTCCCAGAGGCCTGGGGGCCCTGGGCTGTCTTGTCTTGGGGAGTCCTTGGAAACACCCCTTCCCCCCATTTAGGCCAGGCCCTTGGGATTCAAAATAGACCCCACAGAATAGCAGTAAGCCTGACTAATGATTGATCATTTTCATCAAGGTGTCCTATTTAGTATTCATCACCCACAGCACATGGGGAGGCGCAAGGTGGTCCCACCATTCCATTCCTCCCACGACACCCCCATCCCCGGCCTCCTGACCCAGGTAACTTTTCCCCTCCTTACTTGTTCCCAGGCCTTGAGTGGGTTGGGTTTTAAAGTTTTTACCCTGCAGCTGCAAATCAGAAAACCAGGTCATAAAAGAACCTTGGGTGAGTGAGTGGGATGGAGCCAGGGGCCCCAGGGCCCCCGCTGGGGAATGGAAGCTTCCTTCTCGCCCCCTCCGGCCCATGCTGGGCCCATTTCCCTGACCGGGGGCCTGGCCCTGGGGGCTAGAGAGGCTGTGGGCCCAGTGAGTTCTCTCTGAGGCTGCCCAGGGGACAGCAGTGCCCACGAGTAGATTCCCTACAGTTGGGTGGGGCCCGACCCGGCTTCTGGGGCCACGCAGGTTGCAGAGGGGACCTGGGCACCCCCCTTTCCTTACCGTGCTCCAAGGGGCCTTCCTCTAAAGTGGGAATTCTTGGTGAGGGGATCTCCCTCCCCACCCCACGCCGCTGCGGCACCCATCACGAGGAACTGCCCCGTGGGTGGCTCACACGCGGGTCCTGGCCCCTCTGAGCCTCCCCTTTCTCTGTAAAAGGGCAGAACAGTCAGAGCAGTGAGTGTGCAGACGCGGGGTGGGCAGGCACCGCGGGCAAGGCTGCCCCCGCCCCCCACCCCAACGGGTCCCGCAGTGCCTGTGCGGGGACCGCAGAGCCGTGCTCTTTGCCTGAAAACACGGCTGAGCCCTGGTTCACCTGCTGCCGAAGGCCTTCGGGGGCTGATGGCCTCGCGCCTGGGGCCTGAGGGTGTCTGTGGGGCTCGTCACGCCCCCTTTCACGGCCAGGGGAGCAGGGAGACCCGTCGCTGAGCTAGAGGAGTCCCGGGGCACGGGGTGGGCCCTGCGGCCTGGCCCAGCTTTGCGCTGTGTTTCTCCCTGGACCAGGGGCCTGGGCAGGCCAGCTCGCAGGAGTCAGCAGGGAAGCATTGGCGGATCTGGAGCTCAGGACTGACTTCCTCCTCCCTTCCTTCTTTTCTCTTCTTCCTTCTTCCTTCCTTCCCAGTTTGGCTAGAACTTGAGATGTGGCCTTGACCAAGTGTCTGGGGGGAGGGGGAGGCTGGTCTGGCCCAGGAGTCCCGTGAAGGTATGTTACTGGGTGCCCTCCCCTGCCCCCCACCCCTTCTCCCTCTAGCAGAACAGAGGCCAGACCCCCAGCCTGCACCCCTCTGCCGCCACCTCTCTTCCCGGGTTCAGAGGTCACCATCTCTCTGCCAAGGGTACCTCTTTCCACCCCCCTCCTGATGCCGCCCACCCCAGCTCTCAGCCTGCCTCTCTCCCGCCTGTCCTTTTCTAGTGCTCTTGAAAACTAATCATAATCATAATAATTAATAACAACAGAGCCCGTGGCAGGCCTGAGGCAGCTCTTAAAGAGGCCGAGCCCCATTTTCTCCTGGCAGAGCTGGCGGGGCCTGGGACCTGGTGGCTCTGAGAGGTGGCCTTTGTTCCTGCACCCCTCCCCTCCCTGTGCCTGGGGTCAGAGGTGGTGCTGGGGTGGCATTTTTGCGTGCCTTCTCCACCAGCCGCTGGGCTTCTCGTATTTTAATTGAACTGTCTTTTCTTAGAGATAGATGCTTTCACCACGTCCAGCTGCTCCTGTGTATTGGAAAACCTGCTGTAATACGGCTCGGTGAAATTAAAAGATGCAGCAGCTGGACTGATTAAACAGGGAAGGGGACGCTGGTCAGAGCACTCTTTTTAAATAATGTTTCTGGTAATGCATTTTCAGAGAATGCGAAAAAATATTAAAAAAAAAAAAAAAAGCTGTAGAAATGTTAACGATATCCACAAGATACTCAGCGGGAAAATGAGAGCGATCTGGGACTAATAAAAGCCGAAATGTAATTTGTGCAGATACACGACGCGCAGCCTTCAGAGTGGGCCTCGGTTTGCGAATTCCGGGCTCATCAGCGAGGCCAGGGAGGGCAGAGCAGAGCGCGGGGACCGCGGCTGACCCCGCCTGCCCGCAGGGGACACCCTGAGCAGAGGCCTCCACCTGCCAGCTCAGGCCTGGGCCGCAGGGAGTGCCCGTGTGCGCTGCCCGAGGGCAGGAGGAGCCCTCCCGGCCCCTCCCCCGGGAGCCCCATGGGGGAGGTGCAGGGCTGCCCACCTGGCGGGGAGCCGCCCCAGAACCAAGGCTGGGTCACAGCAGGCACCTCCTGTCGTGTTTGATTCCAGCTGCCAGGATGGACTAAAGTGGGTCAGAAGGGGGGCTCCTCCGTGTCGGGGCACCTTTGATGAGCCAGGGAGAGGCCATGGCCGTGGAGCTGTGACCCGCCCTGTGGGCAGGGGCCGAGCCCTCTCCAGGGTCATGGGCTTCAAGTCCCTGAGTCCGGGCAGCTGACTGCCAAGGGCAGGGAGGTTGGCCTGGGCTGTGCTGACGGGGCTCCTGGGGTCGCCCGGCTGCCCCAGGCTTGACCCCTCCCTGGTCAGCACCCCGCTCCACCCCCCGGCCACCGCATGAGGAGGGCATGGAGGTGGGATCTGGGTGAAGAAGGGGTGAGCTGCACCTCTCGGGGGAGCCCCTGTCTCCCTCCACGTGTGCCTGCCCCCCCACCCGTTCTGTGCCCCCCCCCACCAGAGCCCTGGAGGCTCGTAGCCCATGGCGAGCCACCCCTTCCTCTTTGGGGTTGGGAACGGGGCACTGCGAGGTCCCCTGTGCCCTCCTGGGGGCCTGGGCTGTGCAGGCGAGCGTGGTGTGCGTAAACCTCGTGCCCGGGGACGCAGGCTGCCACCAGCCCTCGCGTGAGGACTCCTGAGCCTGGGGCATCCTTGCTCCTTCCTCCCTCCTCCGAGGGTCTTGGGGGGGGGGGGCGGGAGGGGGAGGGGCAGGGGGACCATTAGCCCGGACGCTGCAGCCGGCCTGTTACGTGAATCCAGTTGTTCTGCCCTGAAGGCCCCCCCACCCCCACTCCAGGGTCATTTCCTGACCCCCGATCCTGCTTTGGGGCAGGTCGGACCCTGTGCGCGCCGGCCCCTAAAATCATAAACAGATGGGCTCTCGGCCTGGCCCTGACCCCGTGCAGGCCCCGCCCACCCAGGAGGCCCAGGGCTGCCTCTCACGTGGAGGGACCGCAGCCCTGTCCCCCATCAGCATGCACTGCCTCTCTCTGGGCCACGTAATCTGTTTATGCACCTACGATATCAAAAATAGGAGGCAGGTGCCGCCGTCCTGCGTTCCTGCGTTCCTGGGAGTCGAGGAGGGGACATTTTATGCCTACAGTGGCTCGGCAGCCCCTAATCAGCGTCTGCTGGAAGGAACAGACAGATTCCAGATGGCATGGCAGTGATGGAGGAGGTGTGTTTGTGTGTGTGTGTGTGTGTGCGCGCGCGCGCGCGCGGCGCGCCAGGCCTTGGTGAGTGGCTTCTGGGGCAGGGGCAAGCTGTCCCCAGCCCCCCGCACGCTGGGTCACGCCTGAACACTGCTGCGCTGGGGCTAGCTTACGGGATCCAGCAGCCCCAGGGGACCAGGGGAGCGGGAATTGCCCTGCTAAAAATGATTTTGAAATGGCAGGGAAGGGCTGTGGGGGAGGGAGGGGGGAGCCGGCCGGTGGAGGGGGGCAGCTCCCCAGTGACCTGGCGCCGGGCAGCCGGGTCGCACCTCCCTCCTCGGTGGCCTCCCTGTACCCATCCCTGTCGGAGCGGGAATTACAGAGCACACGTCCCTGACACAGAAGTTGTCAATATGTGCACAGCTGGTGGGGAGGCTGCGGGAGCGGGCAGGGCAGGGAGGGGGGCCGCCTCTCCGAGGGAGAGGAAATGGCTCGTCTGAATCGCTCTCCCTCTGCCCCTCCCCTCCCCGCCCCGCCCTCCCTCCCTCCCTCCCTCCCTCTCGCCCTTTCTCTTTTCACAGATAACCAGCCCGAGTCATGCAGTCTTTTCGAGAAAGGTGTGGTTTCCATGGCAAACAGCAGACCTACCAGCAGACCTCACAGGAGACATCTCGCCTGGAGAATTACCGGCAGCCGAGTCAGGCTGGGCTGAGCTGCGACCGGCAGCGTCTGCTGACCAAGGACTATTACGGCCCGCAGCCCTTCCCCAGCTACGAGGGCGGCACCGGCACGCCCGCCACGGCGCGCGCCAGCAAAGGCCTGTCCTCTCCGCAGGCCCCGCAGGGGAGGCCGTCCTTCGCGGGCTACGCCGTCCAGGACGGCAGCCCCTACCCCGGCCGCTACTCGGGGGAGGAGGGCCTGCAGGCCTGGGGGGCACCGCAGCCGCCACCCCCGCAGCCGCAGCCGCAGCCCCTGCCAGGGGCGGTGGGCAAATATGACGAGAACCTGATGAAAAAGACAGCAGCGCCCCCCGCCCGGCAGTACCCAGAGCAGGGCGCCCAGCTGCCCTTTCGGACTCACACCCTCCACGTCCAGCAGCAGCTGCCGCAGCCCCCGCAGCCCCTGGCGTACCCCAAGCTCCAAAGGCAGAAGCCCCAGAACGACCTCGCCTCGGCCCTGCCCTTCCCCCCGGGCAGCCACTTCCCCCAGCACTCCCAGTCCTTCCCCGTCTCCTCCACCTACTCCTCCCCCGGCCAGGGCGGCGGGCAGGGGGCCCACTCCTACAAGAGCTGCACGGCCCCGTCCACCCAGCCCCACGACAGGCCGCTGACCGCCAACGCCGGCCTGGCCCCGGGCCAGCGGGTCCCAAGCCTTCACACCTACCAGCCTGGGCGCCTCAGCTACGAGCCACAGAAGCAGCAGCAGCAAGCCCTCCAGAGCCGCCACCACGCCCAGGAAGCCCTCCACTACCAAAACCTCACCAAGTACCAACACTACGGGCAGCAAGGCCCAGGCTACTGCCAGCCGGACGCGGCCGTCAGGACCCCGGAGCAATACTACCAGACCTTCAGCCCCGGCTCCAGCCACTCGCCCGCTCGCTCCGTGGGCCGCTCCCCTTCCTACAGCTCCACCCCGTCGCCGCTGATGCCCAACCTGGAGAACTTTCCCTACAACCAGCAGCCGCTCGGCCCTGGAGCCTTCCCCGCCGGTCTCGCGGACCACAGCCACTTCATGCCCCTGCTCAACCCCTCCCCGACGGACGCCGCCGGCTCCGTGGACGCCCAGGCCGCCAACTGCAAGGCCCTGCAGAAGGACAAGCTTCCCGAGAGCCTGCTGTCGGACCTCAGCCTGCACAGCCTCACGGCGCTGACCTCGCAGGTGGAGAACATCTCCAACACCGTGCAGCAGCTGCTGCTCTCCAAGGCGGCCGTGCCCCAGAAGAAGGGCGTCAAGAGCCTGGCGGCCCGGACCCCAGAGCAGCACAAAAGCCAGCACTGCAGCCCCGAGGGCAGTGGCTACTCAGCCGAGCCGGCAGGCACGCCGCTGTCGGAGCCGCTGAGCAGCACACCCCAGTCCACGCACGCCGAGCCGCCTGAGGCCGACTACCTGAGCGGCTCCGAGGACCCGCTGGAGCGCGGCTTCCTCTACTGCAGCCAGGCCCGCGGCAGCCCCGCCAGGGTCCACGGCGGCTCCAAGGCCAAGCCCGAGTCCGTGTCCACCTGCTCCGTGACTTCACCCGACGACATGTCTACCAAGTCCGACGACTCCTTCCAGAGCCTGCATGGCGGCCTGCCGCTGGACAGCTTCTCCAAGCTCATGGCCAGCGAGCGGGACTGCCCGCGTCTGCTGCTGAGCGCCCTGGCGCAGGAGGACCTGGCCTCCGAGATCCTGGGGCTGCAGGAGGCAATCGGCGAGAAGGCCGACAAGGTCTGGGCCGAGGCGCCCGGCCTGGCCAAGGACACCAGCAAGCCACCCTTCTCGCTGGAGAACCACAGCGCCTGCTTGGACCCCGTGGCCAAGGGTGCGTGGCCACGGCCGGGGGAGCAGGAGGCCCTGCCCGAGGCCCTGCAGCTGGAAAAGGGCAGCGGCACCAAGGACTTTGGCCCGGGGCTGTTCGAAGATCCCTCCGTGGGCTTCGCCACCCCTGACCCCAAGAAGACAACTGGTCCCCTCTCCTTTGGCGCCAAGCCCACCCTGGGGGCCGCCGCCTCGGACCCCGCCACGGCAGCTTTCGACTGCTTCCCAGACACGACCACCGCCAGCTCGGCGGACGGCGCCAACCCCTTCGCCTGGCCCGAGGAGAACCTGGGGGACGCCTGTCCCCGGTGGGGGCTGCACCCCAGCGAGCTCGCCAAGGGTCTGGAGCAGGGCGGGAAGGCCGCCGACAGTGTCGGCCAGGAGGATGCCCGCGAGGCTTCGGCCTGCCTGGGCTTCCAGGAGGAGCAGCCCTCGGGGGAGAAGGCCGTGGTGCCCCGGGACTCCCAGCAGGAGGAGGGGGGCGGGGTGAAGGAGGAGGCGGGCGGGCTGCTGCAGTGTCCCGAGGTGGGCAAGGCCGACCGGTGGCTGGAGGACAGCCGGCACTGCTGCTCCGCTGCCGACTTCGGGGACCTCCCGCTGCTGCCGCCCGCCGGCAGGAAGGAGGACTTGGAGGCGGAGGAGTACTCGTCTCTGTGCGAGCTCCTGGGCAGCCCCGAGCAGAGGCCGGGCGTGCAGGAGCCACTGTCACCCAAGGCCCCGCTGCTGTGTGGCAAGGAGGAGGTGGAGGCGGTGCTGGACCCCAAGGCCGGCTGGGGCTCCCCATGCGCCCTCTCTGGCGAGGCCGTCATCCTGCTGGGCCCCACCGTGGGCACCGAGTCCAAGGTCCAGAGCTGGTTCGAGTCCTCCCTCTCCCACATGAAGCCAGGGGAGGAGGGGCCCGAGGGGGCGCTGGCTCCGGGGGATCCCACCGCCCTGGCGCCGGAAGCCTCCCTGACCCAGAAGCCGAACAAGCCCGCTGTGCCCGAGGCGCCCATCGCCAAGAAGGAGCCTGTGCCTCGCGGCAAAAGCTTACGGAGCCGGCGGGTGCACCGGGGGCTGCCCGAGGCCGAGGACTCCCCGTGCAGGGCCCCGGCGCTGCCCAAAGACCTGCTGCTCCCTGAGTCGTGCACGGGGCCCCCCCAGGGACAGATGGAAGGGGCGGGGGCCCCAGGCCGGGGGACCTCGGAAGGGCTCCCCAGGATGTGCACCCGCTCCTTCACGGCCCTGAGCGAGCCCCGCACGCCCGGACCCCCGGGCCTGCCCACCACCCCTGCCCCCCCAGACAAGCTGGGAGGCAAGCAGCGAGCTGCCTTCAAGTCGGGCAAGCGGGTGGGGAAGCCCTCCCCCAAGGCCGCATCCAGCCCCAGCAACCCGGCCGCCCTGCCCGTGGCCTCCGACAGTAGCCCCATGGGCTCCAAGACCAAGGAGACAGACTCGCCGGATGCACCAGGCAAAGACCAGCGCTCGATGATCCTCCGGTCCCGCACCAGGACCCAGGAGGCCTTCCACTGCAAGCGGCGGCGGGCCTCGGAGAGCCGGCTCCCCAACTGCCGCGCCACCAAGAAGCTCCTCGCCAACAACCACCTGCCCGCCACGTTCAAGGTCGCCGGTAGCCCCCAGAAGGAGGGCAGGGCGGGCCAACGGGCGAGGGTCCCCAAGCCTGGTGCAGGCGGCAAGCTCTCCGATCGGCCCCTCCACGCCCTCAAGAGGAAGTCGGCCTTCATGGCACCTGTCCCCACCAAGAAGCGCAACCTGGTCTTACGCAGCGGCAGCACCGGCGGGGACACGAAGGAGGAGGGGGCCGAGGGCTCTCCCACCCTCTTCAAGAGGATGACGTCTCCCAAGAAGGCCAAGCCCACCAAGGGCAACAGTGAGCCCACGGCAAAGCCGCCGCCCCCCGAGACCCCTGACGCCAGCCTGAAGCTGGCCTCACGGGCGTCCGTCCAGGGGGCCATGAAGACCAAGGTGCTGCCCCCCCGGAAAGGCCGGGGCCTGAAGCTGGAGGCCATCGTGCAGAAGATCACCTCACCCAGCCTGAAAAAGTTCGCGTGCAGAGCACCAGGGGCCCCTCCCGGGAATCCTGTGAGCCCATCCCTCCCCGAGAAGGACCGTGGGCTCAAGAGCGCAGGGGGCAGCCCACTGGGGGCAGAAGAAGGTCTCTTGAACGTGAGCACTGGGCAGAAGTTCTCAGCAGCTTTGGGGGCTGATCCGTTATGCAGAAATCCAACCAACAGATCCTTAAAAGGCAAACTCGTGAACAGTAAGAAACTGTCCTCAACCGACGGTTTCAAAACTGAGGCCTTCACGTCCCCAGAGGGCCTACTGCCTGGGGGCACTGCCCTGGCACCTAAGAAGAGAAGCCGGAAAGGCAGGGTTGGAGCCCTCGGACTCCCCAAAGGCTCCCTGGAGAAGAGGCCTCATCTCGGCCCAGCTCTGCTCCTGACGGCCAGCAGCATGCAGGGGGGCAGCGAGGACAGCTCTGGCGGAGGCGGCAAGAAGCCAAAGACGGAGGAGCTGGGGCTGGCCTCCCAGCCCCCTGAGGGCCGGCCCTGCCAGCCCCAGGTGAGGGCACAGAAGCAGCCTGGCCACGCCAACTACAGCAGCTATTCCAAGCGGAAGCGCCTGACGCGGGGCCGGGCCAAGAACGCCACCACCTCACCCTGTAAGGGGCGTGCCAAGCGGCGGCGGCAGCAGCAGGTGCTGCCCCTGGATCCCGCAGAGCCTGAAATCCGCCTCAAATACATTTCCTCCTGCAAGCGGCTGCGAGCAGACAGCCGCACCCCCGCCTTCTCGCCCTTCGTGCGGGTGGAGAAGCGGGATGCGTTCACCACTGTATGCACTGTTGTCAACTCCCCCGGAGAGGAGCCCAAGCCCCACAGGAAGCCTTCCTCCTCCTCTTCATCCTCTTGCTCCTTCTCCTTGGACGCGGCCGGGGCCTCCCTCGCCACGCTCCCTGGAGGCTCCATCCTGCAGCCTCGGCCCTCCCTGCCCCTCTCCTCCACCATGCATCTGGGGCCCGTGGTCTCCAAGGCCCTGAGTACCTCTTGCCTTGTTTGCTGCCTCTGCCAAAACCCGGCCAACTTCAAGGACCTCGGGGACCTCTGTGGGCCCTACTACCCCGGACACTGCCTCCCCAAAAAGAAGCCAAAACTCAAGGAGAAGGTGCGGCCAGAGGGCACCTGCGAGGAGGCCTCGCTGCCTCTTGAGAGGACACTCAAAGGCCTCGAGTGCCCAGCTGCCGCCGCCGCCGCCACCACCACCACCACCGGGAAGCCCCCCAGGCCTGACGGCCCAGCCGATCCGGCCAAGCAGGGCTCCCTGCGCACCAGCGCCCGGGGCCTGTCCCGGCGGCTGCAGAGTTGCTACTGCTGTGACGGTCGGGGGGAAGGTGGTGAAGAGACAGCCCCAGCTGACAGGAGCCGCAAGCACGAGTGCAGCAAGGAGCCGCCGGCAGAGCCTGGCGGGGACACGCAGGAGCACTGGGTGCACGAGGCCTGTGCCGTGTGGACGGGCGGGGTCTACCTGGTGGCCGGGAAGCTCTTTGGGCTGCAGGAGGCCATGAAGGTGGCCGTGGACATGGTAAGAGGCCAGCCCAGCCGGGTGGGGACCTCGGGTTCTGCAGGCAGGCAGGCCATTTCTCTAATGCTACAGTCTGGCCCAAACATACCACAATCACAAGTGAATACGTGGGGAGCTCAGCCGGAGCGCGGAGGCATTCTCCGGGCTGAGGCAGGACGCACCCGCCCACCCCCGCCCCAGACCTCCCACTGTGGCCCTTACTGCCTGCTCGGCCCCCGCACCCGCCACACACGCCCTCGGCCGCTTCCGGCTGCAGCACGCCCCACCCAAGCCCCCCAGCACCCCCTGCTCACCTCATCCGCTGAGATGCTTCAGGCCCCAGAACTGCACATCCGGGGGCTGCCTCCGTGGCCTCTGAGGTGCAGCAGGGCCTGCGGGGGAAGAGCCTCTCCAGCAACAGCTGGCTGGATCGTGAGCCCTTCGGGGCAGGGCGGTCCAGAAACCTCTCCTGCGAGGCCCCAAAACGTCCCCTGAGGAACTGCAGTCGCCGAGGGCTTGGTTTAGGTCCCAGCGCTGCCCCTCGCTGTGTGTCTCCAAGAATATAACCTAACCTCTCTGTGCCTCCGTTTTCTTATCTCTAAAGTGGGCATGATAGTCCCCTGTGGAGGGGCCCTGAGGATTATGTGTGTTCACGCCCATAAAGTTATTACAGCCGTGCCTGGCCCGTCCACGTGCTCCGTGACTATCTCCTGGGGCCAGTGACAGCGGCGGCCAGCCGGATGACACTAGCATGTTGTCTCAGCAGCGTGACCATTACTCCGATCACCGCGGGGACCCCCCAATCCCCTCACTCCCTGCTGCCCGGGGGTGGAGTGGGACTCAGCACTCTCTCCTGCGGCCCGTGCTCCTGCCCACCGCCCTGTGCCCGTCCCACCTGTTCCCTCTGGGTAACCCCCCCCCCCGCCCCCGCCACGCGGAGCAGCCCTGTGCTGGGCTGGGGGGTGCCACTGGGCTGCCCACACCTCCCTGTTTCCGGTGCCTGACCCTCTCCATGCCGGGTCCTCCAGCCTGACAGCAGCCCCAAGACCTGGAGCCCTCACCCTTACCGCCTCCAGTCTCCTCCCCTCCCTCCTGTGTGTCTGCTTCTCTCCCTCATCACTGCCTCCTTCCCAGGGGCTCTGAAATAGGTTCAGGTGTCTCCCGCCATTAAAAGATAATACCAAACGCTCAGATCACCAGGCCAGCTGGCGGCCACCTGCGGCCTCCCGAAAGTGTCCCCGGCCCGCTCTGCCGGGCTGCACTGCTTCTGCACCTTGTCCGAGCGCAGGGGGCCAACCCCCTCTTTACCAGGTCACCTGTTCCAGGCGCTTTGGTCTCACCTCACTGCACCAACCTCCTATTGGCCTGTGGAGGAAGCCGGGGGTCCGAGTGGCCTTGTGGTTTCCTGGCGTCACGCGGCTGTTACATAACGGAGCTGGAAATTGGCCCAGTCGCCCCATCTCTGCCCGCTGTGCCATCCTCCAAAAATGGTCCAGCGGCCTCCCACCCTGGGAGCATCCCTGGGAAGGTCAGAACAGGGGTGGTCACCGGCCGCCCTGCCAGAGAGGTGGTCCCAGGCCAGGCGGGGGCTGGCAGCCTGGCAAGCCTCAGAGGGGCTCGTTAAAGCAGCACCCGCACCTGAAGGACACCCTGAAAAGACGGGTGGGGTCTGGGGCTTCCCAGGTCATGGTTCAGCCCCTACCCACTGACAAGCCCAGACCTCCGTGGGCCGCCCGCCCGCCCGCCCGCCCGCCCGCCGAGGCCCTTTCTGCCTCGGAGCTCGGTGGTAGCGTGCAGCCTTGGAGTCAGGCAGACCCCGGTTCCAATCCCAGCTCTGCCCCAAGAGCCAATTCCGTGACCCCAGCAAGTCACCGTCCTCCGGGAGCCTCGGGGCGCGGAAGCGCGTCAGCAGGGTGGGGCTGCGGGGACGGCCGGACCCCTGCCTTCACCCCCATCAGCACCCTGCTCTCTGCACGAACAGAACTTCTGCGCAGGCCCTCGGGGGCTCCCCTCTTCCTTCCGTGTCCCTTTCTGGGGGCCCCTACGCACCTTCCTGCCCTGAGCCGTGCTGTGCCCACCTCCAGGGACCTCAGTTTCCTAGTCTGCCCAGAGGCTACCTCTCCCCGCAAACTCCCAGGCCCCCCATCACCCACCCAGGGGAACACCTCAGAACGTGGGTGCTGGGGTCGGAAGGGCCCGAGGCCTCTCCGTACCTCCGTTTCTCCACATCTAAAATGCCTGTCTCAAGGGTTTGGGGGCTTCGGTGCAGGCGGGGTGGCGTGAGGCCGTCACCAGAGGAGCCCACTGTCACTGTTTAGCCATCAAGGGCCACTGTGGGTGGGACACTTGGGCCCAGTGTGGGGGCCACTCCTGCCCCATCACACCTTTGCCCCAGAGCCCTAGGAGGCTCAGTGCTGACCAGAAGGAAACTGCCATCCAGAGGCAATGAATGTTCCAGACCGACCCCCAGCCCCCATTCTGTAGCTCCCACCCCAGCTCGGCTCCAGAAGGAGCATTCCCAGGCGTTTCTCAGGCTAGGCCCGGGAAGGGTGGGAGAAGACTCATCCCTGGCCTCCCACCTGCTGGGGGTGGGGTCCCCATCAGTCCCCGGCGTGGGAAGGAGCCCATCCCTGCCCCCCACCCCGAGCAGTGAGGCACCATGACCGCCAGCTTGTGCCCCAGCTGGGTTGCTGAGCTCAAAGCCCGTCCAGCTTCTCTTGAGCTGTGTGCCCTCGGGCAAGTTACTCGGCTTTTCTGAGCTCTTATCCCTCACCTGTATAAAATAAAGTCATGCTGACGCCATCGGGGTGTTCTGAGGAGGCGGCCTCCACATGTGCCTGGTGTGTCACGAACTGCAGTTACTGGTTTCAGTGGCTTAGCCTCTGGGCGGGGGCCTGCACCCCTCCCCTCCCCTCCCCTCCCGTCCCGTCCCCCTCCCGAACCTCACTCCCCCGCTGCACAGGGGGTCTGCGGGATCTGGGGACCAGCCTGCCCCTCCCCAGGCCTCAGGTTTTGCTTCCAAGGGGCTTCATGGCATGGCCATCCTGTCCTGGCACGTCCCCCTGCAGGCAGCTGGGCCCAACCTGGGGTAGCCCCCAAGCTCAGACCACGGTTTTGGCTTTTGAGAGGCTGAGTGGGCAAGCTGCCGTGCCGGCCGGCCTAGGGTTTACATGAACCCCGCGTTCAGACACCGGCTGTTTCCTCCTCCTGGGTCCTGGGCAGGGGGTGAACGGCCTCTCCGAGAGTAGAGGCATCCGACTCTGGGTCCAGTGCTTGTTCTGCGCCCCCCCCCAGAAAGGGTAGGAAACGATACTTATCACCTTCACCTGGAGTGAAGTGGCGTCCATGAAAGCTGCCCACCCGGAGGCTGTGGGGAGGAGCTGGCAGGCGAGGGCACAGCCGGGCGGTGACCGGCCCTGTGCGCGGGCATCCACTGGGCACACGGAGTTGCTCATTTAATCTTCACGACTGTCCCATAAGGCAGGCGCTGTCCCCATTGTACGGAAGAGGCTGGAAGAGCTGAGTTGCTTGGCTGAGGTCACGCGGTGCACGCTGGCTGAGCCAGGGCTCGCCCGGGCCTGCGGGATGCTGAGGCTTACCCACAGGATGGTTGTTTTCCCGCCCCAAGAGCTCCGCCCACCCAAGGTGCCAGGCCGGCGGCTGCCACAGAGCCAACCCTGTGGACGTCCGTTCTGAGCCTCCCTCCAGCTGCCTTTCCAGGGCCCCCTGGGAGGAAGGGGTGGGGGCCGGGCCCCTCGGCTGCAGACTCACCTGTCTTCCCTCTCTCCTCGCCAGACTTGTTCCAGCTGCCAAGAAGCCGGGGCCACCATCGGGTGCTGCCACAAAGGATGCATCCACACCTACCATTACCCGTGTGCCAGCGATGCGGGTAAGAGCCAGCCCGAGGGGACTGAAGGTCGGGGGACGCAGGCACAGCTCCTTCAACTGGCCCCACTTGACCCACTGGCTTCCCTCTTCTCCTGCCCCAGCAATTCTTTACCTTCTCGTGTCTCTGGGCTGGGCCCTGTGCTGGGCAGTGCTGGTGACAAGGAGACACATCAGTCCCCAGCCACCTGCTGGAGGAGTGTCCAGAAGCACAAGCTACAAAGTGGAAAGCTGCATGTGAGCTGCCATTGCCGAGGGGTGCCTACAGCTGGGGAGGGTCTCAGGCCTCCAAGAGCAGGGCTACTGAGCCGGGCCTTGGAAAAAGGCTGAATAGGAGTTCACTGGCTTGGAGAAAAAGGAGAAAAGATAGTTCAGTAACAAAAACTGAGTGAGATGGAAGGAGAGGAAGTTCAAGACAGACTCCCCCTGGCTCCACGGCACAGCCGTGGAAGGTTTAAGCAGGACGGTGGGCCCTGGAGTCAGGACCAGGCTCCCCTGCACCTGCCCCGTTCTCTCCACTCCCTCGCTCACTTGACCCGAGGGCATTTATCGAGCACCTACCATCACCAGGCAGGTGGCATACTGACGGCCTGGGCCAGAGAGCCCGGAGCCCCCGATCCTGGTGGCATGCTTCAGGTGTGGACTGGGTGAGTCCACCGATGTCTCTGCACTCGGTCCCCCACCTGTGAAGCGGAGGTTAGAGTCATGTCTTCTTTCTGCAGCTGTCTGGAGCAGGGAGTGAGATCACAAGCACGGCCCGGAAAGGATAGCCCCGGTCCGATTTGGGGGGCAGCCCCGGTCCGATTTGGGGGCAGCCCCCGCGATCCCTGTCCCCCGCCCCCTGCTGCCCTGGAAGAGGGGGAGGTTATCGCGACCCTGTCGCACGACGACAGGGCAGAGGCATCTCCTGGCAGGACCCTCCCTGCTCCCACCGCCCGGGGACCCCTCTTCCCACCTGAATGCCAGCTCCTGGCATCAGCCCGCACCGAGCCGCCCCCAGGAGCACACACGGGACTGAGCAGTGATGGTTCCTTGGCGAGGGCTGAGGCGCTAGCACCTCAGGGAGGGAGCCCGCTGGAGCAGGACAGGGGGCTGCTCTGGCTCCACACCCTGCCCTGAGGGCCGTGGGAACCGGATTTTAATGTGGACTCCGCCACTTCACCAGACCCAAGGCCTGACCTCCAGGAACAGGTGCCGCAGGCTGCAGCTCTCCTCCCGCAGTGATTAGGTTCGCGCCTGCGCTCTGCCGGCCCCACGCCAGGCCTCGCACTGTCCCCAGCGGCACCTTCACAGAGAGGCTGCCTTACCCGTGGCCACAGCGCTGCAGGAACAGGGCCGGGGGGTGACTCACTGTCTGGCCGGCTTCACGTCCTGTGCGCTGTCCCCTCCGGTGTTGCAGCTTCCCAGCCTCCTGGGGGGCTCATGTCTCAGTGGGACAGACAGGAAAACCTTGATCCTTGCCTAAAGTTATGGAGACCAGACAAAGAGAGACTGTGTGCTGAGAGAGAGATCCATCCTGAGTTGGGAGGGAATCCAGGAGGGCTTCTAGGAGGAGGTGACATTGGAGCCAGTCCTCAAGAGGTCAAGGGAGGTGGGCAGGAGCTGGCTTGTGGTGAGACATATATACCAGGCCTGGAGCGATACAGACTGTTTCCAGTGATGTCTTTGAGGGACTCCCCATATAGGAGGGCTCTCTGTAGGGCCGCAGGAGGCAGATGAGATGCCGGCCTGAGCAGAGCTGTGACGGAGCCCTGAATTCCGGGGAGAGGGGCTGTGGGTGCAGATGGAGCCTGTGCCTCAGAGGCTTTGCAAGCACAGGAAGCAGGGCCATGCTGGGAGGAGCGGGAAGAGGGAGGCAGCCAGCGTCCCCAGGCCAGCGAGCAGGCCCGAGGCAGGGCAGGCTGTGCCGCTAGTGTATTAGCCACCGGACCTTCCAGGCCCAGACTCCAGCATGTCTCAGGAGGGTGCGTGGGGGCCGGTGGGCCCTGCCGCGTGCCAGGCTGAGCTCACCCAGGTGGCCGTGGTCAGCCAGCAGCTCAGCTGAGGCTGGTGGACCCAGACGAGCTGGGGCCCCAGCTGGGCCAGCTCCTCTCTGCTCTGCATGGTCTCCCCACTCCAGCAGGCCCAGCTGGGCAGCCCCCTCTCTCCTTCACAGAGGGGCTGCGCAAGGCTGGGTGGGGGGGTGGTTAATCCCCACACGTGCAGCTCCCTTTGGGGTTGAACTTGAGGCATCTGCCTAAGGAGTGGAGGGTTTGGCAGAGCCCGGAGGGGGCGGTGTGGGGGAGGGGCATGGAGGGGGTACAGTGGCCAGAGAAGGGGGCAGAACTAGTGAGCCTAGCAGCCAGAGGGGAGGGGGACCCGGCTCCAGGCAGCAGGGGGGGGCGGGGGGAAGCCAGGGAGTGAGCTGGGCAGGCAGGAGCTCCCGGCAGGCACCCAGCCCCTGGTCAGCACCTTGCACCTGCCTGACCCTGGTCCGGAAGTGCGGTTCTCCGTGGGGCTCTCCAGGGGTCTGGGACGGGCCCTCAGACCGCGGGGCAACAGAGCTGCCCAGGCCCACTGACCCTGCGCCCTCTGTTAGGCAGCCCACATTGGAGCTAGTAAAGCGAGCACCAGGCCCCGGGCCGCTTTGTCAGCTGGGCCCTGGCTCCCCAAGTGCAGACACCAGGAGAGGGGCCGGGGGTGGGTGACTGGCCCTCCCTCCCCACGTCCAGAGTGGCTACTGGGGGCGGCTGAGCATGATGCCTCTGGAAGTGCCACCCCCCCACTCTTTGCTTCCGGAGCCCCAAGCCCTTGACTGTAGGGCCCGCGGGGCGGGGGCCCCGTGGGTGCAGCGGGCCAGGGTTCAGGCCAGTGCTCTGCCGAGTATGACCCAGGACGGCATCGGGCTTACTTGAGCGTAGGGAGGGGGAAAACATGAGCCGCCTCAGACCTACGGCAGTTTCCAGGTCTGAGACCCCGGCTCTGGAGGCTACCCAGCCCTGCTCCCCACCTGCGCTGCCTCTAGCTGCCACTGTCCCGGTGCCGCGGCAGAGCCACCCCCAGTGCTACGAGGACTGGCTTGGCTGCTTGTGGGTCTGGGGTTTCTTCAGAACAGCGGCCCACAGGCAGGGGAGGGAGGGGGATGAGCCCAGAAGAGGTCCAGGGGGTGACGCAAGGGGACTCCAGGGGGAAAAGCCAGGGCCTCCCTAGGTGGCAGCAGGCAGGGCAGTGGGGCCTGCTCGGCCATTCTCTGCTCCCCCAGGGCGGACAGTGCCATGGGCACTCCAGTACCTGCTAAGATTCACTCAGACCCGGGACCTCCATCCCCTCCTCTCTCTGCCCCAGTGCTCAGGTCAGCCTGCCCGGCTAGGCCCCCACGGGAACAAGCCCACAGCAGACACACAGGAGCAGTGGGCGGGACGCCCATTTTACAGATGTGAGGACCAAGGCTCAGAGAAGTGGCTGGGGCTGGAATCCAGACCTGTGGCCACACGGCCCAGTCCCAGTTGGTCAACACACTTTCACTGAGCACCCCCTGGGTGTCAAGACCTACCTAGGGGCTGGGACCGGACCACCAGGAGGAAGTGACCAGTGTGGCCCAGCAAAGCACAGCAGGGGAGGGCGAGGGGGAGAGGCTTCCCCATGACAAAAGGGGGTTCCAGGGGGAGGGGAAAGGAGAGTAAAGGACAGATAGGACAGCGGGGCTGGAGGGCTGACGGAGTTCGGATTGGGTCGGATTTCAAGCAGAGGCTGACTTACTCTTTGAAAAAAAACCCTGCAGCTGAGGGCGTCCGGGGCGGTGGGCCCCCCTCCCGGCCGGACAAGACGCCGTTCTGACCGCACGAACTTCTCTTGCTCACAGGTTGCGTATTCATCGAAGAGAACTTTTCTTTGAAATGCCCCAAACATAAGGTGGGTGACCGCGAGCCTCCCCTGGAGGGGCCCAGGCTGGAGAGGAGCCCCCGGCGCAGGGCTGCCGGCTCCGGGCGGACCAGACGGGGGCGGGTCGGCACGCACAGGCCCCGGGCCACTTATACACCCCCGCACGTGCGGGAGGCGGGGCCAGCCCAGGGCGGGGCGGGGCACGGGGACCGGCCTACAGGCAAAGCCGCAGGTGGGGCCTCGCTCTGGAGGCGCGGGCGGGGTCGGGGCTGAGGGGCGGGTCTGGAGGAGTTGACCGCTCGGCAGGTGCCCCGCAGTCAGCAACGCGCCGCGCGTCTCTTCCTCGCAGATGCTGCCATTGTAATCCACCCCCGGCCGGAGGAGCCGCCGGATCCCGCCCGCCGCCCGCCGCCCGCCGCCCGCCGCCGCCGCCGCCGCCGAGGAGAGGAGCCGCCGGCGCAGCCCCCGGGCCTTTGCGCTGCTTCCGGCGCGGGTCCAGAGCCGATCCTTGATCCGGACCCCGGATCTTGGATCTGGCCTCCTCGGGCGGAAGCTAGTGGTCCCGGGTCGGGAAGAAAACAGGTTCCGGATCCGTCTGCTCCCGGAACCGGACGGCACAGGGCCTTCTTGCCCCCATCCCCCGGCCAGGCTTGGAGAGGGGGAGCCCGCGGAGCGGCCAGACTCCTTGGAACACCCAGGCTCCGGCGTGGGTGGGAGGCCTTTAGCCTGGGGACACGCTTCTCCCCTGGAAGTTTCAGGACGACCTGGCACACATTCCACGTGGGTCGGTAGTGGCACGCAACTGGGCACCCTGCGAGTGGGGTGGGGTCCGAAGAGTCCGAGGCCGGCTCCCCTCCAGGACGTCTCTCCTGGAACGCGGCTGGGGGCGGGGGGAGCCGAAGCCCGTCCGGCGCAAGAGGGGCCGGAGGCTGTGCGCCCTTCCCTCCCAGCCTTGGCGGGTCGGGAGGGCCGGGGGCCTGGGGCCCGTGCTCAGGGGATGCGGGCTCACTGGGCGTGGGCCGGACTGGCCCCCGCTGGCTTCTGCTCGTCCCCCTTCCAGTCCGCCCCGTCCCCGGAGCCCAGCCTGGGAGCGCAAAAGTAAAAGTCGCGACCAGAGCGCACCCCCGGCAGACGCATGACCGACCCTCTGCACGACCACCGTCTCCGGGGGCCGCAGCGCCACTCGCACGGGAGCGGAGACAGCGCTAGATCCATGTACACACCTGTGTGCCCCTCTATATATATGTCACATAGAATGTATATATGTTGGGAACATGTTCGCTTCTCCCGTGTATCGCCGCCGTGCGTCGTGTGCCCCTCAGCACGGGGCCCTTGCCGGGAAGGGGGCTCCGGCGCTGCCTCCCTCCCCAAGCAGCCACCACCGCCCGGGCCAGTGCCCGCGAGTTCGTCCGCCTGTCCGTCCGTGTCCTCAGCTCTGTCCACGCTTCGATAGGCCTGACGCAGCCCCAGCCCGGGGCCGCCCTAGAAACTTCCTGTACATATAACTGTAAAACGGTGAACGTGTGTATTATATCCGGCCTCGTTATATAGTGTATATATATGTATACATATACATATATATAATATATATGAAGACTGTAAATGTTAAGACGACTAGTGTTCTTATTAGTATATTGCTTCACACTGAAGATTGTGTGTATCGAGCTGTTTCTAAAAGATGTTTATTTTCCTTAAGAGTAAAAAAAACAGTCATTGCATTCAGAAAAAAAAAAAAGTCAATAAAGATACAACGATTGTTTTGGAATTCTGCAGCCCGTGGATTCTGACCAGATTCTGCTGGGAGAGGGGCCAGGCTCTGGGGGAGAGGGTTGTAATGGAGGGGAGGGGAGTGGAGGGCTCTGGGGACCTTACTGCAGGTACAGGAAAGAAGCCCTTGCTGCCCAGCCACACCCACGTGACCTCCGGGGAGGGGACAGCTGTCCAGGGGACAGGGGTCAGGCAGGTGAGACTGACACCCAGACACACAGGGAGACCCAGGTTGTAGCTCCTGCTGTCACAACAGATCCCCAAAGACATGGAGCTGTCCTCCCATGTCATCCCGGGACCTGAAGGGAGTAGAAGCTGGGATAGGAGGCAAGTAGGAACAGCTGAGACCATAAGGACCCTAAGGGTTAGGAGATGATATAGCCCAAACGTGCGGCCCAGTGATCAGTGGGACCCAGGTCAGCTGGAGGGAATAAAGCTGGGCCTCCCAAACCGAAAGGCAGGTAGGGATGGGAAGCATTTGCCTGGGTGCTGGGGGGACAGATGGCCCAAAGGATCCCCTCTGGCTGGCACACACCCCCCTCCCCAAAGGAGCAAAACCCAGATTATAAATAAGTTCATTTTTTATTCTCTGTATAAAACTTCTCAACCTATGAAAATAAAGTTTGCAAAAGGCAAAGTAACACTTGGAACCTCAGAGGCCAGGAGGCTGGCGCACCACGATCTACACTATGCACAGGTCTCCCCTGATGGGAGGGAGGTGCCGGGGGCAGGGCCCTTCGGCTCAGTGAAACGCACCCCTCTTCCCTCTGGACGGAGAGGGAAAGCCCAGGATTGGCGGCCCGCGGAACAGTTGACCCCCGGCGGCTGCCAGGCCCCGGCAATCCCCCGGCTGGCCACCAGGGGCCAGCACCATCCTGGCCGCCGCTCATCGAGTGCTGCAGCGGGCTGGGGAGGCCCCAAGGTCAAGTGCGGAAGTCCCCAAGGGTCTCCAGCCCGCCAGGGACCGTGCACTCCGTGGGCGAGCCTTGGGCCCCGGGTCTCCGGCGCTGCCCTCGGCCGTCGAGACGTAAACAGGGGCGCTGGGGCTGGGCCGCCGGCGGGGGTCTAGCTGGAGGTTACGGTGGTCCCGCCGCCCAGGCGCATGAGCATCTGCTGGCAGTCATGCAGCAACCGGCGGTCACCGAGCTTCTCGAGCGTGCGTGCCGCCTCGGCCAGCATGCCCACTCGCTGCCCAGGCGCCGACAGGAAGCCGGGCGGCAGGTAGCAGGAAGCCAGGAGCAACGCCTCCGCGTGCTCCCGCCTCGTGGGCCGCGGCTCCAGCTCCGCCGCCGTGCCTGCACACACGCACGGTGGCACGTCAGGGGCGGGGCCGCGCCGGGGGCGCGGCTCGGATCCCTGCCCCGCCCCCCGGGACAACCGGCCCCGCCCCAGGCTAGCCAGCACCCGCCCCACCCCCCCTCGCCCCCCTCGCCCCCCTCGAGCACGGAGCCTCGCCCCTTCCACGCCTGCCCGTGGAGCACAGACCGCATACACAGTCGCGCGTCCCACAAAAGGACAGTCGTCCCCACGGACTCTCAGGTTAGGCCTCCCATCAGGGAGCCACCACGAAGTCCCTCGGTCCCTGTGTGTCTTACACACAACCTCCCTCTGCAGCCTCCACCTGGCGTGTGGCCCTTCCCACCTGGGCCAGCTGTCCTTCTCACCTCCTTTGCCGCAGGGGCCGGCCCTCCTCCTCAGGCTGCGGTCCAGGAGCTGGTGTGTCCGTGCCGGGCTGGCCCCTGCCATCAGCCGGGCAGTGGCTTCATGTAGGAACACCTGGGCAGGAGGAGCCAGGAGAGGTTCCAGCCAGGCCCCCGCTCCCTCCCGACACCTCACATACGTCCCCATTGCAAGCCAGGGCCCCATGGGCACTCACCCTCCGCATGGCAGGCCGGAAACTCTGCGCCAGACGCCTCAGGCCACTCAGGTCCCTCTGGAAGCCACGGAGCTCAAGGGCAGAGGCCTGGGCCCCACTGCCCGGGCCCGGTGAAGCCTGGGAGGGTGCCGGCGGCTTCTGCCGCTGCCACAGGCTGGTGCGCGCCACAAGGAGCAGGTCACACAGGAGCAGCTGCATGACCTGGGGTGGTGGGCAGGGCAGGGCAGGGCAGGGGTCAGGGGGCTCTGGCTCTGGGAGGGAAGAGTGGGGGCCCGTGGTGCCAGGGGCCGGCTCCGGGCTGCACTGCCGAGGCACTGCACCCGCCTCACACGTGCAATGCAACAGCAATGCACCGCGGGGCCGCCCGCTCTCCAGGCCCTGCCACACCGCTCACCCCAGCCGTCCTCCGGGGGTGGGGACGCTGAGGCCAGAGGGGGCAGCCACTCTCCCCTGGACCCAAACCTTAGCCCCCAGTCTTGTACTGTTGGGCTGACCCTGCAGTCTTCTGCAGCCCAAGGGGGACCGTCTGGGGAGTGGAAAGGCCAAGGCCCCCGAGATCCGCCAGGCCCCTGGCCCCAGCCCTCACCTTGTCAATGGAGCTGTCGGCTGGCGTAGCGGCCAGGCTGTCCTGAAGGTACCCACTGGCCTTCTCACACACGGCCAGGCTGGCCGGGCCAGACTCTGCCTTCCCACGGCCCAGCAGGGCCCGGGCAGCCTTGAAGGTGTGCAGAGCCGCCCTGGGCAGGGGTCTCCTGTTGGCGCCAAGGCAGAGGTGTGACGGTCAGACCAGGCCTCAGGCCCTCGCTGAGCTTCCCCTGCCCTGGTTCTGGCTTCACGGGAAAGAAATGACGGGACCCCAACCGCACAGAACAAAGCTGGGGGTCGGGGTGGGGGCACGAGCACGCGGCCTGCGCTCACTCGGACTCCTGCAGGGCGCGGGGCAGGTGCTCCACCAGTGGATACAGCCGCTCGGCCGCCGCCTCATCCCGCCGGAGCCAGTGAGTCACCACAGCCGTCAGCGAGGCCCACCACTTGGCCACCGGGTCTGTGCCTGCAGGAAGCAGGGCCGGAGGGGTCCCTGAAACTCGGCCCCACCGCACCCAAGGCCGAGCTGCTGTGGCGCTGGGCCCAAGGGCGTCACGGGGCGGGGAGGCCTGGGGGCTCACCGGCGGTGGCAGCCATGCTGGAACCGATGGAAAAGCTGCAGGCAGGAGCCCCGGCCACGTCAGAACAGCTGTTCAGCAGCTGCAGGTACCCGAGGGCATCGGAGAATTCCCTGTGGCAGGAGAGGACTGGCTGTCGGGACAGGTGGCAGGGGTCCCGAAACGGATGGCCCTCCTCCCCTCCCCCCACGGCACAGCCTGGCTTCCTGGCTCCTCAAAGTGCGGCCATCCCCTGCCGGGCTGGTGGGGGAACTGAGGCCACGGTGACCCGGCTCTGGCCACCGACACGGGTCCCTGGACGTAGCCTTTCCCAAGCCCCACTGGCGGGGGGTGGGGGACCTGGCCTGCTGAGGCGCACAGGGACACTCACCTGTCCCCATCGGCTGACCCGGGGCCGGGGCTGGGCTCGGCCAGGCAATGCAGCGCTCGCTCCAAGAGATGTTCACGGAAGAGCTGAGTCACGTGGGCCAGGGGGTCCACTGTGGGGAGGAGTGGGCGAGTGGGGCGGGGGCACGGGCCCCACCTCCCCGTGCACAGGCACTTCCCTGCACCTAGGACTCTTCCCTGGGCACGGGGGCGCCTGGCTCTGAGACAGATGAAAGCTGGGGGATAAATACTCTGCCCGCACCCCCCGTGGACAAGATAACCTACCTTGGGCACACGCCCTTCCTGACCTCCTCACACCACAGTGGTGTTGCCTGGGAGCACCTCCCAAATCAACCACCTGCCCCCCAATCCCTCTTCCTGTTTGCCTCTGAAGAGCCCCAACTGAGACAGAGCCAGCCTGGCCTCCCTGTTCCTGCAGCCCCCGTGGCAACAACGGATGGTGGGGCAACAGACCAGGGTGGGCAGGGATGAGGATGAGGAGGGGGGTGGAGGGTGAGGCCAGGGACCGGGGACGGGCGCAGGGCGAGGAGGCACCTGGGCTCCCGGCCGTGCTGTACAGGCTGTCCCGCGAAGCGCTGCACACGGCCCAGTCCCCATCCACGAAGAAACGGTGGCCCATAGGGTGGCAGAGCCACTGCATGGCAAGAGGCACTGAGCCGCTCTGTGCCAGGGAGGCCTGGCGGGCACTACTCAGGAAGAAGCGCTGCGGGGGGAGGAGCGGGCTGAGACCCCAGGCCCCGGGCTGAGACCCCAGGGGGCCTGGAGCCCACCCCATAACCAGCTGCCTCTCCCGGGCAGCCCTCAGCCCAGGGAGACCTCAGCCCCGTCCCCCACCGAGCCCACCACCTACTCACCGTCAGAAAATGCAAGGCCCGGGGGAGACTGGTCTTGACCCTGAGCGCGGTGGCCACATAGATCTCAGCCAGCGTGGCCACGGACATGGCCTCCCCCGCGCACTCGGCCAGGTTCAGGGCACTCAGTGCCAGGTTGGCGGCAGCCAGGTGCCCGCCCGAGTACTTCCCTGGAAAATGGGAGGGCATGAGGCTGGGCGTGGCGCAGAGGTGGCGGGACCCCCTCGGGCCCAGCCCTCGCCCGCCGTACCCATGGTGTGCAGCTGGTGCAGCTTGTGGTAGACAAGGGCCGCATCGCGGGCACTGGTGCGGGCGTCCACCTGCAGGGCACCATCCCTCCGCAGGCCCCCCGCCCGGCCTGCCAGCCAGCGGCCCACCCAGAGATGCTGCAGCAGGTGGCGGATCAGGCTCCAGAGCAGGCTGCAGGCCAGGTCCAGGTGGGAGGTGGGCAGGGGCCGGCCCAGGGCCCGCAGGGCCAGCCACAGCTGCTGGGCGGCCTGGGCAAAGTCCCCCTGCGGATGAGGGTTTTCCAGGTGAGAAAGGTGGGGTCAGAGCATCCCCAGCACGTGCCACCCCTCTAGCCCCGGAGAGCCCTCCATCTTGGGCTCCCCGCCATGACCCCACCAACCCCAGCAGTGCCAGCTGGGTCCCCGGGGCTCAGTGGGGGTCTGAGGGGTAGACAGGAGTGGGGAGAACAGGGGAGATTCACGGTGTGCCCGGCACCTTCCCAGGTGCTGCTCAAGGACCCAGCCCTGCCCGCCCTCCACACCCCCGGGGTCCGGCCGCTTACCCGGGCCAGGTCCAGGTCAGCCTGCTTGCGATGCCTCCAGAAGTGCACAGCGGGGCCTGAGTGGGGCCGCGTGACCGGCTCTCCGTAGACAAAGAGAAGTGCCAAGGAGAACAGCACCAGCAGCCCGTTCATCAGCCAGACCAGTGGGGGCAGCAGCCACGGGGCCCAGCCAGCGCCATCTGGGGGCAGACAGAGGCTGGGGACACGGCACCCAGGAAGTCCAGAGCCCCAAGCCCACAGGCCCAGGAGCTACGTCCCCAAGAGTCCCCCCCTCGCACTGCCCAGGCTGGCCTGTCCTACCTCTGCCCTCAGCACCCAGCATGCTGCGCCCAGGACCATGGTAGACGCTGGTGGCATCAGAGGGGCCAGCGGGACCCCGGCTGCCCAGCAGGGAGGCCAAGGGGTTGCAGGAGAGACAGAGGAAGACAAGCACACACAGGGCCAGGCGGGAGCGGTCCAGCATGCCCCGGCTGTGGGGGGGCGGCAGCTGCTCTGGCTTCACCTGGGGGGGTGGGCAGGGCGGTGAGAACGGGGCAAGCACAGCCCAGAGAGCTCAGCTCAGAGAAGGAGAGATCAGCTCTGCCCCCAGCCTTACTGCGGGACCCCCGCCCAGCTCTCTGTCTCTAAAACGAGAGGTAGGACACGCCCCAGTCCCGGGACTCAGAGGATGTCGCTGGATGACAGGGAGGGGGCAACAACGTGCGGCCCAACCTGGCTGTCCTCAAAGACTGGGCTGTCAGGCTCCGAGTCACTGCCACTGCCACCACTGCTACTGCCCCTGCTGCCAAGGGACAGTGGGCTGCGCTGGAAGGGCGAGCCAGCGTCTGAGGGTGGCGGGCTCAGGGTGTCCACCACCTCTGGCTTCTCGCCCTCCATGGGCACGTCTGTGTGGCCTCCACTGCCGCAGGCTGACACCAGGTCCTTCAGACATTCTGTGGGCCAGAGAGGAGCAGGGCTGAGGTGAGGGCTACACACCCCACCTCGCCCCAAATCGGAGCTGAGGACCTGGGGGAGCTGAGAGCCAGGGGAAGGCCAAAGAGGGGGTGAAGGGCCCTTGCAGGGTCAGAGCTTAAAGTGAGACCAGGCGTGGAGGGGAGCCAGGACTCACTGCTTTTGTGGGCAGCTGTGCGCAGACTCAGGTTCTCCTGCTTGAGTCTCTGGTTGCCCTGCTGAAGGAAGCGGATGTAGTCGATGGCCTTGCGCAAGACAGCGGATTTATTCAGCTGCAGGCGGTAGGAGGGAGATAGAGCACAGGTGGCCGTCAGGCCAGACAAGTGGGCAGCTAAGCACAAGGGGCGGGACTGCTCTGCTACACAGCTGCCTCAGGACCTCTGCACCTGCTGTTCCTTCTACATGGAATGTTCCTCCCAAGTAAAATGCATACAACAGCTTACGGCTAATTGCTGTCACCACCGTTCCACCTTCACGCCTTGCCCCCTCGCCTCCTCCAGGCCTCTGTTCACATACGGCAGGCATCACCTTTGCGAGGCCTCCCCTGACCACCCGATTCAGATCTGCAACTCCCACCATCCCTCTTCCCACCCCGTTTTCTTTCCGGCACAGCACGCATGCCACCTGGCAAACCCCACACGGATCTGTCCTGCCTGTTCGCACCCCGCCGCCCCGCCAGAACGTCAGCTACTCAACAGCAGGATTTTTGCCCGTCTGTTCACTGCTGAATCCCCAGCACCTAGAAGAGCCCACACAGCACACGGCCTCCATGAAGCTCAGCTGAACAGAGCCGGCAGGCCCGAGGAGTCTGGAGCCCCAGGCCTGTCTGTCCAGGTTCAGCCCCATCCTCCTCTTACCCCCAGGTGCCTCCTCTTCCCCCCAGGTGCCTCCTTCCCCAGGGCCACCCCATCGGGGCCTCTGCCCGCACCTTGGCCTCTGTGCCCACCACCAGGTCCTTGAGCTCGACGATCTTGTCATTGATGGAAGAGCGGTAGCGTTTCTCAATGGCATTGTGGGCCGTACGCTTCTCACCTCGGCTCTGGGCCGAGCCCGGGGCCTTGCCACCAGCTGCCAGCCGGTTGATGGGCAACTTGTCAGCGTCCACTACCAGTGGCACAGTCGCCAGGATGGTTCCGCCACTCACCAGGGTCTGCGGGGCCAGGCACGGTTAGCAGGTGGACACGCATGCATACAAACCCCACGCCCCCCTGCCCTGCCCAAGCCGCCCACCTGCAAGGGCGCTGCCTGCACAGCCATGCCAGGGGCCAGGGAGCTGATGCCTGCCGCCTTCATGGGGGCTCCCACGTCTGTTTTCACAGTCGTCAGGAGCAGCGAGTCTGCCTTGATGAAGTGGGGCTGCAGCAGGACCTAAGGACAGGAGGGGGCTCAGCTGTGGGCTGTGGGTCTGGGGCCAGGGCCACCACCTCCCTGAGGCCGGGCCAGACCCCCTCACCGGGACCTGCTGGACCTGTGAGGTCACAGTGGTTGTTCCAGGGGCCACCGTCGGGGTGGCTGTGGCCGTCAACAGCTGCTGGGGAGCCGCACTCTGGACCTGGTTGTGCAAGGAGACGGGCGGGACCCCTGGCAGGGCAGCCAGGGGCAGGCCAGGCAGCGACTGCGCGGTGCTCGCCGGGGGGGTCCCTGCAGAGATAAAGGCTGGAGCTGCGGACACAGGCTGCCCTAACCCACTTCCAACCCACCCCGCAGGTACTTATCACCCTGTGACCTTGAGTGAGTCGTTGTTACCCTCGTGGCCTCAGGTTACTATGCGGACAGTCCCTGCCTGGGGCTCTGATGCAAGCGTGCTCACTTCCCAGCTTCCCAGCCAAGCACGTATCTGCTGTGGAGGCTGGGAGGCTGGGAAGCGGCGCTTCCCGAGAACTGCCGGTGACGGGAGCACCTCCAGCAGCGCAGCAGGGACCCGATTTCTAGAGCCTGCAAATTCCTCCACTGAGACCACAGCAGACCCTTCTTCTGGTGCTCCTGCTGTGCCCCTCCCTCCACACTCCCCCCTTACCTGTGGAGAAGCCTCCAGGAGGGCTGGGATAGCCCAACACAGGGGCAGAGCTGAACTGCGGTGGGGCTGGGGCCGGAAGGCGCTGGGGCAGGAGAGCCCCAGGCAGCGGCTGGAGGGTGGTCAGGGGCGCTGGTTCCTCCTTGATAGCAGGCCCCGCGGAGAAGGCAGGCACGGAAGGGTACATCTTCAGGGGGGTGGGTGCAGGCTGGGGAGGGGACAAGGGTGGGGTTGTCGCCTTGGTCCCCCCCAGGAAGCCTTCGAGTGGGGAGCTCATCGTGGAAGGAGGTGGGGACAGGCTGCCTGGGGAGCTGGCATCTGGACTGGCGGGGTCTGTGCCCCCTGCTCCGCCCCCAGCGAAGGGCGGCTCGAACAGGCCCGGGAAGTCACTGTCTTGGTTGTTGATGAGCTGAAGCATGTCTGCGGTAAGGAGGAAAAGCTGTGTAAGCAGCAGAGGGGCTGGTGTCACGGATTTGCACGCCCCCCGCCCCCCCCCCCCCCAGTGTACCTGTGGGACCAACGCCATGGAAACAGAAAGCCACCCCCAGGAGCCCCCACTCACAGACACCTGTGACATCTGGAGCTCTGCCAGGTGCGTCAAATGGCCTTGCAACACTGGACGAGCCCAGCACCCCCTGAGGCCCACCGACCTGCCCCAGGACGAGGCGAAGGCAGAACTGAGGCCTGGGCCCGCAACTCCCGGCTTCAGAGCTGCCTTCGCCAACCCACTCCTCTGTGGGACAGACCGAGGCTTGGGGCAGAGCCAGCCGCTGGCCAAATGTGTGCCAACCAGAGTGTCCCTGTGTGTTCTGGGCACAAGCCCAGACCCCGTCTGCAGCCAAGCAGCCTCGGGACCGGCCATTCAGGCTTCAGTTTCCCCTCGACAAAAGCAAACGCCGTCTGTCCTCTTTCCTCCTCATACAGACTGGACACACTGCCTGCCGCGGCCCTGGCCTGGCCACAGGCCCTCTTCCCCAGCTGGCGACCAGCAGCCTGGCTGGGTCAGCCTAGGGCCCTCTAACCCACTGGGGGAGCCACCCACTGGGCCAAAGTGCTCTGCAGGATCCACGCGCAAACCCTGGGAGCCCGAGATGTACCCCAGGTCCCCAGCCTGGGCTTCCAGCTAGGGCTTCCTCTCACTGGGCCTCAGTTTCCTCATCTGCACAAGACAGATGAGACCTTTTGTGGCAGGATGGCCGCACGGAGGAGAGAGTCAACGTCGCCTGAGTCCCTCCTACTGACAGGTGCCAGGCAGGAAAGCGACTGCAGAGGACCTCCCTGCGGCCTCCAGGAGAACAAGATGGGGGTGCCAGCCTCAGCCTCCTGGGTCCTCAAACAGAAACACGTGGCGGGCCCTCCAGGTTTGCACAGGTCATGGGGCATAGAGTGCTTTCACCTGCAGGACCTGCTCGCTCCCCAGGCTTCATGAGCCCCTTTGACAGATGGGGAAACAGGCCCAGAAAGAAAAACTGGCTGAACCCAGGGGGCCCACTGTCTAGCAAGCTCAAGAAGCCCTCCAAAATAGGAGCCCCAGGAGACGGATGGACAACCGGCCCTCCTCCCTGCGGAGCAGAGGATGTGGGAAAGCCACCCTCTCACGCCAGACGGGGGGATGGGGGTGACTACTGAGGTTGGGGAGGGGTCCGCCAGCTGAGAGTCGAGAGCGGGTACACCTCCCCTCAGGGCACCGGGGATGAGGACCCCGCGATGCAGATGGAAACTGTAATAAAGAGGTGGGGGGTCCTCCGAAAAATACCTTCGAACGTGCAGTCCATGGCTCCGCGGCCTGCGCCCGCCGCCCCTCGGGGCGGTCCAGGCGACTGGCCTGCCGGTGTCCGCGCGCTGACTTCACCTGCGTGGCCTGCCGCGCTTTAAAGCCGCCGAGCGCGCCACTGGTCCCGCCCCGCCGGCCCCGCCCCCGCCGAACGGCCCCGCCCCGCCGAATGGCCACGCCCTCCCGGGGCCGCGGGCCGGGCATGGGGTGAGCGCACGCGGCCAATCAGCGGCCGCGCCACCGCCTCCTGGGGCCCCGCCCCGGCCCCGCCCCACCCCCTCGGCGCGCGGCTCGGCTTGAGCCCCGCAGGGCCGGATGGGGCCGGGGTTACTCGCGGACGCCGGCCCTCAACCCGCTCGGCGCCGACGTCCGCAGGGGTTACTGGAGGTCACGTGCCCCTGCTCCCACCACCTCCGAGAGCGCGGCGGAGCGGGCGTGGGTCCGGCCAGGTGTGCCCCAACTCCGCATCCAAGTCTCTGCCGCACCCGACCGCATGGACCCCTGACAACAGGTCACTGTCGGGAAACTGAGGAAGGGAAACCCCTACCCCAAAGTGCCCAGCAAGTAACAACTGGAGCTGACGCCCCACACAGGCATCCCTTTGCAGAGGGGCCTGGGTCTGGGATGGGGGTCGGTGAAGGTCTCACCCCCTCCCCCGCCCGACCAGCAGTCTCTGGGTGAAGCCTGATTCACTCACTTATTCACTGTAGGGCCGGGGAGTCCAAGAGGCAGCCCAATCCCTGGGACAGAAGGTGAGGAAGTCGTAGGGTGACAGGCTCTGGGGGTCTTTGGAGGGGTACCTGGGCCTACCTCCCCTTCTGTGTAAGGTCAGAGTTCCACAGACACACATGAACATAGCCTGGCCAGCAGCCCAGGTTGCCAGCTCGGGCTTTTGTAGCCAAACAGACCCCGGGCTCAGGCCAGCCTCCAACTGTGGCCGGGCCCACCCCGGTACCTTCTCCTGGTCTCCTGCAGCCTCGGAGGGTGTTGGGGGACTGGAGAACCCCCGGCCCGGATGGCCCTCCCTCTCCAGGAGGCTAGCCGAGGTAACGCCCCACCCCCCATCCTCCTTTGTCCGGGTCCTTCCATGGCCTTGCAGGGGGTGCCAAGGGCAACAGAATTCTCTAGCACCCTCACCTCCGTCTCTCCTCAGCCGGTGGGTGCTCACACCCTCCCTCACCCCCAAAAAACAAACAAGACACTGCTGTTGGGAAGGCTCCTCCCTCACCTCAGTACCGTGAGACTGGACGACACTGAGGCCTGAATTCCAAGGCCCACACGCAGACACTCGCCTGAGACTCTGAAGGGCCGGGCGGGCCGGGGCCAGAGCCAACCGCCCCGAGGGGTCAAGCCCTCCCAGCTCCTGACCCATCCTTCTGCCCTTCTCCCTTCTCACTCCCCTTCTCTGAGCCTTCACTCCTGGCCTCGGAAGCCCCCCCCCACCCCACCCCCGCGGGTCTGAAAGGCTGGCCCGGGATCCCGCGGTGCGGCCCCTCCTTGGGTGAGCTGAGCACTCGGGATCCCGCGCTGTGGCCCCTCCTTGGGTGAGCTGAGCACTCAGCTTCCCGCATGAGGGAAGACTCATGGCCCACGTGGCTCCTGCACGCACTCTCTGCACTTCGGGCTCGGCCTCAGTGGGCCCACCTGCCCGCCCCCAAGCCTGACTCCTTTTCCTCTCCTTCCTCCTAGCCTGCCCTGATCCTATCAGGACCCAACAGGAAAACTGAAACCTCCTCCCCCCTCCCTGGCTCGCCTTCAAACCTCCCTCAGAAGGCAGATGTGGGGCAGCCCTTTATTCTCCTGCGCGTTTACTCAGGCCATGGTGCAAATCCTGGGGGGGGGCCCCCCCGCACCACGAACCTACAGGAGCCCAGCTCTGACCGCCACGGGAGCCTCCGGCCCATCCAAACTGCATGAGGCCTTGCACCCTGAAGAAACCCTGCTTGCATGCTTCCTGGGACAGGGAGCTCACCACCTCCACTACACGGCCTGGCCCACGAAGCCCAGATCTGCTTCTGTGGCAATATCTACTGCCCTTTCCTAAGTGTATACTAAGTGTGCCAGGCACTAGGGTGCTGGAACACAGCACGAAGACGTCCCTCGTGGAGCTTCTGTTCCATTTGTAGACCAACGGTCTGCAAATACAGGGAGGAACGGGGTGCAGGTGGTGATGAGCACCATGAAAAAACGGAGGCAGTCAGGGCAGGCCTCTCTGAGGAGGTGACATCAAGACAGCGAGGAGGCCGGTGTGGCTGAAGCAGAGGGAGCCAAGGGGGTGGGGGTCAGGGAGACAGTCAAGAGCTGGAATTCCAACCCACATTCGTCTCTCACCTGAGCCAAGGAGACCATTTCTCAGGGAACGGGCAGGAAAGGGATTTGCAAGGTCACAAAGTCTGCACAGCTGTGAAGAATGGCAAACGGTGCAAAGCAGCAGCCCCGTCCCAGCTCCGCCCACTCGATGGAGGGCGCAGGGCAGTGGTGGGGAGAGGGGGGCTGCACCCTGCCTGCCACCCACCCTGCTGCTCTCTGAGGAGCCCGGTTGGCAGGCTCACATGTCCACAGCCCGCGTGTGTGCAGCAGGGACACAGGCTGCCCTTTGTGTGCGCAGGGCTGCCCGGGGGTGCAAGTGGGTGCCGGCTCTTCCTGGAGTGGGACGGGCCCGGTGCCGAAGCCCCAGGGGAAGCTGGGCGTGAGCCCTCTAGACGGACGAGGTCACTAAGGCTCAGAGGGAAGCCACGGGCCCCAGGTCCCCTGGCTGCCAAGTGGACAATCTGGGACGCAAACCCAGGCCTGCCAACCCCCAAGCCCGCAGCCCTCAGCCCAGCCTGCCAGGGGCAGGTGTGAGCCCCAGGGCCAGCCTGGCTCTGTCCCACCTCGCTGCCACCGCTCACCCCAGGTCAGGACGTGTGTGCAGAGTGGGACACGGAGGGGAGGCAGCGCGAAGGTGCAAGGCGCAGCCCCAGCACCACCTCTGCTCCGAGGCCTTCCTAACTGCCCTTAGAGGAGCCCCCCAGGGCAGGGTCAAGGCCTGAGCCAGCTCTGTGACACGCAATCACTCAGCACGGGGCTGAGCACAGAGGAGACCAGATCGAGGGGCATATGCACTGCCAGCCCCACCCCTGCTGGTCCCTGGCCATCTGAGTCCGGTGAGCCTCACTCGCCTTGTCTGCTTTCAGAAGGCTGTGTGCTACCAAACGCCCCCGCGCTCGCCCAGCCTGTTCCCTCTGCCACGAAGGCCCTTCCCACTATCATCTGTCCACCTGCAAACTCCTACTCCTCTCTCAAAACCTGCTCTGAGGTCACCTCCTCGCACTCTTCCCCCATCAGCGCCACCCCACACGCCGCTCCCAGTTACACGGACCAAGTGACCCTGAGCACGGCCGCTGGACAAATTGGCCAGCACCAATTCCAACGTCCTGTCCTGGGTGTGGCCTGGGGGTAGAGACTCCTTCCAGCAGCTGGGAAACAACCCATGGGCCTGACGCAGCAGCAATGTAAGGGGCGGTCCCGTCCTGCTGAGCAACGTTCCCGTCTAAATACTGCTATCCACTCCTTTACATTAATTATATTTCTCCCTTCGGGGTTGTTTCACTGCAGCTGTTTTAAACCTGAAGTGGGTGTGTTGTTTCAAAGGCAGCATGCTGCTTCAGAGCTGCAGGCTGTTTCCGGAAAGATAAACCCCTTTACGCTCTCCCTGCAATGTTTCCCATTTCCTCGGAGCAGCCCCAGCACTGGGTTTTATCGTTTTACCTACTTTGGGTTGCTTTCCTTAGTCCCCACAACTGTGTGACTGGAATCTCAAAAGTGCTTTAGTTTGCATCCCCAAGGCTGCCTTGAGGTGTTCTGCACAGCAAACCATCAACTATGGCCAGAGACTCAGAAACACCTGCTGTGCTCTGGCCCTCCTCCACCAGCTAGAAATGGTCTATCTCCAACAGGTTCTTGGCCTGGGACGCAAGCCCCGCCGGGCCTGGCCTTCCTGCTGCTCCTCACCCCCTCGGCTGCCATACAGGCTGGGCAGCTGGGGGGCAGTGGAGGCGTCTGCTCCTTGTCTATACACTGGGTGAAGAGGTGACCATGGCATTTCTGAGGCCCTCCCCTCTCCTAACACAGGTGCAGATGTGCAGCCCCAGTCAGGTCCCGGGGTCAAAGGGCACATCCAAAGGGCCTGTGGCTGGCAAGACACAAGGACAGAGACGCTTCCTCTGGCCGGCGCAGTCATTCTCACCTGGCCTGCGCTTATCAGCTGGGCAAAGTCCGGATCCCAGGCCTCTGCCTGGTGGTGACCCCGCCTGGGGCTGACCAGGTCACTCAGGATGTTTGTGTCCAGTGAGGTGACCATCGGGCAAGAGGTAGCTCCCGGCACGCTTCTCTCCGTGCCCCTCAGAGGCGCGAGGGCTGGAACCACCCCCAGCTACAGCCTCACCCCCCGCTTTCCAGGGGAGCCGCTGCAGCCGAGAGGGCAGCACACGGCCACGCTGGGGGGTGCCTTCTGCTTCCGGTCAGCAGGCCGGGTACCAAAGGCAGGAAGAGGGACGGAGAGCGGGTCGTGTCTGGTGGGAGAGGCTTCTCCCAGGCTCTGTCGTGGGAACGAGGCGGAGGCACCGCACGGGGGCAGAACATGTCAGCGGCGTGGGGAGGGCCTGAGGGGTGGGACCTGGAGGGACGGGAATCGTCACGGAGGGCAGGCTTGGCCCACCGTACAGGTCTCGAACGCCATGCTGGGACAAGGGGACTTCATCTCGGGGCACTGGGGAGCCACGGTGGTTAGGGAGCTCAGGAGGTACGCGCCGGGGCCAAGAGCTGGGCTGTAAGCCACCGTGAGCTTGTTTCCTAAGGAGGGCCCGTGCTTGGTGGGGCCAGGGAGACAACCGGGCATGAGAGACCACGGGGAGAGGCCTGGGGGCAGGGTGGCCCCCATGTGTCCTCTCCACCAGGCTGGCCTGGACCCCAGGAGGCCCGGCCCGTGCAGTTGATTTAGGTACTGGGCAGAGCAGTGGGCAAGATGCCGGAAGGCAGACACCTGGGGTGCAAAGACAGAGTGAACTTGGGGAGCCCAGGCAGAGATGACTACAAGCCGTGCGCTGGAGCCCCAGGCCCACCCGCGGGAGATGCGCGGGCCCCGACAAGCAGCCATCTCCACTCGCCTCTTCTGCACTAAGCACACGTTCAAGACCTGGTGAATTAACCAGCAGGGAGGTGAGGACTGCCCCGGAACTAACAACAACACTCGCGCGGGGGAGCTCTCACATGCCCTCTGCCCACGGCCACAAAGGACCCCAAAGCAAGAACAAGAAAAGGAGGCCGGGAGGAGACAGACTCACCAGGAGTCACGGTGCACTGTGGCGGGGGCAGTGCCTTCAGCACAGAACCTGCGACTCCTGGTGAAAGTGCCATCCCAAGAACTGGTCACATGACAGAGAGTCTGGTCGAGGCAGATGCCCGGGCTGGGTGGGGCTCAAGGCCAGTCCTCAGTCTCATGAGTCAAAGGCTCTTGCCTGGGATGGGGAGGTGGCTGTGTGACCTATGACCCCTCCCCAACCCCCAGCATACCTCCACGTGGAGTAGCCTCCTGGGTCCCCTGCTCTATTGCCCACCCCCACACACACATGCACACACTTTTAGGAGCCCAGCGGTTAAGAGCTTGGGCTCTGGAGCCCACAGCTTGGGTTTGAATTCTGGCTCTGCCACGCTCTGGCTGTGTGACCTGGGACAAGTCACTTAACCTCTCTGTGCCTCAAGGCCCTCATTTGGGGCTGTTGGGAGGACTCAGTGGTCAGCACAGTGCCTGGCATACAATAAGTGCTGAATGAGTCTTCTCTACTCGTGCTGTGATCATCCACCCCAACAGCCAGAGGGAACTTCCGACACAGAACCCAAGCATGGCATTGCCCTGCCCCAATCCCTCCCCCAAGACTCCCCACTGCCTCTGGGATCCAGTCCAGCTCCCCATCCCGGACTCGAGGCCTGCCTGGCCCTCCTCTCAACCTTCGTTCCTCTCAGGGGACCTGGCGACTCTTGGGCCCTGCCAGCTGGGTTCATCTGCAAGGCTGCAGTAGGGCAGGAGTGGGGGTCCGTTTTGCTAACCCCAGAGTGGCCACAGGCCCCATGGACGTGTCTATCCAGGTGGTGGGAAGTTTGGGTCCTGTGCTCTTGGCCTGTTTCCCCATCAACCAAGTGCAACATAGCAACCTAGGAGGCAACTCAGGGGGGCTGGGATTTGCTGTCTGCACAGTGGGCAACAGCCTCCTAACTGGCCCCTGCTTCAGCGTCTCCCCCAACCCCTTCTCTGTAGAACAATCAGAGCGGTGCTTCCACAGGTGTAAGCGAGCCGGCGCAGCTGCTACCTCCTTTCCCTGCCGACAAGGGTCCTCGTTCGTTCGGCCAACCTGCCCAGCCTCACCTGTGAATCTCCAACTCCTCGCCGTGCCCTCTGCGGCGAAGACATCCTTCCCAGCGGGTCCTGGGGCTGACTTTCAGGTCTCACCCCACCGCTCTACCGGAAGCTGTCGCCCTGCCCCGGCTCGACCACAGGGTGTAACTAAATATCCGTTTGTGGGTTTCCTTGGCGATTTTTGTGCTTCCAAGAAAAGGGGAGCCCAGATCTGTCTGTGAACCCCTGGTGCCTAGGACGGGGCCTAGTAGATGCTCAATAAGTGTGTGCCGAACCCATGCCCGGCGCCGGCTAGGAGAAACGGACCCTGGGGGGCAGGGGCTGGAGGACGCCCGCGCGCCTGCGCAAGAGCTCCTGCGCCGAGCTGAACTCTCGGACCGGAGGGAATGACCGAGAATAACCTCCCGCTGACGTCAAGGCCGGAGCGGGGGCGGGGCCTCGGCGATGCCCGGGTCCCAGGCTCTCGCCGCGGCCGCCTCCGGGCTGAGGACTCACTGGCCGCGGGGGGCGGACCGGGACGCCCAGAGGCGCACGTGCCCAGCGCCGAGCCTCCAAGGACCCGGAGCGGCCTGAGCAGCCAGGGCGGGCGCGGGAGGCTCCGCGCGGACAGGACAGCGAGGCCCACAGCACTCAGCGCAGAGACGCGGGGCGCCCCGCACGGAGCCAGCGCCAGCGCCGCGCCCCGCTCCGCGCCCGCACTCCGCGCCCCGCGCCGCCCCGGAAGACAAAGGCCGGCGCCTCCTGCGCGCCCCACTCGCGCGGAGCCCAGTGGCCCTGACGCACCTTCGATGTCGGTCAGCAGCGCCGCGTCCAGCTCGCTCGGCTCGGCCAGCGCCTGCTCCAAGGCCGCTTCGCTGAAGGGTGGCTCGTCCATGGCGCAGTCGCCTCCTCCCGGCGGCCCACCCGGCCCGCCGCCGCCGCTCCGCGAGTTCGCGTCACGCCCTGGCCTCAGTGGGGCCCGGCACCCGCGAAAAGTTCCTCGGCAACTGGGCTCCCAGGCGGCGGCTCTGCGGGGCGGGCGGGGGCGGGGAGGAGCCTTGCGGGGAGCCCCGCCCCCGGTGGACGGTCCCGCCCCACCTGGAGAGCGCGGGGCCGGCTCGGGTCTGGCCTGCACACCTACCCGGCCGGCCCCTCCGTCCAAGTGCCGACTGCTGCGGGGCTTCGGCAGGCCCTGGCCTCTCCAGCACCAAGCAAGGGGGCCGAGTGGAAGCCCCGGACTGGGTCCGTCCCAGAGGTCTCTGGACTCGGGGAGGGAGGTGACCCGACAAACCTCTTTCCGAGAGTTGGGTCTTTAGGAGACAGACCCGTCCAAGACCTGCTGTGTGGCCTCGGGCCAGGCAGCAGGCACCACTCTGTGCCTCATTTACCTCAGCTGTAACGGGGCTTGATGATGCCTCCGCGCAGGCTGGCCCGGACGGTAGTGACCATGGCTGGCTGGGCCTGTGAGATGAGCCTGGCCCTCCTCAGTGTCCAGATCAGCTGGGCCTCCTGAAGAGCCTGGAAGAGGCTGGAATTTCCCACCGTGACTTAATCTGGTCTTCTCCCAGGCGCAGCTGTGGGAATGACGGAAGGGTTGGCCTCCGCGCCCAGGAGGACAGGAAGAGCCACAGAGTTCAGGAGCTAACCTGCACAAGGTCACACAGCTACTTGGCGCAGCAACAGGGCTGGGCCCCAAGGCCCTCTGACCCCCATCTCCCATCCAGCTGCTCCTAGGAAGAGACTCACATCTCGGTGTCTGTCCCTAGGAGCAGCTGGGATGAAGGAGCAGACTGTGCTTTAGACCTGGGCCACCTTGCCCTGGATCATGACAGGCTGGGGCCAGGTCAGAGGAGGCAGCTAGGCTGGGGAGAGGGCTGGACCCTGGACCCTGGGTCCTGTGGATTGGGGCCAGAGCTAGGTGGCAAGGGAGGGGTCTAATGAGGTGGACTGAGATAAACCAGAACTAACATCAGGTACTGAAAGTGGGAAAGCAGTGAGCTCCCTGTCCCTGGAGGTATGCAAGCAGAGAGGCACCCTTGGTAGGGGCAGCCAAGGCGACTTATCAAAGGCCTGGATCCCCAGGCCTCCCTAGCCCCCTGCCTCAGTGAATCCAGCCATCCCGAGTACTGCTTTGCTCAGGCTCCAGATATAGCCTGTCTGGCCACACCCTCTGACAGAGTGAAATTAGTGGCGCACTTTGGAAGGGGGGTGCCCAGGCCAAGAGAGGCCTTGGAGGCCCAAGTCCCTGAGGCTCAGCCTAGACACGCAGGGCTCTTTGTTCCCCTCCCAGAAGTGGCTGCTGTGGAAAATTACCCAGAATAGGGGTGGCCAGGACACGGGGGCCTCCAAACCACATCTGTTCCCCAAGTGGCCCTGCTCAAGGACCCCCCCCCAGGGCCTGGCCCTCCGGATGAACTTATGGGGAACAGAGGGATCCCCCTTCTCAGCCCCTTGCATCCTGACGCCCTAGACCCCACCCCCCCCCCAAGTAGGAGCCAAGCACCCAGGGGACCTTGGGAATCTGGTGGCTTCCCTGAAAATTCCAACAGTCCCTCCCGGGGAGAGGAGGGGGTGCTAAGTGAAGCCTGAAGACCACCTTCTCAGAGTCAGGAAGCAGGTCCGGGTTTTCGCTTGCTTGCTGCGTGACCTGGAACCACTTACTTCACCTTTCTGAGTCTCTGTAAAATGAGAACACCCCTTCCTGCCATCACTCCGCAGAGGCAGGTAAGGTGTGTTGGAGTCATGGTCACGACAGACCTGCCTGACTGTCCTTTAGACGCGTTTACCGCATATGTAAAGAGCACACTCAGTCAATATGCACGCATAACTGCAGCAGTTTGGGAGAGAAGGTGAGGCAAGGCCCACGGAGACCTGCAGCCTGGACTCGAGCCGCCAGTTGCAGTGAAGCCTGGCTGAAGCCTCCTGTAGGGCCCAGCCGTGGGAGGGGGTAAGGATCTGCCACCAAAGAGACCACGCTTCGCTGCGCAGCCTGAGACCAGCCGGGCAAGTGTCCAGGGGAGGGTGGGGAAAGCAGGCTGGGGCTGCGGCTCTTCAGGGAACCTGCTCCTCTGCGGGCCCCTCCCCCGACCCTCCCGGGGGCTCTGCGCTCGCACCGCGCAGCGTGCCGGGGCTGCGCGCGTCCACGTTAACCCCTTACTCCCCGGTAGGACGGCATCCCATTTCACAGGTGAGGAGAGCGAGGCCGCGGGGACGCGCGCCGGGAGCGGCGGGGGCGCCGGCTGGGGGCGCCGGCCGGACGAGCCCCGCCCCGGCCCGCGGCGCAGCCAATGGGCGCGCGGCCTCGGGTGGGGTGACGCGGCGTCAGCGACCGGCTCCCAGCGGCCGGGTCACGTGCGCCGCCTGACCGACCCGGGCGCCCCGCCCCGCCCCGCCCCGCCCTACGGCCCGGCCCGGCCCGGCCCAGAGCCGGCGTCCCGCGCGGTCCCCGGTCCCCGGCCCACGCGGCCCCGTGTGCCAACTGTGAGGCCGGGTTCATTTCTGCCCTGGGCGTCCGAGAGGCTCAGGGGCATCTTCTGTGGGTTCAGAGCCGTTTGGGCAGGTGTCCAGCGCGGGCAAGGCCAAGCCATGTCCTCGCTGCCCGAGCTCAGGGATGAGTGGCGGGGCAGGCACGGGAGTTGCCAGGGCTGCCGGCACTGGGCGTAGCTTCACAGGCTACCGAGACCCCTCCCCACTCCTGGAGCCTCCTTGCCACCCACCTGCCCGTTTGTCCTTCATTCTGCAGCAGCCGAGCTGGGACCTGCCCAGCTGTGGCCGAGGCCGTACAGAGCCAGCAGGGAGCCTTGGGTTCCCCCCACCCCCGCATCAGACATAATGGAACTACATGGCCCTTGACATGGATGATTCTGGTCCTAGATGACCTTGTGTTCTCATGCCAGTTTGTGTTCTCATGACAGTTTGCCCTCTACTGTGCGCTGTGCAACTCATTTCTAGCTCTCTCTGAGCCTCTCTGGCAGTAAACCCTCCACAGAAGAGCTGCTTGAACCCCAAGGTCTGCAGCACAGTGAGGGGTGGGCCTTACAGACATGGAGAGTGAGGCATCAGCTGACACCCATGGGCCACGTCCAAGTATACACGGGTTCTGATTTTGAGTCCATTGTCAAACGTACATTTCACCTGAAGGCTGGATTCCTGGCTTTTCTTGAAAAATGGGACAATCTGGCAACAGCAGGCTACAACGGCCTGTGAGCTTCCCCAGTCCACCCTGACCCTGGAATCCACCCAGGCAGGGCCCTGGAGGCATTGGGTTAACTACCCATGACCCCATTTCTCACATCATCCGGAGCTCAGGGACCTGTCCCAGGCCTGCAGCCCCGGGCGGGGGTGGGGAGGGAATGGCACGTCCCTTGGACTCCCTGGTGCTGAGGGCCTGGACCCCCTGCACAGACCCCCTGATGTCCACCCAGCAAGAGCTGGCAGGGGCTCCTCTGCAGCAAACGGTATTTCTGGGTGAGTCGTGCCTGTTCAAGTCCTCTTGTCTGCCCACCCTGGCCCCTCAGGACCCCAAAGAGACCCTTTCCTTGCAAGAGGGGTGGTTGTAGAAAGACTCCTCCTCGGGTGTTTCAGTGGGGGACTGGCGGGCAGGGGGCCGTGAGCCATGAGCGGACCCACGGTGCTCCCACGCTGCCCCCGTCTCTCCAGTCTCTGGCTGCTCCGCCAGGGCCTCCCTGCCCTGCAGGCCCCGGAAGAGGGCTCTAGGGCTTCCTGGCTGCAAAGTGTCCTTGATTCTGGGAACTGGACCAGGCTGCGAGCTCCCCGAGGGCAGGACCTGAACGGCAGCCCCTCCCTTCCGGCCGGACCAGGCACCCCGCAGGCTCTCAGGAACACGGGCTGAAGCCCGTGGCATCCCGGCAAGTCCACGGTGGAGTCTCAGGGCCAACTCACTGTGCACGGGTCAGGGACACAGCGCCTTGCACAGGGGACATGCCTTCCATTCACAGGGACGGGGCCCCACACTTTGGAGGCTGCTCCCAGACTCCCCCGGCGCGGGGCCTCTATCTCACTCCAGCTGAGGCCTACCTGAGCTGGCGGAGGTCTGAAAGTGGCCCCAGTCTCCTATCAGCAGGCATGGCAGCCCCCTCCTGAGCTGCCCTCCCAGAAGGACTGGTGTGGGGGGCGGGGGGCAGCTCCCTTGGTGGCCATGGAGACGGAGACAGTGCCCTCCCTGCCCGTTCCTCTGCGGCCCTGGTCTGGGAGGCCCAAGGGCTGAGTTTGAGCGGGGTTCTGCAGCTGATCCCAGGCAAACGTCAGGGCCTTGGTCTTCTCACCTGCACATGAGACGTGGGCAGATGTCTCTGCATTTATTTCAGGCTCACCTGGGGGCTTGACGAGTCCATCCCACTTGAGGTGCATCCTTGAACCCTGGGAGGTGAAGGGATTAAAGGGCTCCCCACCTCCCCTGAGCCACCTGGAGAAGGCATAGGCCCCCGCAAGGCCCCTGAGCCTCAGGAAGAGGCCTGCTTCCCAGAAGACCGCCGCCTGCAGCAGCGCCCAGCTCCCAGCACAGGAGAGGAGATGCGAAGCCTTTTTAAAAGGGATAGGGGGCTGAGGGGGGTAACTGCTAAAGAGCAGGGGTTTCTTTTGGGGTGATGAAGATGCTCTAAAATTGATTGTGGTGAGGGTCGCACAACTCTGAACGTGCTAAAAACCACCTGATCGTACACTCTGTTATTTTTATTTTTGTATCAATTTATTTTATTTATTTTTGGCTGCGTTGGGCCTTCGTTGCTGCACACGGGCTGTTCTCTGGTTGTGGCGAGCGGGGGCTACTCTTCGTTGCGGTGCGCGGGCTTCTCACGGCGATGGCTTCTCTTGTTGCAGAGCACGGGCTCTTAGGCGCGAGGGCTTCAGCAGTTGTGGTGCGCAGGCTCAGTAGTTGTGGCTCGTGGGCTCTAGAGCACAGGCTCAGTAGTTGTGGCACACGGGCTTAGTTGCTCTGCAGCATGTGGGATCTTCCCGGACCAGGGCTCGAACCCGTGTCCCCTGCATTGGCAGGCAGATTCTTAATCACTGTGCCACCAGGGAAGTCCCTAATCATACACTTCAAATGGGTGAATTCATGTTACGTGAACTACATCTCAGTTAAGCTGTTCCAGAAAAGGGGAGCAGTGGCTCTCAAATCCAGCAGCCAGCCAAGCTCGGGGAGCCCAGCGGAGGGCACTGAGGTGGTGGCTCAGGCCTGGATGCTTCCGGGACCCAGTAAGAGACGTAGGAAGAACCACGGCCCCTGGTCTGAGCTGTCAGGCAGGCTGTGGCGGGTTTACAGCCTCTCCAACCGACGCCCCCAAAGCAGGCAGTGCCCCAGGATGGCCAAGCAGGGACAGGCACTGGGCGGGGGAGGGGACTTCCAGGGTAGGCAGGCACGGGGCGGGGGAGGGGGCTTCCAGGGTAGGGGCTGCTCGGCCGCCTGGGCATGGCTGGGGCTGGGTGGGGTGGCGAGCTTCCCTGGCTGCGCCCTCCAGCAGGGCCCACTCCGCCACTGCTTAGAGAAAGCAGGTGGTCAGATCTGGCTGGCCCTCCAGAGAGTCACCGCCGACTTGACAAGAGATCACACAACAACAGTCTGTTTGTTTATTGTGAAGTATTTTACATGCAAGATCCCAAACTAGACAGACATATCTGGAAGGAGAGCCAGTGGGTGGACAGACGCTCTGGTGTCGCTGACTCCCCTCTAGAGAGAGGAGTCTGCCGGCAGAGACAGTGACGGACCGCCAGGCTGTGGGATGCCGGACAACAAACCTGAGAACCCTCACAGATCAAGTGCAAACTCCAGGAAATAAATATCCATCCACCCCTTCCTCCAGGAGTGCCTGGAGAGACGCAGTGATACTCCGGGGTTGACAGCTGTTCCCAGGGCGCCCCAGGGACAGCATGGGCTGGAGCAGGGCACTGGGAGAGGCGGGGGCCACCGGGCATCTTCTGGGTGCACACACTCAGCCCGGGGGGCGGAGCCGGCTCTGCCCACGTCGGGGACGGGGGAGGGGCCCGGACCTGGCGGCAGCTAGTGCAGAGCACTGCCGCCCTCCATGGTGCTTCCCCTTCGCCAGCCCACAGCCCCCTCGGACCCTCCGGAAGGCTGGGCTGGACTGAGTTAGAAGCGTGCGGAGGCAAGTGGGGCTGTGGCAGCAGGAAGGGACGGGAAGAGCAGAGTCTGGGCGCCTGCAGCCACCGGTCCCCTCTCCCTGCTGGGGCCTTGAGTGAAGCCCAGGCCTCACGCCTCCCCAGGCCCCTTGCTCTGGACCCTGGGTGAGGAGGGCGAGGGCAGCGAGCCAAGGCAGCGTGGCCCAGGGCAGATAGCACGGTCGCTCCCACTGAGGGGGCTGACAGAGAGACAGGAGGACGGCCGGCCGACGGCCACCTTGCCCTCTGGCCCAGCCAGCGACGAGCCGCTGCAGCTCTGCGGCCTTGTCCCGCGCGTGCTGATAAGCCAGTCGCTCACGTGTCACCTGGGCCGGTCGGCCTGCACAGTGCCTGGGGGTCCCGGGCAGGGGCCACTCTGGGGCAGGCTGGCCAAAGGCCCGCCAGTGCCCGGGTCCCACTGCACTTAGTGCCATGTGCTGCTGCCCAGCGGCCAGAAAGGCAGGAGGAGAGGGTTAGTTTTCACATCTCAGCACACAACACAGAAAAGGTTAAACACATCCCCAAGAAAATATCTTGACAAAATAAATATTTTAACCTATAATCAGGTATAATTAGTGCTTATAAGGAATCCCAGCAATAATGTAGTGTAATTAAGTACATACTGTATCTGTGATGTCTAACACTGGGGGAGAGGCTGGTGGCTCGTAAGGTCCCACTCCCCAGGGCGGAAGGCTCTGGCCAGCTTCCCTTCCCGAGCGCCGTGCCCCCCAGGCGGAAGGGAGCCAGCGGGAGGGGCCCAGGGCGCCTACGGCTCAGGACAGGAAGGGCTGAGCAGCACCGTCCCGGGCACCTGCTTCCCAGGCTGGCCTACGGGTGGGGCAGGCTGCTGTGACCTGATGGGCGAGCAGAGGGGCAGCTCCAGCTGGGACAGCCAGCGAGGCTGCCACCACCCGCCGCCCCGGCGGCCCCACCTCTCTCAGCTGTGCCTGGCTGAGTAGCTGGAGCTGGGGGGCGGCTTTGCGGGGCCTCCCTGGGCAGACACGTCTCCACTTCACCCTCCATCGGGAGACCCCTGGGCTCCCTGCTTCGCCGCGTGGGAGGCCGGCTCCTCCCTCAGCAGACGCTGGGCCTGGCTGCTGCAGCTCCCGTGGGACTGACCACCCGAGGCCCACTGTCCCCCGCCCCTGGAGAGATATGCTCCCCAGGCTGCGCCCAAGGCCTGGGGATACCAGCCAGGGCCGCCAGGGACAGCCGGGCCACCCAGCCGCCTTCTCTGCAGCTCAGGTCAGCCAACTTCAGTCGCTCAGCATCCATGCCGGCCTCGGGGCCCCGCCCTTGGAAACGCCGAGGAGAGGGGTGCAGCTGTCTGAGGGTCGGGGCCGGGCGGGGTGCAGGCAGGCGCGCCCAGCTCCGTGGTGGGGACTTCCTGAGCGCCCTCTGAGGAACTGGAGTGTGACAGCCCCAGCCGGACCCCAGGCCTCCTTTCCAGAGGAAGCTGCAGGGTGCCAGGCTGGGTGAGGGTGCCAGGCTGGGTGTGGGTCCCAGGCGGGCAGCACCCCGCTTTCCTCCACACCTGCTCCTGCCGGTGCCCCGCACAGCCCTCCAGCCCCGTCCTAAACGCTCCCCCTGGAGCCCACGGCGGCACTGATCCCGGCCTGTGTCAGGCCCAGCCTCTTCTCCCTGCTTGGGCTGCCAGGTGGGAGGGGCTGACCACGCCGCGGGCCAGGCCCACCAGGTGGCCCAGGCAGGCCTTGCCCCGACGCCCAGGCAGCGCGTGCTGGAACGCTGACCTGGGCCGGGGCTCACAGGCTGGCGGAAGCCGCGGCAGCAGTGTGTTCGCTCTTCTGGGCCACAGCACAGGGCGGCCCAGGCTGGACCGGACTTGGGCCGAGCGGCTAGCGCCCTGCCCATGGCCCGAGATACCAGCGAGGACCCAAGACAGGAGTGGGTGTCGCCAGCCCCTCCTAGGTTGGCTGGGCGCGGGGTCTGGGGTGGGAGGAGGTCAGGCTTCAGGACAGTCTGCAGGGGAGGCTGAGGCCCCGCCCAGTAGAGTGCAGGGGCCTTTGGTCACTGGGATCTCGCCTGGGGTGCAACACCGCCTGCTGCTGGGCCCTGGAGGTGGAGGCGTGGAGGCTGCCCCAGACCAGGCCGAAGCACATTCACCAACGTGCAAAGCTCTCCCAAGCTGGCCAGAGCCAGCCCTCACCGTGCAGGCCCCTCCACAGGTGGGGCGGCCACAGGGCCTGCGGTGCACAGGGGCAGCTTGGCGACAGTAGTGTTATCTCTGCAAGAGCTGACCGGCCAGGGTTGCGAGCTGCCCTCCTGACAGCCCATGGCTCTGCCCACACCAGGAGCATGCAGGCCCGCAGGGGACCCCTTGGTCCCAGGCTCGGCTACTAAGCCAGCTTGGACGTGGGTCTGAGCTAGCAGCTGAGTATGAAGAAAGGGTCAAGCAGATGGCAGGTGAGAGACGCCACCCGTGGGCACCCACAGAGCCTTCTAAAGCGCCGACACTCATCAGGCAGCAGCAGTCCGGGGAGAGCGACCAAGCCTGCAGGTGCAGACCTGCCATTTCTGGGACAGAGGGGGGCACGGGAGGGCAGGAGAGGCCCGCTGAGCTGGGGAGGGGCACGCCGGGGAAGGGGCTGGGGCCTGAGCCCCTTCTCTGTGCGCAGGTGACCAGAGGAACTGCTCAGGAACAGACCCAAAGGGACTGCCCTGCCTGGGGCTGGACCAGCTGCGGGCTCTTCCTGGGAAGAAACAGGCAGAGGGAGCTGGTGGGCAGGAAGAGCAGAAGTTGAGGGGCTGTGACTACAACGACGCTGTCCCGCCGCCCACAGAGAGGGTGGCTAAAGCTGGTCCTGACTAGCGGGAGGCCTGGGAGCAAACACAGTGGCGTTTCCATGGAGACACAGCAGCGCAGGACCAGGTGGGGGCTGGGGATGGGAAGAGTGGCCAGTGCCTGGTGTGGATGGGGGGAGCTAGAGGTGACCTGCCATGGGGTGGGGGGGGCCCAACCACAGGACAGCTCACAGGGCAAAGAGAGCGTCCTCTGACTGCTCCGGCTTCTTCCGGCTGGAGGGATTTGAGGCCGGGGCCGGAGCCTCCGCTGGGGGAGAGGGGAGGTTGGGAACCATTTCGGCAGCTTTGGCCCTTTCTTCAAGGAATTTATCGAACTCTGCAACACAAAACAAGGCCGGCCGGGATTGGTAAGGGCTCAGCTGCATTGAGGCTCCAACAGCCACACCCACCTGCTCCCCACAGAGCACCCGCCCCCTTTCCTCCTCCGCCACCACCAGGGCAAGCGGGAAGCCCGCCACAAGCCGGCGGGGTGGGGTGGGGGGGTTGGGGGGTGCCAATTAGGATTCCTGCCCCACCACTGACTTGGAGCTTTTCCACCGTCCAGATCAGCATAGGAGGCAGGGCAGGGGGAGCTGGAGGGGTGAGCTCCTCCCTGAACTTGGCAGGGAAACCCCCCCACACCCATCAAGCAGGGCTCTGTGCCTGCAGAGGGGCCCAGCTGTGCGGCCACAGGGTGCCCTGCTGACTGCATGGCATGTGTCTTGCTTCAGCTGCACTGAGCATCTGGCGGGGGCAAACTGGTCAGCAGTGCAGGTTTGGGGTCACGTGGACCCGGCGCTGCCAACTGTGCCTACTGTTCCCCAGCTGCGGCACCTCCCTCATCAGCACAAGGCCTGGGTGGGACACAGCCCAGGAGCCCGCAAGGGAGGCCCGCCCAGGCGGCATGGCGGGCGGCGGGGGCTCCCAGAGCCTGGGGCGGGCACAGCAGCAGCGGGTTGGGGGGGTGGCCTACCTTCGCTTGTGACGCCCTCCTCCAGGTCGTCGCCCTTCTGTGGGAGAGCAGAGAGAGGACATTAGGACCCGCCCGCCCTGCTGCCGCTCCCGCCCTCGGCCACCCCAGGGCGGCACCCGAGCAAAACTTCCTACTTCCCGTCCCCCCCCCCCCCCCCGAGTTCTGTAAGAGCAAAGCACTGCTCTCGTCTTATTGGAGACACAGAAACTTTGTTTTTAAAAAGTAAAAACAAAAAGAGTAGGTTCTAGGTTTTGATCCCCCAGAAGGGTCAGAAAGCAAAAATTCTAAAAGGTGCAGGCTCGTTCTCCGGCTGAGCCGCGGGGCAGGCCTGCAGGGCGGCCAGGAGGCTGTGCCTCAGGCAGCCAGGGCCCTGGGCGCTCCTCCACTGGGCGTCCCCTCGCGGGCAGCCACAGGGCGCCAGCGGGGAACTGCGTGAGGCCTGGAAGCATGGGGCCGGACCCTGCGGCGCTCTGGCAGGGGGGCTGCTCGGCTGCAGCCTCCTGGGGGCGGCGCCAGCATCCTCCTGCGCCCCGATGCCGTCACTGGGGAGGCTCTGGGGCGTCAATTCTGTGTGGGAACGTGGGGGCCACTGGGAACTCTGCACAGTGATGCGAAGCGGACACGGCCCGGGCTTCCTTCCTGGCTCTGCCCCTGACCTGCCGCGCGGCCGGCTGGGGGGGTCCCTGGCCCTCGAGCGCGGGTACCCTCCGTGAGGTGGGGGCCCTGGCCTGCCTGCTCTGCGATGGGAGCTGTTTCTTTCCGGGCATTCCCTGGGAAAGGCGAAATGGGGGGGCCCCTCCTCCCCTAGCACAGCACCCAAGTCTTCGGAAAGCCCGGCTTTGGTGGGGGGGTTGAGGGCTGGCCCGGAGCGGCAGGAGGCCCGTCCTGGGGGCTGAGGTCTGCCGTCCTAGTTGAGGGGGGGTGTCCTGAGGGAAGGCAGCGAGAAGCAAGAGACGAGTTGTCCTCAGGTCACGGGGAGAGTCCCACCAGCCGTGACCATGGACAAACATCTCCCCTCCCAGGGTGCATTTCTTCAGCAGCCCCGGGGTGGGGGGCTGGGGGCGGTGGTGAGAGTGCTTGGCAGGGGGCAGCGGGGGACCGGCAGCACAGCCCTCCCCTCTCAGACCGGCTGCCCTTGGCAGCTGCACGATGTCCTAACCTTCCTGCCCATCTCTGGGGATAAAGACAATGGTCCCTGGAACCGTTACATCCAAGATAGCAGGAGATGCCGGGGAAGGGGGATGAGAGTGAATTAAAAAACAAACACCAACCCATGTCTGTGTAAATTTCATAATTAAAAGAAAAAAATGTCTCTGGGTATATTTCACAATTAAAAGAAAAAAATGAAAACCAAAAAATAAATGAATAAAAATAAAAATATAAATTAAAAAGCGCACAAAAACCCCAAACCAAAAGAACCCAAGCACACACACACCTGAAACCGCAATAACTGGGAAAAGTCAGTGTGCGTCCTGGGGGTGGTGTGGCTGGGCCCCCGAGCAGGTGCGGACCCCAGGTGCGTCTGCCCGGCCTCCCCTCCTCCACCTCCCCAGGGAGCGGCCCCGCGCCGGCCCCCAGGCCTCCTGTCCTCCGAGGCGCCTCGGCCTCACCACTCCCCACACGAGATAGAAAAGTCGAGTCTCACCAGGTCGGTCCTGAGCCACACCTCAATGTCGTCCATGACAGACGGCTGCACCACGGGGATCTATGGAAGCGGCAGGCAGCGGCCAGGCAGCCCGCGGCCAGGCAGGGGAGACAGAACAGCGGACACGTCAACCCAAGCAGCCCGACGGAGCCAGACGCACACAGAGCAGAACACGCTGGCATAGCAGGCGGGCACGCAGGCAGCCGCGAGTGGGATGGCAGGTGAGGGAAGCAGCAGCTCTAGGAAGCGGGGCCAGCGGGGGGCGGGGCGGGGCGGGGCGGGGCGGGGCGGGACGGGACGGGACGCAGTGGGGAGAGAGGCGCAGTACGCGTTCTTCAGTGGATAACTTTTTGACTAGTGTGTCCCCCTCTCAGCCCTGGGGCGTGGAGCCCCTCCATCTGCGACAGTCCCAGCCCCAACAGGACGGGGCAGCCGCGTGGCCCTCCGCCCAGGGCAGGGCAGGAGGCAGGTGGTCCAGGCTCGCTCACTGAAAGGATGGTGTCCTGGGGCATTTCTGAGCAGGAAGGGCACCCAGGCCTGGGTGGGGCCTGGCCCACAGCAGGCCAGCACATTCCTCCAACAGCAGACACAGGCCAAAGCAAGGGCTTTGATGACAAAAGGGACCGCGGGCTTTGGTTGTCTTTGTGTCTCTTTAGTGGAAAAATCAGGAAGAAGCCCGAATGCAGCAGCCTCCTCTCATCCCACCCTTTCCTCCCAGCTTTCAATGGCTGTCTGTGGCCCCAGCATCAAAGAAAAGAAGTGTAACTGAAAGCAGGGGAGTCGGGGGGGGGGGGCGGGGGGAGCAGGGGAGCGGTTGGGAGGGGGGGACCAGGGTCCTGAGCAAAGGAGGGCACCCCTCTGGTGCCTGGGCCCTGTCCACGCCTGCGCCACCCATGCCCAGGGCCTGAAAATCTATCTGCCTAGAAATAGTTAAGCTGCTGTCAGACATAATAAAATGATAATGTGATAAGAAGTAAAAGTAACCTTTAACCCCTTCGAAGCCACGTTAATGAAATGTTGGCTCCCAGACTAGATAAATGAGTGGATGGCCCTTGATCGAGGTGACCTGCATCCTCACCTCGGCTGGGTCTGGGAAGTACCTCCTGGGACTCACTCACAAGCTCACTATTTCTAGAAAAATTGCCTGCACTGTGTCTGTAGCTGGGTTCACCCCAGTGTCACATAGCCAGGCCAGCAGACCCTCCTCTGGCTTCCACATGTGTTTCAGAGAGGCTCAGGCCAACCTCGATCAGATTAGAGAGATTCTATGTTGCCATTTTATTTCTTTGACCTACTGGAGACTTAAGAATGTTGAAATGAAAAAATATCAAGGAGTTCAAACCACCCTGATATGACTCATGGTGACAAGGAACATGTGGTCCTCCCTCCGGGCAGGACGCCAAGGGGCTGCTGGCAGCACCTGAAGCTGACTTCCCTCCCCACGGAGCAGGGGCCAGCGGCATCCAGGGTGCGACCGGCCAGTTTTTTACGCCTGCTGACGGGGCTTCTGCCCGACACGTTCCCATGCCAGGAAATGCCAATTTTCGTTATCATGCTGCTTCTAAGCCGGAACGCCCAGCCTCGGGGAGGACTCGTGCCACACCGCCAAATCCCCAGGACTAAGCGTGGGAAGTCAGTGTGTCTCCAGGGAGAAACCCGCCAACTCCAGCTGCAGGAGCAGGGCGGGGGGTGGGGGGGGGGCCCTGACACCCACCAGCCTCGGCCCGCCCAGGAGGAGCGGAGATTCCTCAGGTCGCAAAGCTTGAAAAAAGACACTAAGGTGTCATGGGCCTTAGGCCTTCAGGTTTTGCTCGTAACTTTTTTGTTACTGTTCAGAATTGGTCCCGTGGGGCCGGGGATGGCGCCTCAGTTTTCTCCTCTGGACCAATCTTGAGAGCCAGCACGCTCAAAAAATAAACACTGACATGTGAGAAGCTCCGCACCCCTCAAAACAAGCCCGCCCCCCACAAGTCAGGGGTGGGAGCACAGTTCTTCCCTCTCTTCGGCTGGACCTGCTCCCTCCCAGGAGCTCCCCACCTCCGGGGCCCCAAGAAGCCCCAGGTTTGGGGCCTCAGCCTGGTCTGTGAAACGGGGCGATGGCTTCCGCCACTCACGACCCCAGAGCCCTTCAGTTCCAGTCGGGTGCTTCCGTTTCTAACTCAGAAACCCAGGGATGCCGGAGCCGTCGGGCCTGAGCCCTGACTGAGGCGCTGGCCGAGGGCGTGCATCACGTGGAGTCGGGTGTGGGTGACAGGAGAGCTCACGTGACAGAGGGATGGGCCGCCCTGCCAGGCTGGACGCAGCCTGGGCTCACGAGCCGCCTGCCTGGGAATCGATGGGGGAGCACGGCGCCAGGAGCACGGCAAAGCTGCCCCCAAACCGGGTGCTTCAGACACACTAGACACTCGCGCTGCCCTGCAAACAGGAGCTGCTCTGTCACCGCTCGGCTGCGGGCACATCCCCAGGCCTGAGAGGCCTCAGCGTTCTCACCCTGAGCGACCTGGGCTCTGACACGCCCTGGGGTGAGCACCTCCCGGGCAAGGGGGCTGCCAGAGGGTGAGTTGGAGGAAGGAGACGGAAAGGGAAACAGATGCAACGAGAAAAAAATAAAGGGAGCGCGTGTGGGTACACCCTTGGATACAGACCGGCCCCCCAAACTCCCTCGCTCCGAGGACGGCTGGACAGGGCTGGCTGGCTGAGGCGCTGGATACGGAGGGCAGCCGCGGACGTGGCAGGGGTGGGCCAGCCTGGGCTCAGGCCGGCAGCCCTGCGTGTGGGCGGTAGGGTCACCGGCTCAAAGGGGGAAGCGCGCCGCCAGGTCTGCGTAGGGGGCCCCGCCCCAAGCCTGGGCTTGGGCAGCGGCAGACTTTTCACTAACCTCCTTGGGTTCCTGCTGCTACTGATACTCGTTCACCTATCCTGGCTGCACCCTGCGTGTGGGTGACAGGCCTCTGACCGCCGCCGGGAGAGGCAAGAGCACCGCCGTCCCCAGGCAGGCTGCTCGAGAAGGTTCTTGGGGCTCTCCTCCACGGTAACGGGCCTGGTGCTGGACCTGGACGCCCGACACGCCTTCCCGCAAGGAAACCTGTACCATTTCCAACGCGGCCAGACCAAGTGCTGCGCTCGGGTGCGATGTTTCCAGGGGCTGTTGCCCCCCGACAGCTCTCCTGCCACCTCCCCAACCTGAGGCTCAGTCTACAGGCCCTTTGGTCTCGCTCAATAGTACAAAAAGTTTCCAAGTAAAGAATTTGTACTTGGCAGGTTTGGAAAGACTCAGGGTTTCTATGCTATGGGAAATGAGGCAAAGCAATTAATATACGCTGTTTAGAAGAAAACAAAACAAAAACACTGCAGTCGGGCAGGTGAGACACGGGGTTAGCTGTTAGTCGGGCTTGTTTCTGAAGTCGGAGACTGGAGCTCTAGGTGGGGCCAGGCAGGGGTGGGTGCCACCACCGGCTGCCAAGCCACACGCGGGGCGGCTGTGTGGGCAGTATCATTTTTGGCAGGACTAATAGGCACAAGGACACACGGCTGGATCCTCCCAATTTGGACAGTGGAGTGGACGTGGTCTCCAGGACTGCTGCTCTAAGGCCACCCGCACGTGTGGGCCAGAGCCCCTGCTTGTCCCCAGAGAAGCAAACAAGGGGCCGGGCTAGCCCATGTCCCTGAGAACGGCCTTGGGGTCCGGTGCAGCAAGCAGGACGGGCTGCCGGCAGGTGGAGGGAGACGGCCCCCCGAGTTCGGCTGTGCTGTGTCGCCAGCTCCCAGCTGGGCAGGCAGACACCCTGACCCCCGGCTCTGACAGCCCTTTGACCCGTGTCCTCGAGAGCTGGTCACACTTGCTTAGGCAGGTGACCCTGTGCTGCCCGCGGGCTCGGGCATGCTGGCCCAGCCTATAGAGCCCTCCCCTGGCCCCAGGCTGGCCCGGCCCCAAGGGGTCAGTTAGGCTTCCTCCTGGTGTGTCTTAGGTCTCCCGCTCAGGTCCACCACACACAGACCCTGGTCTCAGAGGTGAAATCGTCCCTGCACCGCAGGCAGCCTGCAGCAAGTGACCTCTCTGTGCACAGACTTGGGGCCACCTGATCACGAGGCAGGAGGGATCCTCCCGGGTCTTGGAGCCATGGACACCCTACTTCCTGAGGCTGACTGCGTGTATGATACCCAGCATCTTCTTATTCCGTTCCAATAGCGTTTGTGTGTTTCTTTAGGAGGTCTCAGATCCTCCCGGGGGACACAGTGGGCACAATTACAGGACGAAACCCCATCGGCCTAGACTCCCACATTCACAGGCTGGGCGGAGTTCTCTGCGCAGTCAGATGCTTTGAGTCTGCCCTCTTAGAAACATCCCCTCCCAAGCAGAGGCCACAGTAACTTGTGCCCATCCTGGAAAAGTGAATACTGCCCAGAGCTCCAGAAACGGTAGGAGGAGGGAAAGGGCCCTCCCCTCACTCCTGCAAATGCCCGGACCGCCACAGAAAACCAGAGATGGCGTTTCTGGGGCTGGAAGTCTGCGGCTTAAGGAGACAGACAGGAGGGGAAGACTGGGCACCCGCGAGAAGACAGAGGCAAGCACCGGGGGTGGTTGTGGTGGGGGGACAAGGGGCTCAGCGCGGCTGGTGACCTCTCACCATTCCTTGGGCTATGAGCCAGCTGTCTATGGGCTCCAGGTAAGAGTCCCCACCTTTACCTCTCTTCTGGGCCGAGGACAGAAAAGTCCCAGAAAGGAAAGTCACAGCAAGACCCGTGGTAAAGAAGGCAATAGCACATGTCGTGGAAACAGAAAAGCCACTGTCAGAGCTGGTCCCCCGTCACCTGAGGAGCTGGGACCCAGCGGCCCACCCCCCAAACATGCCCTTACCTCCTGGATAAAAGAAGAGGCGTTTAGTAACAGGGACCCCAAGAGGGTAACACACACTTGAACCCCTGTTCCCGCGCCCCCGGGAAAACTCCTGGGGCCGCAGAAGGCCGGTCAGGGCTGCCCTCTGCCTGGGCTCTCAGGGTCACCGAGCGGCGGCTTCACAGAACCAGCTTTTGCACAATCATCTCTACCTTCTTCTTACTTATTATCTTTTTCCTCCTCAGTTACCTGTGCGTTCTTTTTCCAAACTCTTAATGTGAATGATGAATTTGGGGATATTGCTTTTTCTAAATGATAAAAGTATTTAAAGTTAGAACTACTGATTTGGTTGTACCGTGAAGGTGTAGCTACACAGTTTTTTCCTCTTTGTTGTGTTCTTAATTTCTCCCTTGGCCCAGTTTTCATTTCCAGGGCAGCATTGTTTAGGATATGGAACAACATAACCCGAAGTACAGGCCTGAAGATGCATATAAGTGTGTGTGCACACAGATACAAAGACACACCCACAGACAGGCACACACACAAGCACACGCACACACACACAGCCCACACGAACCCTGCTCCCTGCAACACCCCATCGAGCAGGGCACACGAGGAGCAGCCTGCCTGCTGCAGGCGGAAACGTTGAAAACAGGAGGCAGGCCAGGCACCCCGGGTGAAGGGCAGGGAGCTGGCTGCATTCCTGTGCTTGGACCCTGGGCACTGGCAGAGGCAGCTCCTGGCCTGGGCGGGGCGGGCCCTGGAGGCAGAGTGGAAAGCTGACCGGGCCGGCCTGGCCAGCTGGGCCAGGAGGAGGGGCCGGCCTTACTGGCTCCCTGGTACCCTGAGTTGGGGCGGGGGGACCGTCCTCAGCAACACGACCACTGGGCCAACCCCACAGCCCAGCCTCAGGGGTTCTGTGGGGGGCGGGGCACTGAGAGCCGCAGCCTGGGTGGCTCTTCTGCGCCCCCTGGTGGCCGGTGCAGAGGGATGCACGGCCCTCACCAAGCTGGCTGAGCCTGAAGGGACATGGGGACCAGGGGACGAGCTTTCCCGGGGACACCAGGCCTCAGTACTGCCGCCTGCCCAGGCCACTTGGACAGGGGCTGCGGGAGGCCAAGGGCTGGTGTTTGGGAAGCCAGGCTCCCCTCCAGTGGACAGATGAGCTCTGCCCCTTTGTGGCCCGGGATGGGGCGGGCCGGGGGGCGGCTGTTCTGGGGCTACTGTCCCCCTAACCCCCACCGCCCCCCCACCCCCTGCATACATTCATTCGCTCGCGGCCACACACATTTCTCAGTTAGGCGAGAAGGGAACCTCCTCACGAGAAGCACGAAGGCACAAACCTTTTCCTTCGGGGACCTGCGATCTCCCAGAAATCACAAAAGCCCCTCCTCCACCTCAAAGCACCTCTGCCCTCAGCGCTGCTCCTCCCCCTCCAGCCCCCTCCCCAAACCAGCCCCGACCACCAGCCCCCTTCTGACAGCGGGCCTGCAGGGACAGGCCCAGGCCCCCGTTTCCCTTCTGTCGGAGCGCCGCCCACCCCAGGGCACTGCAGCCTTTGGGGAGAGACCCTCTCTGGCCACGGGAGCCCTGCGCCCTGAGAGCTCAGAGCCACCAGGGGGGAGAGCAGGGGCTCCCCATCAGACTCCCCGGGGTGCAGCCCCGCCCAAGGCCGCTCGCGGGGTGCCCTCCCCACATCTCTGCCTCCCTCGGCCTGTCTCCTCCTGGGTGTCCTGACACGGGCGTCCCCACGGGTGGGGGGCACTCAGGAGCTGACATGGCTCACCCCAGTCTGCCCTCCGCGCCGCCAGCTCTGCCTAACTCTCCAGCTGGCTCCACCAGACCGCCCCGCTTTCCCTCCAGGCAGAAAAACAGGGCGAGAGACCTACCACTTCAGTGCTCTGTTTCCGACCGTCTACCGCAGAAGCAAGTACTCCGACGGCCTGGGGGTCCTCGTAGGTGGCCCTGGGGACGAAGCAGCACAAGCAGAGTGGTCACGGGGGACGGACAGGTGGTGACCTGCAATCACCCTCCAGCTTCGGCACCTTCCTCACGAGTACTCAGAGGCCTTGGCATTTAGGCCGTGGTCTGGCTGCAGCTGAAGCCAGGAGGCCTGGGTTCAAGCACAGCCCAGCCACTCACTCCCTCTGGGGTCTGGGACTCTGTACCACCTCCATTTCCCTCTGTTTAGGAGGCATTTGTAAAGCTCAAGGACAGGGTGTCAGAGGGCCCGGAACTGCTTGGAGGGAGAGGCTAGATAGAGGCAAAGGGGTCATAATTCTCATTTTAAAAGCAGCGGCCTTGGCTTCCCTGGTGGCACAGTGGTTAAGAATCCGCCTGCCAGCGCAGGGAACACAGGCTCGAGTCCTGGTCCGGGAAGATCCCACGTGCCACGGAGCAACTAAGCCCGTGCGCCACAACTACTGAGCCTGCGCTCTAGAGCCTGCGCGCCACAGCTACTGAGCCTGCATGCCACAACTACTGAAGCCTGCGTGCCTAGAGCCCATGCTCCGCAGCAAGAGAAGCACCGCAACGAGAAGCCCATGCGCTGCAACGAAGAGTAGCCCCCGGTTGCCGCAACTAGAGGGAGCCCGCGCACAGCAACGAAGACCCAACGCAGCCAAAAAATAAAAAAAATAAAAAAATATAATAATAAAAAAAAAGCAGCAGCCTCAGTGGCATCTGACAAGGAAGGTGGTCTCCCGGTCTGGGGTGAGGGTCTGTCACTCATTGCGGGGTTGTCTTCCTCTGCTCCCCGACTTCTTTTGCTGTATCCATTTTGAAAGCAGTTTCTGCTAAAAGGTGCATGGGGCCCCGGGCTTCTGGTCAACCTGCTGAGTCCTGAGTACGGGACTCAAAGAGCTGGATGCGTCAAGATGCTGGGTCCCGGGGGAGGTGGTCAAAGGCTGAACAGAAAGCTCAAAGCAGGTTCCAGGGAGATACAGGGGGCTGTGTGTTTTGGAATCAACTCCCCTAATTCCACAGGGCTCATCTTGGCCAGAGCCCCCGTCAGGAAAGACGCTGCTCGCACCCCACGGGCGAGGAACCAACTCGGTGCCTGCCTGCCCCACCTCGTGCCCCCAGCTCCTCCTACAGACGAAGTTTCTGAGGCGGCAGGGAGAGCAGGGGAGAAACCCGCACGGCCGCCCGGCTCCGGGTGCTGGCCTCCACTCAACAGCTGTGTCTACCTCCAGGTCCCGGCAACCGGAGTGGAAAGGCCTGGCCCCAGTGAATAAAAGGCCCCTTTGTGTTGGCCGTGGGCCCAGGCCGGGGTCAGCCCCGCCCAGCGTCCTCTGAGAGCCACCGGGAGGGTCCCCACATACGTCTTGCGCTGCTCGGCCGAGGAGCTCCCTCTGGTCTGGGTGAACGTGTCAAAGCCGTCCCGGGGGTGACACTGCTGGAGCGAGCTCAGGGTGCCGCTGACACTCTCCGCGCCCAGGTCTGTGCAACAGAACAGAGGAGGGGTGGGCGATAACAAATGTGGGCCTGACCTTGGGAAGAAGCCACCTGGTGGGCTGAAGTCCTAGGGGGGCAGAAGGGAGCGAGAACAGCCCCCGACCCCCCCAAGCTGCTCCCGAATGAGGGCGAGCGGCGAGCAGGCAGGCCATGCAGGCTCCTGCCCGCGCCAGGGCGCCCCTGGGAGCCGGTCACAGAGGCCACGGGCCAAGGTCACTTATGTGACAAGTATTCCGTAGGCGCCCGCACGGCCAGAGCTCGACCCTGACTGGACCACGGTGACTCTGGCGCGGTTCCTGGCCTCAAGGGGGTACACAGAGTAGGGGGACAGACAGCAGCACAGAATTAGGTGGAGATACGGGCGGGGGACCGGAAACTGCCACAGGAGCGGGAGGGGGCTGGGCGGCGGGCAGAGGGGGCGACGCGGGAAGGGTGCTGGCGGAGAGACGAGTCTGCTGAAGAGGGTCACACGCAGGCAAAGGAGCTGATGGGGAAACACTAGACCTTTTTAAAGCAGGGGCAGCAGAATCCAATCTGAATTTTAGGTATTAAGCCTGGTGGCCACACGCTGGGTGGACTGAAGGCAGAGAAAGAGAAACAGTGGCTACGGATGCATGAGATGTCGAGAAGCCAGAATTACAGCAGCTGCCAGGGCACTAAGTAAAAGCTTGATTCAACTGAAATGAGATGAAGGTACAAACATAAATATTAAGAAAACAGAAGCGCAGGGTGGAAGACAGCATTTTGAGAGCATCGTGCTGACTGGTTATGTAATACTGTGACTTCCTCTGTCCCAGACTGGGCTCATCCAGCCCGGGTGGGGCATCCAGAGTCACGGACACACATTAACCTGAACAAACTGCGAAAAAATGGCACCTTTTGTTTTAGGTTTCAGAGGATGGCGCACACTCGCCGATGTTAGTTCAAGGAGAGCAAACCCCTTCCTGTTGGCAAGCCCAGGGCAGACGTCACCGATCAGCCACGGACTCTTCCAAGCCCCACGTGGCCTCTGCATCCTTCCTGGGCCCACGTGCCAAGCACCCAAGGAGCTGACACCTACTTGCCCCCCTTGGCCTGGTGACATTGAGAAGGAAATCACTCCAGCCACAGAGAATGTGCCACATACAACACAGCGGCCACCTTTCTTCAAAAAGCCAACAGCTTCCGGTCCCTCGGACCACCCCGCACCCCTGCTTTCCAACACGCGTTCAAACTCTAAGTTTAGGGAACAAGCCTTGAGCTGAAGTGGCACAGCAGGACCCGGGCACACGCTGTCCCACGGGTCCCCCACAAGGCCGGCGGCGGGTGGGGGCGGGGGGGCAAGTCCGGGACACTCACCCAAGCCCGCGAGCTGGGAGGAGAGGGAAGACGGGGGCACCGTGCCCCCCACGGTCGGGCTCACCACGGCTGGAGACCCCGGGCCCAGGTCGATGAGGTTGTCCTCTGTCACTTCGCTCAGCACCTGCTGGGCAGGAGGTGGGCTGAGCCCCGGCCCGCGTGCTGGGCCCCGAGGGGAAAGCTGGCAGGCACCACCCAGGGTCCCGGGTGGGCTGTTGTGAGTTACCCCCCCCCCGCCCCTCCCCCATCTAAGGGACAGCAAGGTCCCGGGGGCTTCTTTGCACCCTCCCGCCAGGGATGTGCCTGCCGGCACCTCCTCAGAGTCCACCCACCAGAGCTTGCTCTCCCATCGCCCGAATATTTTAACCCCAGGAGACCCCAGGTTTCCCGGCCTCCAGACAGGTGAGAATTCTGAAGGAATACTCACTCCATTACTGGCATTTTGAACGGATCGGCCTGACCTGTATCGTTCGAACCTAACGGGGAAAGGAAAGTGGAGTAAGGAGAGGGAGCGCCTGGGACACGGCATCGCGAAGCTCACTGGCCTGGGAAGCTCCTGGGGCCCGCGGGCCCAGAGGCCAGCAGAGACCCAGGCTCTGGGGAAGGAGAACCACCGGCCCATCTGGGGGGCCGGGGAGTGGACAACCCCCAACACACAACTTTGCCCTTCCTGCTGCTGCATGGGGCTCCCCTGAGGGGGGATCAGCCTCCCAGCCTCCCCAAGGGCACTGCAGGTGCGGGCTGGCACATGCAGGAGGCCATCGTTAAGCACCCCCAGGGCTCCTCTGGGCCCTGCAGGGGAGGCTGGGTCAGCCACCTTCCCTGGGGGCGCCTCAGATCCAGAGGAGAACAGCAGCCCCTCCCTGTTGGGCAGCTCTGTGGCGGAGTGACGAGCTGAAGGGCTAACTTGCTAGGGGAAGGGGTGGGGCCCAAGGCCGGGCACGTGGAGGAGGAGGGCAGGCACAGGCCCCAGCAGCTGCGGGAGGGTCGGTCAGCCAGGGCCCCCGCCCGCTGGCCACAGCCTGGCCAAGGACAGACTCTCCTCTCCAGCACCCAGGTCGTTCTCTATCAGGTGGGGACCAGCATGGCAGCCCCAGACGCCACAGGCTAAGAGGCCGCCAAGAGACCTTCTCCAGCTGGGGATTTGCTGAGATTCCCTGCTCCACGTCGGTCTCCCCATGTGCTGGGGTCAGCACCTGGTGAGCAGGGATCCCCAGGGGGACAACCTGGTCAGGCCACCCGTGGGATGCAGTTTATCCTCAGTGGTTGACAAGGACAGCAATATTAACCCACCTGAGGTTCTCATGCGGGAGCACCTTCCCACGCCCTTGCTGACCATCAGTCTTATCAAAGGCTCTCTGGCCGGAAGGGCACCTCAGGGCTGCCGGCCCCGGGCTTTGCCTCTGAATTGCTGTCACCCTGTGCCAGAAAGGGCTGAGATGGGTTTAACAGGTGAAAAGCTCAGCCTGTTTACAGTGGAGACCCTGGCACCGCAGGGCAGGAACCCGGGGCTCTGGCGCTGGGAGTTTAGGCCCCCGGCTCTGTTCCTGTGCTCCCATGGCACAGGGGGCCCCAGACGGCCCCACATTCCTCCCGTGGAGGGCTCGTCATCTGTCGGTTGGACACAGGGCCACCCACCGCTGCTGCCATGGTCGAAGCTGAGACACAGCCCAGAGCTGTGGCAACCACAGCAAAATCCCCCTCTAAGGCCCAGATGCGAGCATCTGTCACCCGGACCCTACGTGATGCCAGGTCATCAGACCACGAGTCAGCAGCCCGGGGGCCCAGACATCATCCTTAGGAGCAGAAGCCTGGCCAGGCCAAGGCGCTTTCTGGGTCAGCCCCGTCAGAGCCATCGATGGGAACCCGCTCGCCACCCCCCTGCCTGCTGAACGCTGCCTGGATCACACACCTTTCTCCCTGAGCGAGGGCTCTGGGAAGGCAAAAGAATATGCGCGTTTGTTACCTCGAACCCGAAAATGATTTGGAAAAACAGAAAGGCGTGTCTCTCCCAGCACTCACACCTGCCTGCTTCCACGCTCCACACACGCTGGCGTTGGCAAAGGAAGGGAAAATCTTTTTTTAAAAATGGGAAAGAGGAAATCTTTTTTTCCCTGGTAGAGGTTTCTCCCCCTTAATCCTTTTCAGATTCAGAGGATCTTCAAAGGAGCAGGTGCAGGAGCGCAGGGTCCCCGAGCCCCATCCTCCCTCCTGGGCTGGGGTGACAGGGGCCAGCCCGAGGCTCGTGAAGGGCAGCGCCCGACTCTGCGGCACGTTCCTGCTGCTGGCTCCCAGGAGAACGAGAAGCACTTCCCCGTCCTGGGAACAGGTTGGCGCCTCCGAGGAGTATTTTCCGCCTCTACTCGGCACGCCACCCCCCCCCCCCGCACCCCCACCAACCCCCCCGCGCCGGCTCCCACCTCTCGTATCGGAGGAAGACGTTGTTGAGGTCGTCGTTGACGTGCAGCAGCTCCTCGGTGACCTCCTCGTTGCACACGCGGGAGATGAGCTCCACGACGCGCTGCTGCATGGCGCGGCAGGTCCTGTGCAGCTCCTGGGGACACAGGTCTGGCTACCGCGGGTGCCCCTCGTTCACACTCTACTTGCTTTGCAAAGACGTGTGCCAGTTCGTAAAGCCACACGGGCCCAGGCTTGTCCACAAAGCCGGGCGTGTGCGGGAGGCCAGGTGGACCCCCGCCCCGCCCGCCAGGCGGTGCCTCCTGATGGACAAACGTCCGAGCGCACACTCTGCTGTGTGCAGAGTACGGGTTTGCACAAACCGTCTGGGAAATCTAAAAACGTGACTCTCTGCAGTTGCTTGTTCTCTTCAACAGACCATGCCAGACGCCGCCCTATCACTTGGGACAGGATGCCCCATCCTCTGTGTATCATCATGCATCTCACCCGCCAAGGCTCCCTGTGCGCTATGAACACGCCCTGAGCCCGCACCGCCGCCCCAGACTGCCTAGAGCGCCCCGAGCTCCCCTTCACCTCCAGTAGGCGAAGACTGGCTCCCAACCACCCCAGATGGTGAAGCCCCCCCAGAGGAGGCTTCACGGAGGCGCCGCCGGCCCGAGGAGAACCAGCCCCTCAGCAGACTGCAGGGAGCGTCTCAAGCACCCGGCACACACGCCCGAAGCACCAGTAGCACCCGCGGGGAAAGGCCAGGGCTGGATTCAGTCTCCCCCCAGAGCCCAGCCCCTGCTGGGTGTGGCAGCCAAGGCAGCAGCAAGCAGCCCTGACCATCAGCTGCCTGGGGGTCCGGCGCCCTGGGCTCGGCTCTCCCAGGGTGGGATGGGGGTGCTGGGAAGAGGTGAAGCCCTGCCGATGGCGCTGGGCACCACCACGGCAGCCAGGGTGGCTCTGCTCTCATCTGTCCGGACACTGATGGGTCTCTGTAGAGTTTCGCTCATGGAGGCGGCGTTCCATCGCTTTGCAGAACGTTTGGGAAGCGCTAGGTGGCTTCTGGGGCCTCGCCTGGAGGAGGGATGAGGCCCAAGGCCGTGCACTGGGGTCTGGCTCCCGTGGCCTTCAGCTGGGGCAGAGGGGGGTGGGACATCCCCCACCCGCTGGCAGGGCCTCGTGTGCTCTACGCCTGGGTTGGCACCCGGGGATCCCCCACGGAGCTTCGCCTAAACATGGCCCGGATCAGGGGTCTCCAGGGGTCTCTGCAGAGAGGAGGTTTCATCTTCTCCTTGCTTCAACCTTTTAAGTTACTGTCTTAAAAAAATTAAACAGGAAGAAACGAGAAGAGATTGCACGGGAGAGGAGGACCAGAGCATGAAGATCTGTGCCACCACAGACACCCACTGGCTGCCTGCGGGCCCTCCACGCGGTCACCAGCAGGCAGACCCTACCTGCCTCCAAACCACCCGGACAGGCACCTTCTTCTGGTCCTGAGCCGTGGACAGCCAGAGCCTGCCCGGCTTGCCCTTCCCGCCTGGCAACAGCTGGGACAGGAACTTCCTAAACGCAGGCGGTCTCAGTCTGGCCTCTGGGGTCTGGTTCTCAACAGAGGGGAGGGCGGCTGGTCACTGCTCTTGGTGCAAAAGCCCTCCATCCACCAGAAGACTTTGTAAAATGTCCTTTTTCTGTCTAATTCATCCCAATGCCTGTATCTTTTCTTCAAGGGACATTCTCCTCCCCACCTTGCAAAACAATCTTTTAATCATCTTTCTGGGTCTCCTCTGAACCCTCTCCAAGTTCTAAGGAGCAGGGAGTAAGGCCCTGAAGATCTGCTTTCTACAGCTGCAAAGGAGACAGGAGGGAGACAGAGTCTTTGTTGAAGAAAAAGGGGGAAATAATGAAGCTGAACACATAGAATAAACTAGATTTCTCTATAGGAAATGGTCCTGGCCCTCCTGGTTTTTGTTGAAATGAGAGGCAAGAAGCGAGAGGGGCTAAACCATCTGCTACTTGAAGACACAATGTGGGATGGGCCTCCTTCGTCAGCTGAGGGATGGCCGTGAAGGACGCCCATCCTGGGCGTCACTGGATTAATCACGCGTTATCACTAACTGCAGACAGAGCTGGAGAGGCTGATCTGGGGGCGGCGGGGGCACGGCCGCCGGCATCGGGAGCTTTAAAGATTCCCAAGGCCGGACTCCCAGGTGCAGCCAAGGGCATAAGCTCCAGCAGACAGAGACGCAGAGCCTCAGGACAGGGAAGACGCGGCTGGACAGCCCGTGAGGGAGGGAGATGGAGGCTGCAGGTTCCCCAGCGCTGCCCCCTGCTCAGAACCACCGGGACACCCGAGGGAGGGCGGTCGACAGCCTGCAAGCACGGAAGGACCTGCTAGGTGAGGGAGGAACTTGTGTCTGCTCCAGCGGGTGGAGCAGACAGACCGGGGCTGCAGGCACGGTGTGGACGGGCTTCCATCAGCCGCTTCCCAACCGTCCCACGGGGAGAGATTACTCCAGGCTCCGAGTCACCCAGCTCATCAGCGGCCAGGCCCAGAGGTGAAGCCAGGGATCCCTAAGGCGCGGCTCTTCCTGCCCTGTCGTGCTGCTTCCCAAAGCCTATCCAGGTCATGTGTTTGGAGGCGGGCCTGTTGCTGAGGATGTTCAGAAACAAGGCGGCACCAGGGATCAGCACAGGGTGGGGCTGGACAAGCCGCCTCCCAGGTCTCTCCCAGCCCAGAGAGGGAAGCTGCTGTGCTCCCTCTGGGGCCCCGCCCCCCCTCGCCCACCCTGCCCGAGTTCCTGCCACTCTGCGGGCCAGCGGCTGAGGCCACACCTGCAAGTCCTGTGCGAAGCACAGGAAGCCATCCGGACGCAGCCGGCCAGGATGCTGGTCGGCCGCCGCAGCGGCGCGCCCTCCCACCGACACCTCCCGTTTCCCGCTTCCCATTTCCTCCCAGCAGTTCACACTCAAATCCGCAGCAGCTCCTGTGGGCGTGAACACTTGGGCTGGTGACAAATGCATTTATTTCCCCTTTGAGCTCTGGGTAGCTTCTGCCCTGAGCATTCTGGCCACCCTCCAGCTCGAGTGAGGGGTCCCGGGGCACAGTCTGATCCCATCCCTTTCCAAGCAGACCGTGGCGCTTTCCCACGTGCAGCCCCGACCCCTGGGAGACCCTGCCCGGCTGGCTCAAGGAGCGAGGCCAGCGGCCAGGACAGCCGTGTCTGCTCACAGACCTGACGGCTCCCGAGTCTCTTGTGCCGAAAGGACAGCCTCCCACTGGCACCCAGAACCATTCTCTCTGTTTGACGTGTAAGATAGCAGCGAGGTCGGTAGGCTTGGAGTTGGAACCAGACAGAGGGAAGGGAAACGTCACGGGAAGCAACCTATTTTTGAAAACTGTGAGCTGACGCCAGGAGATCAGGTTCTGTTTGTCTTGGCTGATGGGCTTGTTTGCACACACACGCACATGCAGAGGTGTGTGCTGTCTGGTTGGCCCTGGCTGTCCGCAGGGCTGGCTTTGTTCTGCTACGCCTGCTACCAGGAACTCAGCTCTGTCCACTGCAAACCCCTGTCAGCAAGAATTCTGGTGCTGACACAGCACAAAGCTGCCTCAAGAGGCCCCTCAGTTCCTGCACTGTTCCTGGACTGATCTCAGATTCCTGCGCCTTGGGTAACGCCTGGAAGAACCCCGCAGACCGCAGCTGGAGGCCGACGCGGCACTGATGGCGCGCCTGGAGCTGGGCTGCTGCGGGCACTGGTCGCTCGGCGTCCAGAGCAGCCGGAGGGCCCGGGCCCAGGTAGGTAGGCTGCCCGCTGTGAGCTCCTCCAGAGCGGGGACCACAGCCCACACCTTGGGCAGGTCTCCCCCACCCCCACCCTCACCCCCACCCCCTTAGGGGCCGGAAGAGGGCACGGCAAGCAGCTGCTTGGGACCAGGCCACCTGGGAAGCACGCCCTCCTGGAGGACAGCAGCCAGTGTGGCCCTCAGGGGACCAAGACCGGCCGCCCCAAGGGGCAGGCGTGGGAGGTGCTCCCCGCTGGCCCTCACATTTCACGGCGTCCTCTCCACCCTCCGGGAGGTGCTGCTTCTGCGGGCGGGGCCGCTGCCACTTCCCACCGATGCCAGAGTCTCTGAGACGGTGTCAGGAGAGCTGGGCGCCAGCTCTGGGCCTGGCGGACCTGGGGCAGGAACCCTGCAGGCCAGCTCTGCTCCTGGACCCCTTTCCGCCTGGCTCCCAGACCTGCAGGTGGCCGGTGAGCCACAGAGCCTCCGGAGCCAGGACGTGGGCCACCCTGGCCGGGGACCCTCAGCTTCACCCCAGAAGTCTCAGAAGCGGCTCCCACGAGCAGGAACAGCTAGCGGTCCCTGCGTGTTTGTGACGTCATGTTGGGTGAACAAAGCGACACATAAAATCATACACCTGATATCACCTCAACCCCATCTGAAATAAACATGGAAAAAATGTCTGAAAGAAAATACATCAGAACACCGACAGTGCTTATCTGCGGATGCTGGGGTTAAAGAAAACTATTTTCTTCTTTGTACTTCCTTTTTCTTTCGATGGGCACGTATTTTGCAACTGGCATTTTACAATGAGGAAGAAACCTTTTTAAGGAGGATAAAGAAGAGAGCACCTGGGACTGGCCTCTGACCGCCTCCGGGATGCGTGGGCTGGATGCGGGCCTCCTCGGACTCGGTCCCTCTAGAGGACGGGCCCCGAACCCCATCCCGCCCGCCCCCGTGTGTCCCTGGCCCTCACCTGCAGCAGCTCCAGATCGGACGAGTCCTCCTGCCCGGGGACCATCTCCGTTAGCATCTCGGACATGACCTTTGTGTTTCCCCGAACGACGTCCAGTTCGCTCCGCAGCCTGGCGATCTGTGGGGGCCGGGGGAGGCGCGGGGACGGGGTCAGTGAGCCTGCACCAGGTGGACGCGGCCCGGCTCCGTCTGCGTCTGCGCACAGGGGGCGCCGGCAGCTGGCAGCTGGGAGCCCCGGGATGCGGGGGCAGTGCCGGGTCGGAGCGTGGGGAAGTGAGCCTCTCAGGCCCCGTTTCTGCTCCTTCACGTGGTGGAGAGCGTGGCCCCCAAGGCCCCTGCGGGTCTGGGGTCCTCGACTAGGAACCTCACAGTTGCAGGCTCTGGCCCGGAATCGAGGCTCCAAGCACAGCGGCCCCTGAGCCGTGCCTTCTCCACCCGCTCCCCATCCAGGGGTGCCTGTCCCAACTGCCAGCCCCACAGAGCTCCCCAAAGCCAGGACCCGGGCTGCCTCTCCCGCAGCAGGGACAGCTCTCTGAGCCTGTGTCCTCACCTGTGCAAAGGTGACCTCACAGGCCAGCCGTGGCCATCCAGGGGCACACCCCGCACTGCCCAGTTGGGTCTGCCTTCTCTCTTCACCGCATTCAGCCCCCTCTCGTCCTGCCCGTGTCCCCTCGCCCATCCCAGACCCTCCTTCCGACCGCTCCCGAGCTCCCCCCCGCGCAGACGGCCAATCAGGGGAGGGTCTCGGTGGCCGTCCAACTGCAAACGCGTCCGCCTTCCCTCTTCCCAGGGCCGCCTGGGAGGCCTGGTGCCGGCTGTGGCGGGGGCCCAGGAGGGGCAGAGCTAGTTTCAGCTGCGGCCTCCACCTCCTCCCCACTCCGGGGATCCCAGGGGCCTTCATGCCGCTGCCCAGCCGGCCCATGACGCCCGGTGGGCAGGAGAGAAGGACCGCCGCCCGGTCTACTGACAGGAGACCGAGGTTAAGCGACCCGGCTGAAGCCTCACCGGGAGCAGCGGACTGAGCCCAGGCCTGTCCGATCCCAGCCCCCCACCTGCCCGGCCGCCCCCTCCTCGGGGCCCCCAGAGCGGAAACGAGCACACACTCTGCTAACTGGACACAATCGCTTGAGCCCGCTGTTTAAATGAGGTTCCATAACATGACACTGTCACAAATAATAAATGAGAATTTAAAAAACAGAAACAGTGGATAGATTTTCTTTCAAGTCTGACCAATGCTCACTTTTTAACTAATGGAAATTCTATAGATTCGTCTAAAGACTCGTCTCCAGACTCCTCCAAAAGAATCCAGGTTGGCATTGAGGCAGCATTAGCTCCCCAGGAAATAACTCGGGGAGACTGGGCGTTGCTCGGGACGCAGCAGGACTTGGTCCTTCCTGCAGGCTCCGCCCTGGCCCAGGCTGCCTTCTCGCAGGATAAGTCTAAACCTCTCTGAGGGACACCCGAGGCCCTTCACAACTCCGCTCGCTCCGGTCCTGGGCTTTTGGCCTCACCTCCTGCTGTGATTCTCGCCAGCCCCGCCCCCGCCCCACCCACCTGCTGTGCCCCGAGCCCCCCACCTCCCACCTCGAGTGACCACCGCCCTCGACAGTGCGCCCTCAGGAGGGCCGGGCACTTGCATCCGTGTCGCCAACACCCTTCACAGGGCCCGTCTGGGGAGGCCTCCTCTGTCTCCTGGGAGACCGAGGGCAGCGGCCGGCGCGCCTGTGGCCCCAAAGCGTGCACGTACCTGCTCTGAATTGGCCGTGATGGGGCCCGCAGCGCTCAGAGCCGGAGCCTGCGGCGCCGAGGAGGAACCGCTGCTCGTCCTCGGCTGCGACTGGGACCTGGGCATGGCGGTGGCTGGGTCCACCTCCGGGACGCTCTGCACGGCAACGACAAAGCCTTCTGTCCGCCTGGGCCGCCTGGGCAGTGGCCTGGCACTGCCCCCGCCCCCCACCACCTCTCCTCCCTCCACGAACCTCACAGACACCGAGGCAGGCCAGAGAGGCAGCCCCCAGCGCAGCCTGTGAGGGCTCTGGCCACCCTCCCACCGTTAGGACCACCTCGGGATCGGAGGGGAGGGCCTGCTAGTAAGTTTTCTAATCAGGAATCCCCGTTTGGCACCAGAAGGTTACTTTTTGGCCTTTATAAGTGGACTAATATAAAGAGTAATGATGCAATTTACTGAACGTTCTTCGTAACTGCAGGAACCAGCACACTGCTCTGTGTCACAATTCGGAGAATAAAACAGGCTTGTTTACTCCACGAAGTGCAGCAAGTGGCTTGGAGGGATCACGTGAGAGAAACGCTAGGAAAGCCCAAGTCCTTGTGCTTCCCTCTGGGCACCTCGTGGCCCCTTGAACGTGAGCTGTGCCCAGGCGGGAGGCCTGCACGGCACTGTCCCTCAGAGATGGACAAACAGGGCCGTGGCAGAGGGAGCTGGGGTGGGCGCCTCTCCCAGATCCTGAGCCTCTGGCTCTCCCGGGGCAGGAGAGGGCCTGGCTGCCCCCGAAGAGGAAGGACGGCGTTGCCTGGGCACCTTCCCTCCTGAAGCCGCCAGCATGTGGGAGCGCCCTCAGCGGGCCCTCCCGGGGCTTTGCATCCCAAGGCTGGCGGGAGTCAAGCGTGACCACTCACAGCCCAAAGTAAATTTTAGATCCACTTGACTCGTCCCGTTGAAAAACCCAGGAGCAGGGACCCCGCCAGCCCGTCGGCGTTGCCGATGTGGAGGTGGGGCTGCTCCGGCCGCCCTGGGGAGATGCGGTCCCCACACCAGACGCCTGGGCTCGGGAGAGCAGGTGCCGGGACCCTCCCAGGACGGCTCCACCCTAGCGGCCATCTCCATGACAGCGTCCGCACTGCTCCTTTGTCACCTTCTCCCACAGTCGGGGTGAAAACTGGGGGGGGGGGGGGGGGGCGGTCCCTGAGCCACCAGCCACCAGCTGTCTCTCTCCCGCACCCGCTCGTTATCAACAAGAAACGCCCTGGAGCCCTAAGGAGGCTGAGGACGAGCTGAATAATTCAGAGGCTGTCTCTGCAACAGGCCCTCGGGGACGCGCCGGCCGCCGAGGCTCACCCGCTGGGGTGTGTGTATCGGGGACAGCGCGTCCAGGCTGGCCATGGGGAACTCCATGCCCTTCCTCTTCAGCTCCTCGTACGCGTGCACGACGCCCGTGAGGTCAGGGCTGCTCCGGAAGGCGTCGGCCCACGCCTGGAGGGGAGGAGGGGGCCTGTTAGGGGCGCCGGGGCGCTCAGGGCTGCCGCCCAGCCACGCTGCTCCTTCCTGCCAGCGCCACCAGGCTGAGCACGAACGAGAGCAAAGCACAGCACTCTGCCCAGCGTGGGGCACATCCTAGAGCGGAGACGGAGCAACCGCACCGAAGCACGGGGCTGAGCCCAGGAGATGTGCCCGGCAACGTGCGGCTGGAGAGGCCGCGCCCGCAGGACGTGCGGGGACAGCGGCGTGGCCTCCACGCTCCACGCGTGAAAGTCCAGGCTGACCCTAGTAGGTCAGGGAGCCGGGATCCACGCTGCCCGGCCGCCCTGACGGGCGAGGTGACTGCGGCCAGGGCAGGAGCACCTGCGCTACTCACAGCGTCGGCAGACAGGCGCCGTGTGGGACAGTCCGCTGGGAAGCTCGGCCACTAGGGTCCGTTACGTAAGACACAACACGGGGAGGAAGGAACACATATTTCAATAGGCTGTCGCTCGTCTCTGATTCAAGGAACGGTCAAAATTTATTTTTAAATTCTGTTCTTTGGAAGTTTTAGAAGGTATCAAAACAAGAAGTGCCTCCAAAGGGCACCCCCCCAAGAGGGGCCCAGAGGAGGAGGAAAGCCGTTCTGTCGGCAGCTCTGTCGCTGTCTCAGGGCCCAGCTGCTGGCCCCCATCTCTGACCAAGAGAGCAGTTTCCAAAAAGCCTCCTTCAGTTCGGCCGCTGCATCTCACGGACCACAAACCCTGCCGTGAGCCCGGCCTCCCGGGGCCCGCTCATCCAACTTGCACATGCAGGGACTTGTCCCCGCGTCAGGACAGCCCCTCGTGGTCACACCTCCTCCCGGACGCTGGTGGGGGGGCGCGTTTCACAGCCCGAGGGGAGGCGGGGAGAAGCAGGCGTGGCAGTCAGCTCCTCCTGGAGCCGCCTCCGGCCTTCGTTGCTGCGGGAGGACAACAGCTCCAGGGGAGCCCTTTTAACTTATGCCGCCTTCCACCCGCACCAGGTCTGACATAAGAAGACCACGACTGTTCTCTCCAGTCGGCGGACACTTCTTGGGCACCTGCCCAGCAGCTATCAGCAGGCCCCGTGGACGGCCCCGCAGGGGGTACGCATGCCCAGCTGACCAGTCAGGTCTCCTGCTCCAGGAGCCTGGCCCGGGGCCCTCGGAGGGCTGGGCTGCTCTGTGGGTAGAGGTGGGCCCTGGGTCTCACCCACATGCCAGCCCGGACCAGGGAGCAGGGAGAGCCTGCCTGCTGGGACGGCGTGGACACTCAGGAGAAGGTCTGTCCCCTCCCTGGCCATCATCCCGGGGTTCTGGGGAGCCTGCCTTGTCATGACCGCCACCGCTCTTCGCCTACGCAGCTGGGGTTGGCACCTGCTATTTAACCAACCAAGCAGTCCTGGCTAATCGCCCCCGTCCTGGGCGGGGCCCCCGTGCAGTCTGGGTGCGGGGCTGCTGGCAGAGTCTGTGTCCACGGCAGTGCTCTCTCCTGACCACGCCCCTGACGCCGGCACCCTGGGGGGAAGCACAGGGCGGGAGATGCCGTGTGCCTCGGGCACCTTCCAGGCCGGTGCCCACACCTGTGCCCCCCACCCGCCGAGTCTCCCGGGGCACAGAGAAGGCAGTCAGACAGCATTTGTCAAGTCAGAGCGAACGTGGCCTCACCGATGCGAAGCTTCCTGCTGCAGGGACAGGGGAGGATGGCCACGCAGGCGGCCAGCGGACTGAGGCGATGGTGACAGCGCAGGAGCCCCTCTAGACGGCTGGCCCCGCTGAGAATCACGACCCTGCCCCGGGGGCCGCGGCCTCGGGAGGTCTGCTTCCCCACGAGAAGCCAGGGAGCGGCAGGGCGGGTGCTGTCACAGCAGAGGGCCTGTCCTGGGAGCTGCGGGTCAACATCACAGCGCCCGCCTCTGCCCTACGCCCCGCCCCGCCCGCCCGCCCGCCCGCCTGTGCCCACGTGTCAGGGGTTGGAAGGCCCAGAGGGCGTTCCGATCTCCCTTCCCCCGGATCGCACACCAAAGAACGGGCTAAAGCCTTATGCAGACATGAGCCATTTGTTCCAGACCCCTCAAGTTTCGACCAAGTTTTAAATCATCCAATTTCAGATCAATAAACAATCGCTGATTTAAACAATGGGTTCCGCTCCCTGGACAAAAGGAGGCTGCTGTCCCGTCCTGCTCGTGCTCCTGGGCTTTCTCACTCACAGGGACAGGGTCTCGGGAGCTGCCCATCCACAGAATCTGCTGCAAGCCCGGCCACCGGCTCCCTGCCACCTCCTGAGAACACGGCCCCCCCGGCCCCTCCCACCCCCCGCCATCAGCTCCCCTCTTCAGTGGAAAGAAAGAGAATTTTTAGACTCTACTGTGGGGGGAGTGCGGGAGGCAGGGATGAGGTCCCTCCACCAGAACCATGTCCCTTCTGTCCCGGAACAACCCCAGGGAGGGGCTGAGGGTGGCACAGAGTGGGGGGATGTCCCACAAAGGGGACGTCACGGGAGGCCCGCCCTCTGGATGGGCCCCCTCCTCCCGGGCCACCGGGAGCCCTGTCCCTTCCAGAAGGGCCTGCTGCATCTGGCACGCTGGCCTCTTGAAGGGCAGGGCCCCTCGAGCACACGAGCCTGAGGGGGTGTCTTTCCGTGCGGCCCGGGGAGGTGGGGCGGCAGGAGGGCAGCCAGAGGACACGGCTGCCTGGCTGAATGGAGGGATTAGGGGTGGAGGGGAGGGGGGAGGGACGGGCATCCTGACTTCACAGCGGCCCAGACGGCGGCAAACGTGCACTGGAAACGCCAGCTCTGTGGGCCACCCTGGGACCACGATGCCTGGGGTCAGCCTTCTAGGAAGGCGCCAGAGGGACGGTGGGTGGGGAGCGAGGGGGCCGTGCAAACTCCAGCACCTGTGTCCCCACAGGCACGGGAGACTTCGGAAAAGCTGCAGCCCTTGCCCTCCCAGGGGATCATCAGACCGTAACTTTTCATTTTAAAAGCATATTCAACATGGAAATAACATCACCTCCTTTCCAAGACTGGTTTAAAAAGGCCGACGGGACGCAAAACCTCTGTGCACCCGTCAGACGGGCTACGAGGAAGATGACGGCGAGGACGTGGGACACTAGGACACCTGCTGCTGGCGGGGGGGGGGGGGGCCGCTGGCGGGGGGGCGCTGCGTGGGAGCAGCCTGGAGGCGGCTCCTCCAGCCCCAGCCGAGCCTTCGGAGGAGGTGGCCCCGGCCGACACCCTGACCGCACCCTCCCGAGAACCGCCCAGCTAAGCTGTTCCTGAACCCCTGGTCCACACAAATTAGGAGGTAATAAACGTCTGTTGCTCTAAGCTGCTAAGTTTGGGGCAATTTGTTACAGGACAGTGAATAACGAACACGTCCCAAAGTGTCACCTGTGCTCTCGATGCTCCAGGCCTTTGCACACACTGCTCTCTCTCTGCCACGCCCCTTGCACTCTGACCTTTCCACCCAGCTTATCACCCCTCAGGGTTCAACAGAATTGTCACGTCCTCAGTGAATCCTGAACACCATCCCCACGACACCAGAGTTGGCCCCGCCCTGTGGCACGTGGCCCCGGCACGTGGCTCCGTTAGGCTCCAGGCCTGTCCCCCATAGGCAGCCGAGGGCCAGGCACCCGGACACAGCCAGCGACGGCCAGGAGAGCCACCGCTGAGGGTGTCATCTCAGCGGGATGAGGGTAAAAAACAAGTGCTTCTCAACAAATATTTAAACCCAGAAGCACCCATTCTTTCCTCCAAATGATGGGGAAGCGTTGAGGACTTGCTGATGGGAGGCCCCGCCTTCCTCTCTCCCCACGGACGAGCCGAGGGGAGCCGCCGACCCACCTGGATGAGAGCCAGCACCTTGTCCTGCACGATGGTCGGGGGGTTGCTCTTGGGAGAGATGATTTTGACCAGGACGCCGTCGATGAAATCCCGGTTGGCCACGAGGACGTGGAAGCGGTGGCCACAGTTCTTCACGCACGTCTCCAGCACCTGATGTGGGCGGGATGGAAACAGAGGTCACCCCCAGGGGCCAAGGAGACGCTGCCCCCTCTCCCCACTGCCGACCATCCTGCCGACAGGCTCCTCCACAGGCAATCCGGCAGGACACAGGTGGCCCCTTGCTGGCTGGGGTCTCTGGGCCTGCACAGCAGTCGGGCGGCACCGGATCCGCACGAGAAGGGTACTGGGGTCTCAGCGGGGTCAAAACGACCAAGCATCCCTGGAAACGAGCCTCTGGGTTGGTGGCGACAGCCGGTGGACGTAGGCCCTCCCGGGTGGAGGCCACTGGAGCAGCCTGCACTGCTGGTGAGTTACTGGGCCTGGTCGTGAGGAGGGGAATGCCCCACATGGCCGCACAACCCTGCTTCCACAACTGAGACCGGCAGTGACCCGGGTCTCCCACCCCCATACGCGGTTTGTGGCCTTGGCCACATTTGAATCAACTCTGCCCCTCCTTCCTCGTCCGGAAAAATAAGTTACACAGGCCTCGGCCACTAGAAAAGCACAGCGCTTGTGGGTTCTGACCAATGGCCAGCGCGGGCTTGAATCTCAGGTCCGCTTTCAGGGCCAGTCTGCCTGAGCTCAGCTTCCCCGCCTGCAAAGTGGGTGCGAGTGCCCCGCTGCAGGGCTGCAGTTAGGGTGAGCGTGTCTGAGGCGCAGACCTGCCTGGCGGGCCAGTGCAGGAGGACGTGTCATGGGGTTACTGTCCTGGGCCCCCACCGCACGAGCGAGGGGCCTTGAGCTCACAGCACCCACTGGAGGGTCCCTCCAGCCTCGCAGGCAGCTCTCCGGACCCGGTAGCTCTCTGGAAACCCCCTGACCCGGACGATGAGCTGGCCCCTCCCACGCTGGCACTCAGGCCACAGCTGGCTGGTGGGGGCTGCCTCCACGGAAGGACGTCACCAGCATCAGGGGACACTGCTGGCCGCCTTGCTTGTCCTCATTCGCCTAAACTAACTGACCACTGGTGACCCCATGCAGCCACTCCCCGGGGCTAGGGTCGGACAACGGGGCTTTCCCTGGACAAAAGCTCGGTCACGGAGAAAGTTCCTAACAGTGATGTTAGGACGCGACTGCATGGCTGACCCAGGGGAGACCCTTTCACGTCGTACGTAATTTCACTCCATCCTCACAACTCATTCACCCTTTTTATGTGGAGGTTGTTATCCCCTTTTTTTTTTCAGAGTTAAAAGGCTTAGAAGGTGAAGAAAGGGGTGTAGGTACAAATTGCTGGTCAGGCCAGAAGCAGGACGGGACCCCCTGCAGCCTCCTCTAAGCCTCCGCCCGCCCTGAGGCGCAGGGCCACCCTCCTCCAAGATCAGTGAGTGCCTCAGACGACAGGCAACCTCTGCCACGCTCTCGTTCCCTCATTCGGTCCTTAAAATGCCCTGGACAGAGGCAGTGGGGCCGCCCGGCAGAGCAGGAGCTGTGGAAGAGCCCCCCGGCTGGCAAGCCCGCTGCAGGCTGCTCTGCCAGAAAGGCAAATCTGTCGCTGTGGGTTGTTGGGCCTGAAGCACGGTGGGAATTTTCCTGAATGCAGCTAAGGCCCGCGGAGTAGGCAAACGGCGCCTCCAAGCAATCAGAACCACACTAATGCCTGAGCAGGAAGCCCCAGACCTCTGACCAACTCCCCTTGGTGGGGGCAGATATGAAGTTAAAAGGCCCTCAGGAAGCGGGAGGACTGTGATGGATGAACAGGGTTATTTAGTTCAAGGACAAGACAGAGAAGCCACGAGAGTAGACATGAGCCCGGGCAGTGTGTGCCAGGCTGGGCCTCCAGCGGACGAAAAACGGGTCTGCACCTTTCACAAATCTCCCAAAGCCATCACAGGATTTGCAGCAAAGGCCTGACCACATCAAAATAAACAAATACTTAGGAATAAATCTAACCAATGTGGTGAAAGATCTGTGCCCTGAAAATTACAAGACATTGGTAAGAGAAAGTAAAGACACAAGTAAATGGAAAGGTATCCCATGTCCTTGGATCAGAAGAATTAATACTGTTAAAATGTCCACAGTACCCAAAGCCATCTACAGATTTCACAGAAACAGAAAAAACAATCCTAAAATGCATATGGAACCATAAAAGACCCTGAACAGCCAAAACAATCCTGAGAAAGAAGACCAAAGTGGGAGACATCACACTTCCTGATTTCAAACTATATTATGAAGCTATAGTAAACAAAACAGTGTGGTATTAGCATAAAAATAGACACACAGACCAATGGAACAGACCTGAGAGCCCAGAAATAAACCCTCACATATACTGTCAACTAACATTTGACAAGGGAGCCAAGAATGCTCAATGGGGAAAGGACAGTCTCTTCAATAAATGATGTTGGGAAAACTAGATAGTCACATGCAAAAGAATGAAACTGGACCTCTATCTTACACCAGTCACAAAAATTAATTTGAAACGGTCTAAAGACTTAAATGTAAGACTTAAGGAAACACTAAATGGTGGCCCTCATGCTCTACTACAGGAAGGAAGGAATGGCAGGGCCCACAGTGGAGAGATCTCCACCCCAGGCAGCTACCACGACGCTGGGCATGGAGCGGGAGGTGTTAGATGCCAGGAAAATGGCCTGCGTGCTAAGAGTTCATGAGTTTTGCCCGTCCCTGGTGATTTTTGTTACTGAAAACAGTTCATTTTGGGTATCACTCTGGGTTTAGTGAAAGCTGCGGTTGAAACTCTGAGGAAAAAACAAAAGCTTTCAACTCCCTATTTCTCAACTGGTCTTTTTCTCATTATTCAAATCCCAATTCCCTGGCAGGGAACTCTAATAAGTCTTGGGTTTTCACTTGGGCAAGAAATCCAAACAGTTTCCCTGCTTTAAAAGGAACATGTTATGGCTGTTTTGGATAAACAACCCACTACTCAACCCTACAGGGAGGTCCACGTGCTGACCTGTTACAGTTTCTATTAGAGGAACATGTCGTGGCCTGGTTTTTGCCACATTTGAAAAAATGTTAGATTTCAAGACAGAAATAACACCTGAAGTTGTCCCTTTTAATTTTCTGACATCTGAAAGATGGGCAAAAATCTGGTCTGTTCCTTCCTGAAAGGAGTCACTTGCTGACTTTCCCTAGACCCTCTGCGGCCATGTTCAGTTTTTATCCCATGATCCAGTCAGCACCTCACTAGCTGTGAAGTCTGGGCAAACCTCTGGGCCTCTCCGAGCCTCAGTTTCTGCATCCGTTAAAAGCGGATGAGGAAACCTATTTGGGAAGGTTTCTGGAAGCATTTGAGTTAACATCTGAAGAGCTAGCCTAGTCTCGGGCAGGTGCTCGGTGGAAGTCGGCACTTTTACAAGGAGGAAGCTGAGCCCTAGAGAAGCAGCTGGCCTCAGTGCCTCACAGCAGGCTGCTGGCCACCGGGGACCCACGCCCAGGCCTGTGGCTTCTCTGCTCTGGGCTTCTGCACCGGACAACACTGCCCGTGCCGCGTCCCTGCTGGCTCACCCGTCTCAGAGGGTGGGAACACTGGGGCGGCAGCAGAAGGCACAGCTACCCCTAGCAGCGCTCACTCCCGGCTGTCCCCCAGCTGCGGCTCCCGGACGCTCTCCCGCCCCGGGGGAGGGCCGGGGGGCACTCACCGTCAGCGCCAGCATCACCTCTCGGTAGTTCCGGTTCCCGTTGAGCCGCTTCTTCAGGGCTCGAATGGCATCCTTTGGCCTGGAGAATAGACATATGCAGATGTTGCCAATCCCACCGAGGCCCCAGCCTACAGAGTCAGGGCCACTCGTGCCAACTAGCATGTACACGAGGTTACTTGCTACCGCCTGTTGGTAAATGTGAAAGACTGAAAACAAACGAAATGTCCATCAATGTGAATCAGGTTGAATTAAATTGTGTTTATCCATACAACGGAGTACTATGCAGCGGCACAGAAGAATAAAGACACTCTTAACGCACCAAAGATACAGACTAGCGTCGTCTGCAGAGCAGGGCAGAGGGGATGCAGCCATGTGAGTTACAAGAGGACAAGGAATGCCCAGCGCACACATCTTTGCCAGCAGGGGACCCTGGAGGGAGCCGCCCCGGGGAGGGCGCCAGGGCCGAGGAGGAGGGGCTGTTCCCCAGGTCACAGGCTGCAGCCCTCTTAAATTCCACATCACATGCGAGTATGATTTACCCAGAACAATAACCAGCCTGCCGCTGGTGGGTTCACTGAAGGGAACCCGCCAGAGAAACACAGGCGAGAACGGCCAGGTCCCTGTGCAGACCTGGATGTCCAGGTTCTAGGCTCTGCGGAACTCCTTTTTCCCTGAGAAAACTGAAGTCGGTCTGCTCAAAACCCTGGGAGTTGTGTGTTTTAGGTACCAGATCTGAGCCCGCTTCCGGGGGCCCTGTAGGCAGAGCTGCAGGGGCCTCCAGCCGACAACAGCTCCGTCACGCCGGCTGTCTGCTCCCAGTACACATGCCTCCTGAAACCACAGCCACGCTGGGAGGCGGGTCTCCAGCCAGCCCCTGAGGGCATCTCCTAGGCGCAGTGCCCGTGTCTAAGGGTCCCCAGGCGCCCATGGCCCGCTCTGGGGAACCCCACCCTCTGCTATCACAAGTGGGCTCCTGCCGCCCACCCATCAGCAGGCCAGCATAATCTGGGTCTTTCCTAAAGTGAAGGTTCATAAATTGGGGCCTCCTATTCCGACAGTTTGGAAATGCAATCTATTTACCAGGACTTCCCTGGTGGCGCAGTGGTTAAGAATCCGCCTGCCAATGCAGGGGACACAGGTTCGAGCTCTGGTCTGGGAAGACCCACCCAGGGTCACCCAGGCCCCTGGTCCCTCTCTCCTGCCCTGCCATCCACCCACCTTGCCTGCTGACCCCTGGGCGGCTGCTGGACCCCACCTGGATGCCCCTCCCCAGGAGCCTGGCATTGGTCTCCCTCGTGCAGCCCATGTCGCCCTGGGTCACGACCCCCTTCGTCCTCAGGCCGTGAGTCCCCAGGGACTTTGCCCACTTATTCTCTTACCTCACGAATGTGTCCAGGTGGTGGGGACGTGGCCGTAAGGAAGACAGATGCCTGCCTCAGGGAGCTCGGGGCCCGGGGCTTTGGGGGCGAGGCAGACACTCCCTCCCACACACATCAAAACACGCGAGTCTGAGCTGTGATGAGCCCAAGTACAATACGGGGTGTGAGGGGATCACACAAGGGGGGCTTATCCGCGGGGCGTCGGGACAGGGAGAGAGCAGGCTTCCTCTCATTCAGGAAGAGGCCGACAGCAGAGGCCAGGACCCTCCCTCGACAAGGCAGGGGGAGGGGCTGGGCTCCAGCCCCCATGGGACGAGGACGCTCCGTTCCGACACGTGTGCACGTCCCGCGCTTCCTGGGGACCCGCAAGCTGGGCATGAGAGTGGGAGGTTCACGGAACCAAAAGACCAGCGGGGCCAGAGAGACGCCAGGAAGGCCCGTGGGTGAGGGAGGAGCTCGGTGTGGCAGACGGAGGGGCGGGCGACATGGGAAAGGGAGCTGGAGCGCCCGGCCCGGCGGGTGACCCAGAGGAAAGCTCAGCCGGCCGGCCTGAGCCACCTTCCGGCCTCTGGTCCAGACGCCCCCACCCCCCACCCCCCGCAGCCGCACTTCCCACTTCCTCCCTTCTGCACCCATGGCCTCGGCCGCCCGTCCAGCACCCACCTCGGCCTCCAGAGGCCGCGCCCCACCCGTGGGCTCAATAAACGTGGACAGCTGGACCCACGAGCGTCTGAGGGGCCGGGGGCGGGGCGGGCAGGAAGGAGCCCGGGGGCTGCGGGGTTAAAATGCCTTCTCCCCAACACATCCCATCTCCTGCCAGGACCGAGCTGGTCGCCCGCAGCTCCCCTCCCAGAGGGCTCCCAACCTGCTGCCCCCAGGGCGGCCAAGCCCTCCACCCCTCCCGCCAGCGTTGCCTCTGAAGGGCTTGAACCTTAGCTGAACCTCTGACCCGGCCTGCTGGGCCTCGGGTTGCAGCTGCCCCAAACGTTGGATTATCTACCCTGTCTCTCCTCTCAGGTCCACAGTGCAAATTCCACCGGCTCCGCCTTCAGAAATGCTCAGACTCTCATGGCTTCTCACCCCCTCTACTGCCACCCCGGTCGAAGCTGCCATCGCTTCACACCAGGGTGATCGTGACAGCCCCAGCCCGGCCGTCCTGGGCACGGCAGCCAGCGTGGTCCCTAAAATGAACCTCAGGGACTTCCCTGGTGGTCCAGTGGCTAAGACTCCATGCTCCCAATGCAGGGGACCCAGGTTCAATCCCTGGTCAGGGAACTAGATCCTGCATGCCGCAACTAAGAGTCCACGTGCTGCAGCTAAAGATCCCGAGTGCTGCAATTAAGACCTGGCGGAGGGCTTCCCTGGTGGCGCAGTGGTTGAGAATCTGCCTGCCAATGCAGGGGACACGGGTTCGAGCCCTGGTCTGGGAAGATCCCACATGCCGCGGAGCAACTAGGCCTGTGAGCCACAATTACTGAGCCTGCGCGTCTGGAGCCTGTGCTCCGCAACAAGAGAGGCCGCGATAGTGAGAGGCCCGCGCACCGCGATGAAGAGTGGCCCCCGCTTGCCACAACTAGAGAAAGCCCTCGCACAGAAACGAAGACCCAACACAGCCATAAATAAATAAATAAATTAATTAATTAATTAAAAAAAAAAAAAGACCTGGCAGAGCCAGATAAATTAAAAAAAAAAAAAAAACTATTAAAAAAAAAAAAATGGGGACTTCCCTAGCGGTCCAGCGGTAAAGAATCCGCCCTACAATGCAGGGGACGTGGGTTCGATCCCTGGTCAGGGAGCTAAGATCCCACATGCCGCGGGGCAACTAAGCCCGCCGCCTCATCTAGAGCCCGCGTGCCACAAACTACAGAGCCCACACCACAACTGCAGGAGAGAAAACCCGCGCGTCACAACTAGAGAGAAGCCCATGCACCACAAGGAAATATCCTGCATGCCTCAATTGAGACTTGATGCAGCCAAAAATAAATTAAATAAATAAATAAGATGAAACTCAGACCAAGTGGAAGCCAGGGTCCCTGCCTGGATCCCGGCCCCCCGGCCCCGCTGCTGTCCCTCAAACACGACAGACCCCCTCTGTCCTGGAACTGTGCGCTGGGAAGCCCTTCCCTGGCCTGGGCCTCACACCTCCGCCCCTCGAGCCACCTGGGCCAGGCCCTCCTGGGTGACTTGTTCACAAGCACTCACCCCCAGCTCTTCCTCCCCAGCCGTGTCACCAGCTGAGCAGGGTGCGTGGTAACTGTCCTGCTCATGGCGCAGGGGAGGGACTCCGTCCGTCCCGTCCCTGCTGTGCCCTCAGTACTCGCTCTGGGACCCGGCATGAGGTGGTCACTCAGGACATGTTTGTTGAATGAAGGCAGGGCCAACCGTCAGTGGCTGGTCCCCAGCCTCCACGTGGCAAGGCCAGTAAGGGCAGCGCCAAGGCCAGGGCTGCCCAGGTCTGGAGATGGTTTAAGAGGGTGTGGCTACCGTAAATTCCATTTTTATGGTGTGGACAGAGGGCCACACACCGACTAACTTGGAAGCGGTACACATGGAATGTACCTGTGATGCAGAAGAGGACGTAAATACAGCAGCAAGAACAGGCCCAGCAGCGCAGGGGTTGGGGGGCCTGGGCCTCGCAAGCCTTCCCCGCGCCCTGCCTTCCACTACACACCCCGGGGGCCTCTCCCTCCTGGGGCTCCAGCCAGTCCCCAGGGCTGCGGAGGGCAGGAGGAGGTGGGGATCGGGCTGCAGGGGACCCGGAAGCCGAGCAACGTCATTCCCTTTGTGATTGAAAGAGGCGGTCACTGCTCTGACTCTGAGCGGGCGGGCGGGCGGTGGACGGAGGGGTGAGGGAATGAGGAGCACCACTTGTCAGATGTCAGGGCAACAGGCTGGACACAGACCGACTCGAGTGGCCCACCACCCGCCTGCCCCGGGCGGGGGACACGCACCCTTCCTCCGTCTCGTTGATGATGTCGCAGATCTCCATGTTCAACGTCCAGTCCTCGCTCTGTAGGGAGCCGTCTGTAGCCTTTTCTGCAAATTCAGAAAGAAAACTGGCTTACACTTCTCCTGGAATAAGGACCCCGGCAGGAAAGAGGAGGGACCCGGACCCACCCCACTCTCCCACCAAGCAGACGGGCTGAGCCGACAGCAGCTCTGGGTGCTGCTCCCGTGAGAATACCTGGGAGGGGGGCCGAGGGCTGACTCCTAACGCTGCCCTTCATTCACCAAACTTCCATGAGCTAGAACTCTTACAAGAAAACGCAGGGGAAAGGCTTCATGACGTCGGGTGTGGCAATGATTTCACTCATGGACGTGACACCAAAAGCACAGGCAACAGAAGAAAAAATAGATAAACTGGACTGCACAAAGATTTAAAACTTTCTGTGCATTAAAGGACACAATCAACAGAGTAAAAACGGAGTGACCTACGGAATGTTAGGAAATATCTGCGAATCTGAGAAGGAGTTAGTATCCTTTAGAATAAATAAAGAAGACCTGAACAGACATTTCTCCAAAAAAGATATACAAATGGCCAAAAAGTCCATGAAAAAAGAAGTGTTAAATATCACTAGTCATTAGGGAAATGCAAATCAAAACAACAATGAGATACCACCTCACACTCACTAGGATGGTTGCTATCAAAAAACACAGAAAATAGGGACTCCCCTGGTGGTCCAGTGGTTAAGACTCTACCCTCCCAATGCAGGGGGCCCAGGTTCGATCCCTGGTGGGGGAACTAGATCCCACACGCGTGACACAACTAAGAAGCCCACATGCCGCAACTAAAAGATCCCTTGTGCCACGACGAAGATCCAGTGCAGCCATAAATAAATAAATAAAATATATATTTTAAAAATCCAGAAAATAACAAGTGCTAGAGAGGATGTGGAGAAACTGCTTGTGCACTGTTGGTGGGAATGGAAAATGATACAGCCCTTATAAGAAATACGGCAGGTCCTCAAATTATCAAAAAGAGAACTACCATATGATCCAGAAATTCCACTTTTGGGTATACACCCAAAAGAGTTGAAAGTAGGATCTCAAAGAGATATTTTCACACTCATGTTCACAGCAGCATTATTCACAATAGCCAGGAAGCAACCCAGGTGTCCAGCCACAGATGATGGATAAACAAAATGTGGTAGGGTCACAAAATGGAATATTATTCAGCCTTAAAAAGGAAGGAAATTCTGACACCTGCTCCAACATGAATAGAACCTCAAGGATATTATGCTGAGTGAAATAAGCCAGACACAAGAAGATAAATACTGTATGATTCCACTTATTTGAGCTTCCTAAAGCAGTCAAATTCATAGAGAGAAAGTAGAATGGTGGGTGCCAGAGGCTGGAGGCAGGAGGTGGTGAGTTGCCGTTGAATGGGGCCGGAGCTTCAGTTTTGCAAGACGAAAAAGGTCTAGAGAGCGGTTGCACGACAGCGTGAATGTATTTAACACTTAAAAATGGTGAAGATGGCCAATTTTGTTATGTGTGTTTTAACACAATTAAAAATTAAAAAAAAAAAAAAATCCCCCTAAGGTAGGCATGATTCTCTCCCACGCTTAGAAAAGAAGGAAGTGAGGCTCAGAGGTGGGGTCCTTGGCCGGGATCACACAGCCGAGTTGGTGGCACTGACATGCGGTCTCAGGTCTGTCTGTCTCTAACACACACCTAGGCGTTTGCTGATATGGCCTCAGCAGTTAGCACAGGCGAGCTTGGACCCAACGTTGGGATCTTAACTGAATTCCAAGCCTGCCCCATCCTAACTACACAATTCTCGAGAGGGAGACCATCACCACCCTTTCAACAACAGCTTCAAACCACCCGCACTTCCACTGACGCTCCATAAAAACCCCGCGACCTCGGCACGTGTTCGAAGTGGCCTTGTTTTACTGGAGGCAGCTGCGGAGAAGGGACGCTCGTTTTGTACACAACACCCTGGAACTCGCACGCCCAAACGAAGGCTGTCCTTACAAGCGGTGAGCACACCCTCCAAACAGCCACTGCTGCAAACGTCTGTGCGACAGCCTTCCGTCTGCGTGGAAGACGCCTCACTGCTTTAATGTTTACCAGAAAGGCTATATCCCCAACCTTTCCACCCCCTTCATTCGTCACCCTGGTCACCCGAAGACTCCCTACCCGCGAAGGAGCGAACCCGCCCCCAAGCGGTGAGAGTTGCCCCTGAGGAGCCGGTGCGTGCTGGGCGGGGGATGGGGTCTCAACCACCAGGGCCCACGGTGCCGCCTGGCAGGAGCATTTGATCGGGGAGAGCAGGGGCAGGCACGCAGGAGGAACGGCCAAAGCACCGTCCAGTCTAGAGAAGGGAAGACCGAGGGCGGAGGCTGCTCGAGGCGAGGGCAGCACGAGGCAGCGTCGGGACGACCCCTGCCCCCCCCACCCCCGCCCCGCTCGCCGGGCCACTCGGCTCTCTGAAGGGCCCTCCCCTTCAAGGTGTCCGCGCCCAGAGGAGGGGACTCCCCCTGGGGTCACACAGCAGGGCTGTCTGCGGCCACAAACCCAGCGGCCTCTTAATAAAGCCGCCCTGCCTGCGATCCTTCGGAGCCAGCGAAGGGACAGGCCAGCTGGCCAAGGGGCCGCCCTCCGCCGGTGGTCTGTCTGGTCGCAGCACGGGCCGCGGCACAGACTCAGGAAGAGAGAGCGGCAGTGGCACCGTGGCGGGGCCACGGGGACACTGTCTTGGAGGCTTAACAGAGGAAACGTTCAATCAATGAACCTCACACATCCAAGTTCGGGGTAGCAGCAGAGTCCATGAACCTGCCCCTCCCCCTCCCTCCTCCACCAGCACCGGGAAGGGGGTCAAAGGCATGAGAACCCATCCTCGGGGTCAGCGCTCTGTATTCAATTACCGGGGTTCTGAGTTTTCAAGCTAAAAGATAGATACTCCTTTTGATTATAAAGAACCAACTCCCAAAGAATGCTTCTTTCTTTTCATTTTGCTGGAAATGCCACAGAAATACAGCTGTGGGTATTTGGCTCGGCTGAGACAGATGAAGGAGGTACGGCTGACAAAGGAGCTCAAATCAGTTCTCGCTTTCCTCTCCTCATAAAAGAATTCCCCCCAGCAACAGAACTGAGTTGGATCTGATTGCCCTGCAGCCGTGGCCACTACCACGGGCTGGGCTCCCTCCCTCGGTCCTGTCCCCAGGCCAGAGGATGCAAAGTTCAGGCTCATTTCTTTTATCACGTAAATTGTCAAAACAGAAGATAAATCCTGGTGCAACAGCAGAAACACAATGCTCCAGGGGGCAAGGGCCAAGTCGTTCCCGCCAGCTAGCCCTTGGGATGGAGAAAGATCAAAGCACCAGTGACCCGGGCTGCAAAGGGCTGACCTTTTAGAGGTCCCCGGTGATATGCTAATGACCAGGGGCTGAGCAGGCCCGGGCAGGGCAGGGCAGGGCAGGGCTGGACAGGGCTGGACTGGGCTGGGCTGAGCCCGGGCAGACACAGCTCCCATTAAACCTTCAGCGTAAAGGAGTTATGTCATCCTGACGCTGTTGCCATGGCATTTTCTCCATTCAGAAAAGGCCGCCTCCTGCCTGGCGTGGGCTGGGGACCAGGGTGCCTTGAAGGTCAACCCTGGGACCTCCCTAGCGGTCCAGTGGTTAAGTCTCCGCGCTTCCACTGCAGGGGGCACGGGTCTGATACCTGGTCGGGGGCCGCTCGACCCTGCCAGCCATGACAGTGCCCTCTCCCAGCACGGCTTTTCTCCAGCAGCCCACCCCTCACCCCTCCCACGCAGTGGGAAATCCCAGGCGGTCCTGCTGCGAGGAGCCTCCAGACCCAGTGGCTTGGTTTCTTGGCTGCGGACGTCCACACCCTGACGTGAAATGTAGCAACTTCAGAAGCAGCCAGCACCAGAAGGCAGAAGAGGGCTGGATTAGCATGTTTGCATTCAGCAACATCCTTTTGGTGAGAACGGAGGAAAAAACAGCCAAATTTTCTACCTCCCCAACAATCAAGAGTGTGAGAAGGAGCCCAGAGGTGCCGGCGCAAAGAAACAGCGCTCCGGGTTGCTTCGTGCCCGGTGTGGAGAAAGGAGGAAAGGGGGTCTGGGTGGGCAGGAAGCTCATCTGATGATACGCACCAGTGACGGAAGCAGCCTTCTGGATTCCGGATTGCTGCATGCTAGTGGGGCAGGTGGGCACAGGCCAGCCAGGGGGAATGCTGCATGCTAGTGGGGCAGGTGGGCACAGGCCAGCCAGGGGGAATGCTGCATGCTAGTGGGGCAGGTGGGCACAGGCCAGCCAGGGGGAATGCTGCATGCTAGTGGGGCAGGTGGGCACAGGCCAGCCAGGGGGAATGCTGCATGCTAGTGGGGCAGGTGGGCACAGGCCAGCCAGGGGGAAAGAAAAATCAACCCCAACACTGTACTCAGAGCCATGGCGGCCTCTTGCTCCAGATTCCTAACCTGCTTTGTGAATGTTAATTGCAGCCGGTCCTCTTCCACTGGAGAGCCTCACCCCTGCTTTATGGGATGTCCTTTTCTACGCCAGCAGGCCCCACTCCTCCCTCACCCCTCTTAAAAGGCAGATAAAGTACATCTGACCAGCCCGCAGACTACAGAGGCAGCTTCCTCTGTAACTTTAAGGCAAAATAAAACCCTGTGGTCCCCATGCCATGTACTTGAGATTGGCAGCCTGACAAGTGCCCTGCACCGTCCTTGACCTGCGGGCAGGGACAGGGAGAAGGCCAGTCGTGACCCAGTCCAGCCACAGCACTGGGGCCCCGATCCCTGGGCCCTAGTGCCACGGGGCCACGGGGAAGTGAGTGGCAACCCCGCCCCTGCCCACCAACTGTGACAGACCACGGCAAGCCCCTGTAAGCAGGGCACACAGGACAAGCCAAGCCAGGAAGAACCAGCCAGAGCTGGTGTGAAGTCCTCAGGGACTGGGTAAGCCCCTCTCCCCCACCCCGCAGCTGGAGAGGGCAGGGGGGTGGTGGTGATGGAGAACTTGCTTCCAACCTTGGCTGCAGGTGAGACACTCCTGCCTGGGTCCCGCCCTGTGCCTTCCCATCAGAACCTGTGGGCACGAGGCAGGGACAGACGTGTTCCAGCAGCGCCAGGGGGCTGGGGGTCCCGCCCCGGGGAAGGAAGGAGACACAGCCCTCCAGCTAACAGCCACCGAGGGCTGGGCACGGGGACACAGCAGGAGGCAAGACAGACCGAGTCCCTGCCCTGCAGCTCGAGGACCCTGGCTCCAGTCCTGGCTCTGCCACGTTAACCCTGAGCTCCTGGACTCCGCTTCCCTTTTCTTCTCTGGTTCGTTCTCTAGGTGTTGTTTCCTGCCAAATGAGGTAACAGGTCCCAGTGATCTCTGATTCCCCCAGTCCCCTGCCCCACTCTGACAGTACATTGGCCTATGTTTTCTTTTCTTCTTTTTTGGTGATTTTTAAAATAACATTTATTTATTTATTTGGCTGTGCCGGGTCTTAGTTGCAGCACACGCGATCTTAGCCGTGGCACGCGGGATCTTTAGTTGCGGCACGCGGACTCTTAGTTGCGGCATGTGGAATCTAGTTCCCCGACCAGGGATTGAACCCGGGCCCCCTGCACTGGGAGCTCGGAGTCTTAACTACTGGACCACCGGGGAAGTCCCCCGTGATTTTTTTTTTATTGTGGTAAAATATACATAACATAAAATTTACCATCTTAACCATTTTTAAATGCACAGCTCAGTGGCATTACGGACATGCACGTTGTGCAACCGTCGTCGCCGTCATCTCCAGAAATTATTCATCTTCCCAAACTGAAACTCTGTCCCCATTAAACCCTCACTCCCATCCCCCTCCCTCAGCCGCTGGCACCCACCCTTCTACTTTCTGGCTTTATGAAGTTGACCCCTCTAAGTACCTCACATAAGTGGATTCATACAATATTTGTCTTTTTTGTGACTGGCTTATTTCATGAAGCATAGTCTCCTCAAGATTCATCCATGTTGGAGCAGGTGTCAGAATTTTCTTCTCTTTTAAGGCTGACTAATACTCCGTTGCACGCAGAGACCACACTTCGTTTATTCATCTGTACAGGCTGTTTCCACCTTTTGGCTACTGTGAACGATGCTGCTATGAACGTGGGTGTGCAAATACCTGTTTCAGTCCCTGCCTTCCGTTCTTTTGGGTGTATACCTAGAAGTGGGATTGGTGGTCATACGGTGACTCCGTGTTTAACTTTTTGAGGAACTGCCAGACTGTTTCCCACAGCGGCTGCACCATTTTATGCTCCCAGCAGCAGTGCACAAGTATTCCAATTTCTCCACACCCTCACCTCCTTGTTATCTGGTATCTCATCACAGTTTTGATTTGCATTTCCTAATGACTTAGTGATGTTGAGCATCTTTTCACATGCTTATTGACCAACTGTACATCTTCTTTGGGTATATGTCTATTCAAGTCCCGTTTTTAAATTCGGTTTTTTGTTGTTGAGTTGTAGAAGTTATTTATCTAATTTTTATTTATTTATTTGTTTTTGGCTGCGTTGGGTGTTCGTTGCTGCGCATGGGCTTTCTCTAGTTGCAGCGAGCGGGGGCTGCTCTTTGTTGCGGAGCGCAGGCCTTTCATTGCAGTGGCTTCTCTTGTTGCGGAGCATGGGCTCTAGGCACGCGGGCTTCAGTAGTTGTGGCACACACGCTCAGCAGTTGTGGCACACAGGCTCTAGAGCACAGGCTCAGTAGTTGTGGCACATGGGCTTAGTTGCTCCGTGGCATGTGGGATCTTCCCGGACCAGGGCTCGAACCCGTCCGCGTCCCCTGCACTGGCAGGCGGATTCTTAACCACTGCGCCACCAGGGAAGCCCCGAGAAGTTATTTATGTATTCTGGAAATTAATCCTTTGTCAGATATATGCTTTGCAAATATTTTCTCCCATTTTGCGGGCTGTGTTTTCCTCTTTTGATAATGTCCTTTCATGCACACAAGTTTCCAATTTTGATTAAGTCTGATTTATCTATTTTTTTCTTTTGGTGTCATATCCAAGAAATCATTGCTAAGTCCAGTGTCATGAAGCTATCCCCGTTTTCTCCTAAAACGTTTATAGTTTTAGCTCTTATGTTTAGGTCTTTGCCCTATTTTAAGTTTTCTATATGGTATAAGGTATGGGTCCCACTTCATTCTTTTACATGGGGATATCCAGTTTTCCCAGCACCATCTGTTGGAAAGACTGTCTTTTTCCCACTAAGTGGTCTTGGCACCCATGTCAAAAATCAGTTGAGCATATATGGGAAGATTTATTTCCAGGCTCTCTATTCTATCCCATTGGTCTACATCTGTCCTTATGCCAGTGCCATGCTGTTTTGATTACTGTAAATTCTGAAATCGGGACAGTTGAGTCCTCTAACTTGGTCCTTCTTTTTCAAGGTTGTTTTGGCTATTTGGAGTCCCTGAGGTTCCATATGAATTTTAGGATGGAGTTTTTTACTTCTGCAAAAAATGTTGGCGGGCTTTCGATGCGGATTTCATTGAATCTGCAGATCACTCTGGGTAGTATTGTCATCTTAAAAGTATTAAGTCTTCAGCCCATGAATATGGGTTGTCTTTCCATGTATTTATCTTCTTTCCTTTCTTTTTGTAGTTTTCAGTGTATAAGTCTCTTACCTCCTTGGTTAATTCCTAGGGATGCTATTCTTTTTCATGCTATTATCAATGAAATTGTTTTCTCAATTTCCTTTTCAGATTGTTCACTGTTAGTGTATAGAAACATAGCTGATTTTTGAGTGTTGATTTTTTTATCCTGAAGCTTTGCTGAATCTATTCATTCTAACAGGTTTTTTTTTTTTTTTCATGAAATCCTTAGGTTTTCTACATACAAGGTTATGTCATCTGTGAACAGAGATCCCATTTGGAGGCCCTTTCTTTCTTTTCCGCTGTAATCGCTCCAGCAAGGACTCCCAGCACCGTGTTGAATAGAAGCGGTGAAAGCTGGCATCCCTGGGCTTACACAGAACTTCACCAAACCCGATCATCACCGTGAGAGCAAACGAAGGGAAGAGGAGACCCATCGGAGCTGAGCCCTCATTTCAGGAAAAGGTAGGTTATCTGCCCGAGTGTGAAAGCGGGAACCACATCTGGGTCCAGAGGACTCTGCCAGCCAAGGGGCCTTGTATCTGCGTCCCGCCCCCAGGAGGTCACTTGGACTTCTCCGGCCTGGAAAGCCTTCGCCCCCGCCAGCCTGCCCGTGTCTAGTGCTGCCGCCACGTCCTCCCCCGAGCCTCCTTAGATACCATCCCTAGGGATGCTTCTGACGGGCGCCAGCACCTGACGGAACAGTCCATGCAAGGGCCGAGTTCTCAAGGCCGCTCCAACTCTGTTCTGGGAGGTTCTTCCGATGTGACGGCCGTAACGGGCCGTGGGGGTACCTGGCTTCCCGCCTAAACCTGCAGCTGCACGAAGGCGGCACATCCCCGCATCCGCGGCAGGGCCTGGCCTGTGATGCCACGCAGCGATGACCGCACACCCTCTGCGGCCCTGGGCGCCGGGCCCTGGGTGGCCTGGGGAGATCGGCGCTGGGCACCAGCTGTCCCCAGGGTCTCCCTCTGGGCTCAGAAGCAGGAGAAACAGGCGTGACTGTGGGGTCTGAGCAGGGAGTTGGAACCCACGCTTTGGTGGCTTCAAACTTCAGCCAATTACCGTGTGACCCCCGGAACGCAACCTCTTCAAGGCTTTCCGTCATCTCTAAGATGCGATAATCACAGTGGTTTTCTCACGTGGCAGCTGTGAGATGAACTAAGCACGAAACAGGAAGCACTGCACAGCCCATGACTCAGTGGCCGGCGTCCCCCCCACCCCGGGGCGCCATGGCCCCCCCGCACCCTTCCCTCGCATTCCCGTGTCACTACTGCCACCTACAGGTAAACAGCCGCCCACCAGCCACCCCGGCCGCTTGATGCCCAGGAGCCTGCAGATACCCAGCTTCCTGATTTCTGGGTTTCTGCGCCACAGGGGCTCCCCTTCCGGAAGGAAGCGCCCAACGGCCCGGCCCACCTGCGAGGCAGACGCATCGTTTCCTCAGGGATCCAAACGCTGAAGCTCCCAGGTCTCAGAGCCCAGCCGGTAAGACCGCCCACGAGCCACTCACGACACACGTCACGTCTCCCGACTCTGGACACGGGCCCTGGGCAGGCTGCCCGTGCCCCGCCGGCCACGTCTCGCCCTCAGAGCTGCCACCTCTGACCTCGCGTCGTCAGGGCGCCGGTGCGCACAGCAGGAGCGGAGGGGGAGGGAATCCGGTGTCCAGCGAGCACACCTCCTGCTGGGCCAGGCTCTTCACAGACTCGTCTTATGTACCCCAGCCCCGCCCACAGGGAGGGCAGCCCCTCTCAGAGGCCGAGGGGTGAGCAGCCCGACAGCGCACCGCCCGCAGGGAGCAGCGACCAAGGCCACCCTGGCGCACGCGGCCTGGGACCCCGACACCCACGGACAAGGCCGGGGCCTCGAGAGCGGCCAGGGCCCCAGTCCCCGGCCACAGCCCGCCCTCCTGATTTCCCAGGTGGAGCTGAGAAGGCCTGGGCCGAGAAGCGTACAGGCAGCGGGGGTGAGGATCAAGTGCAATCAGCTGCCAGGTCAACTCTCTCCTTGTTCTTCTTTTCTTCGTTAATAAACTTTTAATATTGGAACAATTTCAGATTTACTGAGAAGTCGCCAAGATTGTGTAAGGGTCCCTATGTGCCCTCCTCCCAGTTTCTGCTAATGTTAACATCTTACAGAAGCGCTGTTCACGTGTCAGAACTGAAAAATCAACATCGGCAGAGGACTACTAACTAAACCCCAGGCTTTATTCGGATTTCGCCAGTTTTTCCACTAAAACGCCCTTTTTGTCCAGGATCCAGTCCAGAACACCACACTGCATTTCGTTTTCTCCTCTTTTTAATCTCCTATTTTCTTTAAAGACTGACAAATTCACAAAATCACTAACTTACTCTCCCACCTGGAGAGCTCGGTTCCAAGGGGCAGCTCTGTCCGAGCCCGACTCCACGCCGGCCTAATTAGGCCACCACACGCTCCCCTCCCCCGACAAAGGAGCCCTTCAGGCCAGCCCACAGCGGAGAGAAGAGACGCCTGTCAGCCTCACAGGCCCCAGGCTGCTGACCCAAGTTCTTTTCAACTGGGACCCCCTTGGGGGTCCCCAGCTTAGGTGCACATGGGTGTGACCTCTAGAGGCAGAGACACGGGGCACCTGACGGAGCATTTCCCGAGTGGGTACAGGCGGGTGTGGGACGGGGGCTGGGGGCACAGACTCAGGGCCGGGCGGGCAGCTGGGGGCGCAGGGCTCTGCAGGAGCCGGGCCAGGCCGCGAGCGCGGGGCCGCCGGGGTCCCCGGCTGTTATCCGACAGCCAGGCTGCTGGGCCGGCTGATGGGAAGAGAAAGGTCCAGTGGAGGGCTGGTGCTCAGGTCAGAGCTGCAGGAAATCGACCCGACATGCGGCCCTGGGGCTGCTGGCCTCGCCCATTCGCACCCCCAGGGCAGAGGCGAGGGCAAGAGGCCGAGCCATGGAGCCACGGAAGGCTTCCCGGTTCAAGCCTAAACTGACAGAGGGGCCTCCGCCCCAGGGCAATGGCGGGCACAGAACAGCCAGCAGGCAGGAGGCACGCACACCGTGACCCAGCGAGTGCGGGGGAGTGCCATGCGGAGGGAGGCCCGCAGAGGCCCCCCGAGCCTGCAGGAGGAGGGGCGCGGCTGGGAACAGCCCCCTGTCCTGTGACAGGCAGGCTTCCTGCAAGAGCAGCGACAGCCCGTGGTGGAGACAGATCACGGTGACCCCGAGGGCCCAAGCCGGAGCACACAGCCAGCCTGACTGCCAGGGGAAGAGGGAGCGAGCACGGGGCCCAGGCCGGCCCTGGGCATCTGACCGTGGCCACATTCCTCCAGCTCTCTCAACTTCAGCTTAGTCATCCATAAAAACGGGCACAACGGTCCCTCCCCCTCACAGGGGGTGAGTATTGAGTTAGTGAGTGTGCAACAGACAGGACCTACCTCAAGCCTTCTGTGGACGGGAACTCAGGAAGGCAGAGGAGCCGCCTCCACGGCTTTTAGGGCGCCTAAAAGCGCTCCTAGTGTGTGGATGGACAGGACCACGACCAGGACAGGCTGCACCCCGCCGGCCAGGCACCCATCAGCCGACGAGGCTAGCCAGGGACCACAGGCGTCGCCATGAGCGACGCCAAAAAGGAAGATCTCCTTCCAGCCTCAAAGAGCAATTACAAAACTCCCAGCCTGGAGGAAGCCTCCCCCAATTTCCCCAGGGCTCACCCGGGCTGTGCTCGGTGAAGCCTGAGCGCGTGGCCCCATTCCTGCAAAGAGCCGGCCCCCGGACCAGGTCCAGAGGAACAGGCTCCTTGCCGCCCGCTCACAGCTTCTGTGGGGACCAGGCGAAAACAACCCCTCGGATGGGGCTCACATGTCAGTAGATGTTTCCCATCTGGAGGTCTAGTCTGAGGAGGAAGGGCAGCTAATAAGAAGAAACACCCGCGTCAGAGCAACGAAGCTAAGTTCCTACTCCTGAATCAACACACACTTTTAAAAGAACGATGCCCACGGCTGGGAGGGCTACCGGGAGACCAGAGCATCACCTCACTGGCGGCCACACACCTTTAAGAACCTTCTGGAAAAACAACAGACATCCAGGGGCATGCTGTAAAAGATTCTTGTCCTTTGATCTAACAATCTCTTTAGGACTCTTAGCTTAAAGGGATATTTCAAATAAAAAAGCTACCCAGCCCAGCAATTCCACTCCTGGGTCACCCAAGAGACATGAAGACATCTTTCCACGCAAACACCTGCACCTGAACGTCATGGCAGCACTATTCATAACAGCCAAAACGTTGAAATAACCCATGTCCATCAACTGAAGAACAGATAAATATCCGTACAATGGAATAATACTTGGCAATAAAAAGGAATGAAATGCAGATGTGTGTTCCAACATGGATGGACCCTGAGGCACTATGCCAACTGAAAGAAGCCAGACGGGGCTCCCTGGGGGCGCAGGGGTCAGGAACCCGCCCGCCAGCGCAGGGGACACGGGCTCCAGCCCTGCGCCGGGAAGATCCCACATGCCGCGGAGCAACTAAGCCCGTGCGTCACAACTACTGAGCCTGTGCTCCAGAGCCCGTGAGCCGCAACTACTGAGCCTGCATGCCACAACTACTGAATCCCGCGTGCCTAGAGCCCGTGCTCCGCAACAGGAGAGGACACTGCAATGAGAAGCCCGCGCACCGCAACAAAGAGCAGCCCCCGCTCGCCGCAACTAGAGAAAGCCCGCGCGCAGCAACAAAGACCCAACACAGCCAAAAATAAATAAATAAATTAATTAATTAAAAAGAAAGAAGCCAGACACGGAAGGAAACGTACTGCACGATACCACTTACAGGAGGGATCTCGAGTGGACAAATCCATAGAGACGGGAAGTGGAAGGGTGGGGGCCGAGGCCTAGGGGAGGGGTGGGGAGTGAGGGTTTAACGGGGTAGCATTTCAGTTTGGGAAAATGAAAAAGTTCTGGAGATGATGGTGGTGATGGTGGCACAACAATATGAATGTACTTAATGCCACTTAAAAACGGCAAACTTTATGTTATTTATATTTTTTCACAATTTTTCAAATGGGAAAAAAGACCCCAGGTTGGATAAGTCCATTTACATGAAACGTCCAGAAGAGGCAAATCTATAGAGGTAGAAAGTAGACTGGTGGCTGCCTAGGGTTGGGGGAAATGAGGGGTGACTGCTGACGGACACGGAAGGATGGAAATGATCTAAAACTGATTGTGGTGACGGCTTCGCAACGCTGCAAATATACCAACAACCACTGGACTGTACACTTTAAAGGGTGAGTCGTATGGTACGGGAATTAGATCTTGATAAAGCTGTAAAAAAAGGAAAAAAGCTACACACGGGAATGCGTTCAATACAGTAGTATTTAAAATTATTATTATTATTTTTTGGCCACACTGCAAGGCATGCGGAACTTCCCTAACCAGGGATCAAACCCGCGCCCCCAGCAGTGGAAGCACAGAGTCTTAACCACTGGACAACCAGGGAAGTCCCTATTTAAAATTCTTAAAACTTCTCAAATATGAAGTAAAAAAGTGGTGGCCAAGTAAATGATGGTATCTATATCAACTTAACTAAATACCATATAGCCATTATAAGTAATCGCTATTAAAACCATACAGAAACATCTTGTAATGATGTAAAGAACACAAGACACAATTTTTTTTTTAAAGGGATGCATATGGATAGTGCTGGGAAGAGAAACAGAAAGAAGTGAAAATAATCAGTGTGGCTTAGAGGCAAATCTTTAGAATTTTTTTCTGTTATTACTGTTTTACAAAGAAGAAAAGGGGCTATTGTACTGCAAAAGACTAAGAATAAAATGGCAAACTTGTGACCAAAACTAAAATCCAGTCATTTAATTCTTTTTTTTTTTTAATAAATTTATTTATTTATTTTTTGGCTATAATGGGTCTTCGTTGCTGCACGCGGGCTTTCTCTGGTTGCGGCGAGCGGGGGCTACTCTTCGTTGTGGTGCGCGGGCTTCTCATTGCAGCGGCTGCTCTTGTTGCAGAACACGGGCTCTAGGTGCGCGGGCTTCAGTAGTTGTGGCGCATGGGCTCAGTAGTTGTGGCTCACGGGCTCTAGAGCGCAGGCTCAGTAGTTGTGGCACACAGGCTTAGTTGCTCTGTGGCATGTGGGATCTTCCTGGATCAGGGCTCGAACCCGTGTCCCCTGCATTGGCAGGTGGATTCTTAACCACTGCGCCACCGTGGAAGCCCAACTTATTTAATTCTTCCATCAAAAATAGCTGGGCCCAGGGTGCAAGTCTGTCCCGAGCATGAGAAAACCTCTCCGTGGACTATAAAGGCATTTTCATCCTGACCAGGTCTCCCTACTAACAGCTCCTGTCCCACAGCAGGTGACCCATGACTTGGTTTTTCTGCCACCTGGTGGGGCACCCGGACAGTCAGGGAGGACCAAAGAGACAGCCAGTCTGGGCAGCGCGGGAGATACAGACACGACACACGTGTGATTTGCATTCCAAGGCCAAACCCAATAGGGCTCTGAATCACCTGGGAAATCGTGCCTACCTATCGACATAAAAAAATCAGGAATACCAACACTGGAAATAAACAGGGAGATTACACGGAAACGTAGCCATAATTCTTTTTTTTTTTTTTTTTTTTGGCTGTGTTGTGTCTTTGTTGCTGGGCGGGGGCTTTCTCTACTTGCGGCGAGCAGGGGCCACTCTTCGTTGTGGTGTGCGGGCTTCTCATTATGGTGGCTTCTCTTGTTGCGGAGCACAGGCTCTAGGCACACAGGCTTCAGTGTAATACACAAGCCCTAGGTATGTATTTCTGAAGGATAGGAATCTTGGGCTTCCCTGGTGGCTCAGTGGTTAAGAATCCACCTGTCAATGCAGGGGACACGGGTTCGAGCCCTGGTCCGGGAAGATTCCACATGCCGCGGAGCAACTAAGCCCGTGCGCCACAACTACTGAGCCTGCGCTCTAGAGCCCGCGAGCCACAACTACCGAAGCCTGTGCGCCTAGAGCCCGTGTTCTGCACAACAAGAGAAGCCCCCGCTCACCGCAAGTAGAGAAAGCCTGCGCACAGCAACGAAGACCCAACACAGCCAAAAACAAATAAATAAATAAATTTATAAAAAAGAAAAAAAAAAAGAAATACACACCTAGGTATTTATAGATGAAATTACGTGATGTCTGGGATTTGCTGCACAGCAATCAGGGCAGGAAAGGTCTGTGGGGGCTGTAGGGGACCCCGAACGCCCTGACTTGCTCACTGTTGAAACGCACCAATAAATACATGGGACGGCATCCTGGTAGTCTCTCTTCTTTTTATATGTTTGAAATTTTCCGTAATAATAAGAAAAACTTCAGTAGGAAAGGCATAAAACTATTCATAACTTTGGCTCAGCAAGACACCCCTCAGGAAATAAGTCAGGGGGCGGGGGGAGCTGATTCTGCAAGGATGCCTAATTGAGAAAGTCCCTGTTGTTCTCAGCAAATGAGAGGACGGCTGCTCCACGAGGCTCCATCAATAAGGCAAAAGATGTACATGGCTTTTAAAAATGATAAATACCTCGGCCTCGTCGCTAAGTGGAAATCAGTGCAGGAACGCTAAGTGAAAATCGGGGAGCCAAAGTATCAGATGCATACTAATCACCACAAGGTAAAAATGCGCGCTCACATAAGAGAAGGGTTGGGAGAGAACACAGAGCCGCATCCTCTCACAGAGGCCCGGCCGCCGCCGCTGACTTGATGGCGCTCGGGGACCCGCGGCCTCCCTCCCTGGTTCCCCGCAGCCCCGGGGCCGCGTGGTGGCTACTCCGGAACCTGCCTGCCCCAGGAGACCAGGGATTCCACAGCACACGGTAGGGACGCGGCAGGTGCTCCCCAAGCGAAACAGAATCTAAACGGCTGCGGTCCAGTCTGAGGTTTGGCCTGGTTTGTTCTGCAGAGCTGTTCTGCCCGCAGGAACCCTTCGGAAAAGGCATCCTTAGTGAGGACAATGCTTCCTTTCTGTGCACAAAGCGCCCTGCAGCCCTGGGCTTGGGAAGAGCGCAGGCAAAACCAAACCACACTGGACGCAGGCAAAGCCGTGCTGGGTTTCTGCGAGTCTGCCCTGGGTCTCCCTTGCCCGGGTTCCCGACACACACGGCGCAGCACAGTTCGGCGGCAGGGGCCGGGGGACGAGGGCTGCCCTCCGTGCCACGTCCCCGGTGCTGGCTTTGTGCCCCCGTGGCCTGGATGGCCCCCCACCCCTCTGCCTACAGTTGCTCTGAGCAGCACGCTTTGGGGGAAGTGGTTTGATATGGATATTCAAGAAGGTCAGGAAGAACACCAGAGAAGGTCATTTTTCAGAGCAGTGGTTCTTAACTCTTTCTGGATGGAATGTTAAAGGAAGCATACATTCCCTGTGAGCATCTGGGAAGACCTTTCCAGAAAAGTGCATCCGAACCCAACTCGGCACACACTCTGGACAGGCTGGTCCGAGAGCCCGACCCCAGTCGGAGAGCTTCCCGCGCCGAGCATCCCAGGTGCTTTAGCTGCGCTGTTCTCAGGAACACCTGAGAAGCTAAACAGAACATGAATTTCCGTGGCATCCGGGCGGCCGCAGCGCTCTCTGCGGAGGCCCCTGCGGGCAGCGAGCGGACGCTCCACCCAGGGTCTGCAGCCTCTCTCTGTGGGCCTGGCACGCTGACGCTCACCGTGCAGAGCCATCTCCCAGAGATTTCCCTAAAGGCTCCGGGAAGCGGTTACGGAGAATTGCCGACACACGACCTAGTCCATTCTCCCAGTAAGAGCCAAAAAACTGGTCCAGGGGGTTCTAGGGAATGAGCGAATCAGAGCCAGCTGTGAAGACGGAAGGAAAGAGAGGCGAGCGGGGCTGCAGAGCCCACGGGCACACGCCTGCAGCCGGCTCCCCGGACTCGGCGCCTCCGAGGTTCCCAGAGGCGGGCTCTTTCCCTCCCTTGTCCAGGACGTAGAGCGCCCTTCCCGGAAGCCTCTGGCTGGCAGTCCATCAACCCGAGAGAACGCTTTCATCCATCACTGCCCCGGCCTGGCCCTTCACGGCTGCTCCCTATGACCATGCGAGGAAGTCAGTCTCAGTTTCTTCTTACCAAGCGTTAGAATATATTTAAAGGATACACCCTGCCTACTTCCAAAAGGAAATTATGGTCGTCTTTAATAATAATTTATACTCAAGGCAAATAAAATAAAATGAAATGAAGACTAGAAAACACATGGAATAAAAGATGAACCTTTTTACCAAGAACCAGAGAGAGAAGAGAGTTACTACAGTCAGATACCAAATCAGGCCTGGCCTTCCTGGCTGCCTGGGCAGAAAGGCAAAGACAACAAGCCCACAGTCTCACTTTCTGATTAAAGGCAGAGTAAACGGTGCTCCACTGGGAGGGGGGGACTGTTTTCTCCTGGCGCTCAGTGAGTGACTTCAAGATGAACTTATTGCAGTCATTATTGTGTTAAGGAATAATGAGCAGCATAATATAAAACATCTTGAAAACAGCTTCACATAAAACACAAAACGTTCTTCCCCCAACTTCCCGGTGTCTCGCACCCTCGCTGACTTGACCCGTCACCTTCCCAGCCTCACGTCCTCCTCTGGCCTCCTCAGGTCCCCGGGGGATGGCACAGTTCATCCAGCTGGGCCCCTCCTGATTCCCAGAACACACTGCGACCTTCCCAAGCTTACCTGGAATTACCCTACACTCTAGATCCTGCCTCTGCTCCAAAGGCCTCCCAGGTTCCCAGTCAAAAGAGGCCTCGTCCAGCACCAGCTTCCCATGCCCCTGCCGCCGCCCAGCACCAGCACCAGCACCACGGAGCCAGGGTCACACAGCCTGCAGTCAGGCTGACCTGAGCCCAAGTCTGATTCTGCTGCTTATCGGCTGTGTGATCCTGAGCAAGTAACTAGACCTCTCTGAGCCTCAGTTTCCTCACCTAGGGATCGGGAAGAGTAATACCTACACCTTGCAAAGCTATTGTGAGAACTGAATGAACATCTGTAAGGGCCTGGCACAGAGAGCCCTCAGGAGAAGTATGGGTGGCCACAGCTGCTACCGTAGAGACCCCCCCAGCAAAGGAGGTCCCTGAAGGCGACGTAGGAAAGCATCTCCAGTGTGCCCCGCGCCCAAGGGACCTCAGAAACAGTGCTGTCTGAGAGTCTGACCGTGTGGAATTAGTCAGAGATCCGACACACGGTGGGCTCATGCCAGACCCAGGTCTAGAACGAGGAGCTCCTGCCCCCAGGCCATGCTTGGTCCACAGGACGCTGTCAGCCCCCCTGAGGGGCTCCAGGGCACTGACCCCCTGCTTCTCGCAGCAAAGACCCTCTTCACCATCAGAAGAGCATTCTCGTCATACAGGTCTCCGAATCCCAAGCAAATCGCGCTATTACAACCTGAGGTGGCCACCTTACCCAGAGTTAACCTCTCTGAGGGAGCTGGTGTGTATTTAACTGTTCTGAATGTGCAGTGCTGACCAAAGCTTTGCTGAACTACAGATAAAATCTATCAGCTCGTGAGGGCTAATTTGGTAGAACATGAATCCTGCAAGTTCTAATAACTCACAGGAGACTCCTCAAGCACTTACAAGCTATACGTCTTCCACACTCATAAAACAACCATAATTACCTTTCATGGGTGAGATGGTCTAGTAATTCTTAAGTGACTTAACCAGAGAAAGTCTGTGGAAAAAACTAATTTCAAAGCAGTTTTGTTTCAAAAGCAGAAGACACGGCCAAGAATTGGTGAGTCCACTTTTTAACCAACATGCCAGAAACCATACTTGCCTTCCTCTCCTGGGGACACGTGCATTGCGGGGATACTGCCCTGGACAGCAGTGCAAAACCGTGTCCAAAACAGTTTTGAATCTTCTAGTTTGGAAGTTCCCTCCAGAGGCAGTGTGACAGTGAGGTGGAGGGGAAGCCAGGCCTCCCTGGGGTGAGCAGGGGTTGGGGGCGCACTCTGGGACCAGGCAGTGCTGGACACAAGTCTCACTTAAAAATACTGGGAGGGGCTTCCCTGGTGGCGCAGTGGTTGAGAATCTGCCTACCAATGCAGGGGACACGGGTTTGAGCCCTGGTCCGGGAGGATCCCACATGCCGCGGAGCAACTAGGCCCGTGAGCCACAACTACTGAGCCTGCGCGTCTGGAGCCTGTGAGCCACAACTACTGAGCCTGCACGTCTGGAGCCCGTGCTCCGCAACAAGAGAGGCCACGATAGTGAGAGGCCCGCGCACCGCGATGAAGAGTGGCCCCCGCTCGCCGCAACTAGAGAAAGCCCTTGCGCAGAAACGAAGACCCAACACAGCCAAAAATAAATAAATAAATAAATAAATTAAAGATAAAAATAAAGGAATTCCTTTAAAAAAAAAATACTGGGAGAATAACCTAAATGGGAAAAGAATTCGAAAAAGAATAGATACACGTATATGTATAACTGAATCACTTTGCTGTACACCTGAAACTAACACAGCATTGTTAATCAACTATACTATGATATTAAAAAAAAAAAAAACTGGGATAAGTTGTTTAAGCTCCTTGGGCCTCAATGTTTTTCATGTATAAAATGGGAACCGTATTAATGAATATGGAAATGATCTATTTTACAACAGATCATTGGAGAGTTTGTTAAAAATACAGATATGTGAGTCCCATCCCCAAAGATTCTGTTTCAGTGTGTCTTTTGTGGGCCCAGAAATCTGTGGAGATTTAAGTTATTTTTCATTTTTAATTACACAACATGTAAATACACTTCTCCCTTGTAAAATATTAAAACATTACCTTATCAGGTATGATTGCATTCAGCTGCAAGCAATTAAAAAAAACTAACAAGTCGCTTAAACAGATGGGGGTTATTTTTCTCACGGAACAAGAACTCCGGAAGCAAGAGGTTCAGGGCGGGAAGAGCCCCTCCAGGCCCTCACGCAGGACAAGGATCTGTTTGTCTTCTTGCTCCAACGGCCCTGGCCTGTGCTTCCGTCCCTGTACCTGCGAGACAGCCGCTGCCCCAGCAGGCAGAGTCCGTGAAACAGGAAGGAAGACGGCGCGAGGGCCAGAGGGCTTTGCCATTTTACTGCTGAAGGGGTACTGTCCCTCTCGGAGGCCAGAACCGTGCGTGCCCTATGGCCATGCGTAGCTGCAAGGGAAACTGCGTAAAAGAATGGTCCAGCTGGGTCCAGAGCCACCCCAAGCCAGGGGGAAACGAGGAGTGTTCACCGCAGCCACAGGCAAGGTTCACGTCCCTCTGGCCCTCTCCCCCGGGCCGTCCATCCCGTCCTCGTGGGCGCTTTCCCAAGCTCCCCGGGTCTGAGCGTGACACTCATACCCGGCTCAGAGCTGGCTTCCAGGGCCTCGGCCCGGCGGGGCGCCCCAGGTGCCCGAGGGCTGCACCCTCTCATCCTCTCCGCTCCCCTGCAGGTCACCCAGGAAGTCTGCTCTCCTTGGGAGCAGCCAAGTCTCAGGTTCAGCCTCGCCCAGCACAGGACGCTGGGCCGTGGAAAACGACTGATTTGCTCTAAAAATCGAAGCCATCCTGAAAGGACGATGATCTGACGGCATTTGAAGAATGCGACGGGGCCCAGACCTGGCTGAAGCCACAAGGCCCTGACCGAGATGACGGCATGTCCCTTGAGGTGACTCACGGCCTGGGGAGGCTCGCCTGAGCTCCCGGGCACACGCGGCTGCTGGTGGGGAGGAAATGGGACGCTGGGCAAGCGGTGCCCGCACGTCAAGTGGGAGAACGCCAAGGCAAAGATCGTACACGCGGGTTTACGTTAAACAGCGTGCACCTATGGAAGGAGGAAGGCCTGCAGACCCAGACCAGGTCGTAACTGGGCAACACTGCGGTGTGAGAGCAACCACGTCTGTGTCTGCTTCGGTTTTGTGGGGGAGGAGATTAACTTTCCAAATTTTTCTATAAAAAATGTGTATTTCTTTTGTAACCAGGACTCATCAGGACTCTGGAATAGTTTCGGAAAGGCCTCTGGTGGGTCAGCTCATCCAACTCTCTGCCATGCCTTATCTGATCTGGCCTTGGTGTAAAATTTTTAATTAATTAATTAATTTATTTTTGGCTGCGTTGGGTCTGCGTTGCTGCGTGCCGGCTTTCTCTAGTTGCAGCGAGCGGGGGCTACTCTTCGTTGCGGTGCACAGGCTTCCCATTGCAGTGACTTCTCTTGTTGCAGAGCACAGGCTCTAGGCGTGCGGGCTTCAGTAGTTGTGGCACGCGGGCTTCAGTGGTTGTGGCGCGTGGGCTCTAGAGCGCAGGCTCAGTAGTTGTGGCGCATGGGCTTAGTTGCTCTGCGGCATGTGGGATCTTCCCGGACCAGGGCTCGGACCCGTGTCCCCTGCATTGGCGGGCGGATTCTTAACCACTGCGCCACCAGGGAAGTCCCTGGTCTTGGTGTAAAATTAAACGTCAAAGTGGGGGGACTCCAGCCACAGTGAGGGCATGACCGCGACAAGGCCCGGCCGTAACAGTGGCCTTTTAACAATCTGACACCGTTCAGCTTCAACGGGGAAACGCTCCAGGATGAGACACGGCTCAAGGTCCCTGTGGTTCCTAATCCAGAAGCTGCAAAGAGAACGCGGGTCATTACTCAGCCACCCCGCCGCCACCTGCACCGCGACTCAGCGACCCCGCGACAGCGACCTGGGTGGAGCTGGGGTGAACATACTGCACACAGAGCCAGCCACCCCTCAGGGGGGACCAAATGCAAGCGACCCTGCCAGTCTGGCAAGCAGCCAGCTAGGAAGCAACGTTTTCCAATCAGGGTTCGTTCCTGGCCAGCCCCTGCCTGCGATTTCCTCAGGAAGCTTCTGGGGCTATCAGAAAAGCCAGCGACAAATACATTAATAGGCAAGGTCTCCAAGCTGGGTGCCGTTAACTCTGGGTCGGGGCTGGGGAGGTAACCTCGTCCCCAAGGCCCTGTTCTCACTCACCTTCTCCGCTCCGGCGAGTGCGTGTGGCCTGCTGGCATGACCCAGCCTGGACAGGACTTCTCCTCAAACTCAGCTGACCCCGCTCACTAGGGACCCCCTGACTTAAGCTGACTTTGCTGCATCCTGAGCCTCTTCCTCAAATCTGATGGCAGAGAAGCGACCTCCACGGCCACATTTTTTTTTTTTTTTTTGATGTGGACCATTTCCAAAGTCTTTATTGAATTTGTCACAATACTGCTTCTGTTTTATGTTTTGGTTTCTTTGGCCACGAGGCATGTGGGATCGTAGCTCGCCGACCAGGGATCGAACCCCCACCCCCTGCATTGGAAGGCGAAGTCTTAACCACTGGACCCCCAGGGAAGTCCCTCCACGGCCACTCTTACTGTTCTCTTGGTCAGCACAGCCTGAGCTTGCCGCGCCATGCTTTCCAAGGCCCTGGTCACGGTGCCAGCTTGAGGAGGACGGGACAGAGCAGAGGACGTCCCGGGGCCCAGGCACCACCTCCCCTCGCTGGGTCTCCAAGGGCTCCGGTGCAAAGCTGGACCGTGCGTCTGGCCACACCTAACATCTGCAGCGACGGTGCCTCTGGGACCCATCAGGACACACGGAGTCAAGTCACAAATGATGAAATACAGTTGGCGAATCAACATAAAAATGTCCAACCTCAGCAGGAATTAAAGAAATGTAAATTTAAACGAAAAGCACTGTCTCCTATCCATGTAGCCAAGTCTGCGAGGAACTCCTCTCACCCAGCGGTCCTAACTGGCCTTGCGGCATCCCTTTCTGCCCTGCCCTGTCCACCCTCCGCCCGGCAGCCAGGTGACCCAGCACGCACGCCTCCTCACGTCACCTGCCTGCTCAAAGCCCCTCCCTGGTTTCCCCCTTCCATATGGCCAAGTCCACGCTCTGTCCCCAGGCCTTGCTCGCTCCCCCCACCCCCGCCCCACCCTCTCCTGTCCCCCCTTCCTCTGGCCTCGTGTCTCCCAGGTCCACACTCACTAGCAGCTCTGGGCATCTGCGTCTCCCGCTCTGCCTGGGTGCCTAGGACGGCCTCCCCACCCTCCCCGCCTGCGTCTACCCTCAGGAACGACCAACCCCTTCGGAACGTGGCCTAAAAGCCCTCTTCCATGAAGCCTTCCCCAGCCCCATTCCACACGCTAACCCGCCACCTGAACCCACGCTGGGTCCCAAAACAGGCTGCGAAAATAAAAGGCAGTAAAGTTTTTAGAGAGTGAGGACCTCGAAAAGGAGCATCCCTTCTGACAGGGTGATTCCAGTGACAGGAACTTATTATCATAACCTAAGACACAGACAAAGCCTTAAGCCCTACCAGGGCTTATTGCTGCATTAATTGCAACAGCAAGCAAAAAATAAAAGAAACAATCTGAACGCCTAACACTTAGAGAATGGTACAGTAAACCACGATATACCCACATGATAGAACATGATGTAGTCATTTAAACATGATATTTATAAGCTGTTTTTAGTTTAAAATGCTTATTATGGTAAGAAGAAGGACACAAAACAGGACACAAAATTGTATTTACAGTATAATCTCTGTAAAGAAAAATACATTAACAGTACAGGAAGGAAACAGGCCGAGACGTCCAGAGCAGTGACCTCTGGGTAGTAGGATAATGACTGTTTCTCTCTACTTCTCGCTGTTTCTTCACGCTTTCAAGTTCTGAGGAGGAGAAAGGCTCGAGGGCCGAAACCGCCCCCCCCATCCTCCCGCCCGGCTCGCCAGCGGCCGCGTCTGCGGGGTCAGACGGGGTGCGCGCACCTCCCGTGACCCTTCCCCTCAGGGTCTCCAGACCCACGGCGCGTGGTGACAAGTGTCTGGGGAGCAGAAGAGGGGGCCGGGCCCATCCGTCCCTGCACCCAAACATAAAGGCAAGCAAAGCTGGGCAGGCTGTCCCCACCACGGTTCGTGTCCCCAGAGCTCTCTGGGTACCTCCAGGGCACCCCTTGGTCTGACCCCGTGTCCCCGAAATGCCGTAAAAGCCCAACAGACTTACCCCCCTGGGTTTGGAACAGGCGTCCTGCTCTAATCCCATACGAGGAACACTAGACCTTTCACTTCCATCTTTTACGGGGGTCAGGCGACAAGGAAATGGCCGCGTTCCTGAGGCAGAACCAGAGTATTCAAGGCCCCACGGGGTTCGGAATCGGGGGGCTCGCGGGCGCGGGCTCGAGGGCCAAAGGCCTCCAGCAGGTGGGGGCCGGGACCACCGAGCAGGTGAAACCAGGCTCGTCTCCCGCGCTCCCAGGGGTGGCGCCGTGCACGGGCTCTGCCCCCTGGGCTCGCAGCGGCTTCCCGGGCCCTGGAGCCGCCTTCTCTAGGCTCAGCTCAAGGCCCACCACGGGGACCACAGACTCGCCGTGACTCACGTGGTCCACACAATAAAGGGTGGCCAGGAGGGACCCAAGACGCCGGGTGGCCGCGAACCTCTCCAGACCCCCCCCCCCCCCCAGGGCAGGGCCTCGTCCCGGGGACAGGCCGCCGGGAGAGCCGCCACCCCGCGCGCCGAGGCCCCTGCCTGGTCCCTGAGTGGAACCCCGGCCGGGACCCTAAGGGAGCCGCCCCTGCGCCCCTGTCCACATCACACACCCAGGCGCGACTCGCCCAGACCCGCAGGGCAGCGGGCTCACCGGGATCGGCTCTGGCTTCTGATCCCAAGAGCCTTGCCAGGCGGTACAATGCAGCTCCCTGGGAATGGGGTGACAGGGATGCAGTTCAGGACCCCGACCTGTGGACATCCTCTAAAGGACTTGTTTACAGTCCTTGACCCCAGTACACAAGGGCCTGCCAGCTGAACTAAACCTCTCCCCGGGCCTGCAGAGGGAGGCCGGCCCTCTCCTCCCAGACACTGCCCATCTTTTGGTGTTGAGACTAACGCCAGGCCAAGCGGGCAGCGGCTTTCAGAGCCGAGAAGAACTGAGCTCTCGCCGGTACCCGGGGTGGGGGTGGGGGGGGCCCACGCGAGGCCGCCCCCGCCGCCCCAGCGCTCTTCCCCGGGGGCCGCCAAGCGCCCTCCAACGCCGAGGGTGGAAGGGAAAAAACACAAGGACATGAGCAGGGGTGGGTGAGGGGAGCGTCGAGTCAAAGGGACAATTTCATTCCTCTCCCGGGGAGGCCCATTTCCTAGCGATCGGTCAGTGAGCCGGAATGCCGAAGAGAGGCCAGAGGTCATGACTGGTACCGAGTCTTACGACGCCTTCTTTGTGCCTGGCCCTGGGACAGGCACCTTGAGGAACAGGTCCTCGAGGGAATGAAACCCAGTTTGGAAACCATTTACAATCCCTAAAGAATCAGTGGATCTAGGCCCTGGTCATCAGTGGTTGTGAACATCGCAAAGAGACAGCAGAGGTCCCTGCCTCCTGAGAGAGGGAGTCCTGTCAGGAAATTAAACCTGAACTTGGTCAGACTGTAGTTTACGGGGAAACAGAGGAACACGTGAGCACGTCAGATGACACCACGGAGATACAATCAGCACAATCCAAACCATGGGAAACTCAATAGGACAAGTGGCCTGGTTTCTTCAACAAATACCCTGAAGTAAAGGAAATACGGAGCAGGAGCCTACAGATGAAAAGAGCCAGAAGAGACACATCAACCAACCGCAACGCAGACCTTATCAGAGCCTATGCAAACAGGCTGTAAAGAGACATTAGAAAACAAATACGCGTGTTAACGCATGTACGTGAAATCTAGAAAGATGGTACAGATTCACCTGTTTGCAAGGCAGAAACAGAGACAGACGTAGAGAACAAACGCATGGACGCCAAGGGGGGGAATGGGGGTGGGTGGGATAAATTGGGAGATTGGGATTGACATATGTACACTAATACGTACAAAATAGATAACTAATGAGAACCTGCTGTATAGCACAGGGAACTCTACTTAGTGCTCTGTGGTGACCTAAATGGGAAGGAAATCCAAAAAAGAGGGGATACACGTATACATATGGCTGATTCACTTTGCTGTACAATAGAAACTAACACAACATTGTAAAGCAACTATACTCCAATTAAAAAAAAAAAGAGAGATAACTAGAAACTTGAATGCTAACTGAATATGCACTATTAGGGAATTATTGTTAATTCTTGAAGCGCAATAATGGTATTACGGTTGTTTTTAAAAGAGTTTATTTTCTCATAGAGATACACACTGAAATATACGGCTGAAATACTGTGATTTGGGGGATTTACTTCAAAATAATACAGGCCAGGAGAGCGAGTAGATGGGCATATTGACAAAATATAACAGGCCATGAGTTGATAATTGCTGAAGTTATATAGAGGGTTAAGTGGAGCTTCATTATACTATTCTCTTTTTTTTGCATATGCTTAAATTTTTCCATAACACAAAGTTTAAAAAGTAAACCCAGATTTGAAGATAAGACTGATAGATTCAATATTCTCAGAGAAAAGTTAAAGTAAAACCTAGAGGGCAGAGGGAATTCCCTAGTGGGCCAGTGGTTAAGACTCTGCACTCTCACCGCCGGGGCCTGGGTTCGATCCCTGGTCTGGGAACTAAGATCGCACTTGCTGCACAGTGCAGCCAAAACAAAAACAAATACAAAACAAACAAACAAAACAACTAGAGGGCAGAGATGATAAATGTAAGGGACGTTTAGGCGCGGAAGATGCCCAGACTCGATAAACTTCCACCGAGAGAGAGCTGCGGTGTGCTAGGCTCCGCAGGGGGCACGTCACTAACCAGCTGCGTCATCTCTGCCCCTCAGCCTCCCCACCTGTGAAACGGGACGTTTCGGATTCTGCTTCACCTGCTTGTCACTAAGATGAGATGCGCTTACACGTGTAGAGCACTTGCAGCAGCGCGTGGCTGCAACAAAGGCGCCCGAGACGCTTTACCCAACTTCATGCAACAAACGCACGCAGGCCTCATGCGGACCCCGGGCTCCAGAAGCAGCCCCCCAGCTTGTGCAGGCAGAGGGGCCGGGGCCGCTGAGAGCGTGTGGAATGGGGCGCCGGCGAAGAAACAAGCTCTGACCCTGGATGAAGACTGGGCCTAAGGCCAGGCTGGAAGAAGCCGGGAAGGAAAACACTGGAGGCCCTCAGAAATGCCATTCTGATGAAGTTCAGGGCAAATTCTTCTCCTAATTAAAGACTGGGCCCCACAGCTGTCACTGGAGCGACCTTGCTCATCAAATAAACAGCCACTGGGCTTCAGAGGGAACAATTTTAACTCCACTTCCCATAATAGGGAGTCTGGATTTCAGCCCAAAGCTTTAGCTGGTTAAGCATGGGGGTCAGTCTCATAAATGGTTTTCTTGGCTGGACCCCAAGAAAGCCAGGCTGTCATTCCAGCAGTGCTTTCCTACCCAAAGGGGAGGCTCCTCCACGGGGCTTGCAAGTCATACCTGTAAGACCTGTAACCCTGGGACTCTCCGCCTTCCCCTAAAATCTGTTCTAGGGTTTGATTTGGGGAAACTACACCACTGGAGGTTGGTGTTCCAGATGTGACACCCCAGAACACACTCACAACCACAGAGAAGACCACTTCTCCAGTGAGAGGCCGTCCTCCACCTTCGCTAACTGCCACCTCTTCCCCGGGGAGGCCAAGCACCTGGGAGGAGCCACGGGCCCCCGGCGATTCTGCTGCTCACTGACGGAGGCCACGCGGCCGCGGTGGACGCGCAGGAAGAGGCCTGGCCGTGGCCTAAACGTGCCCAAGTCCGCGCTCTGCCCTCCGACGGCTACAGACAACTCGCTCGTCCGCCTGGCTTCCGCGTTTGGGTAACAGAGAACCTCACTGAACAGGTGTGGAGAGCCGGACAGGAAGCTGAGTCCTGGCCCAGTGATGCTGACTCCCATTAAGCCAGAACTGGACCGGATCTTTCAGAGGAGGGTTCCGAGCCAGTGGGTCACCTGCCGGCAGTGTTTCTCGCCTGCCCCCGGGGTCTCTGCCTGCGCGGCCCGAGGCACCGTGGACCGATGAGACTGGCCGGGCCTGGGTGTGATGTCCGGCTCTGCCACGTTTACTTCACATTTTCCGTTCCCATCAATTTTACAGGTGAAACGGATAAATCTGTCCTGTCCGCCCCTCACTATCTCGGCGGACTGGAAGACAAACATCCGCAGGTGACCAACGACCCTCACTGCCCTTTAGAGCTTGCCTCTTTCCACTAAAACTCAGCACAGAAGGGCTGACGTGCCCGTGTTTGACCTGAACTGTCTTCCCCGGCCCGCCCCGTTTCTCTGCACTGCGGGGCTGACTGGCGCTAACAACGGAGAAGCGGGAAGAAGGTGGGGGATACGGGCGAGGGGTCTGGGGAGAACCTGCACACGCCGTCAGCTCCTAGGAGACTGCGCTGGCTGGAACATCGGACAGAGGCAGGACCACATGACCCTGGTCTGCTGAGCCAAGACCAGCACGTTCTTTTCCTCGAGGCTGCCGAGCACGGTTCAATAAAGAATTAGCCATAACGAAGTGGGGCCGTGGGGGAGTCAGACCTGGGCTCAGACCCCTGGCTCTATAATTCACTCGCCCCAGGAGCGCAGGCACGTGACTTAATCTTGGTTTTAAGGCTCCGTTGCTTCATTTGTAAAACGGGGATAGCAGCTAATACGCTGCAGGATGTATTACCGAAAGAATGTTTATAATACAAGGTACCATGTACTGAGCTTATCACGTATGGACACATAACACATTGTCTCATTTAAACCTTAAAACCAGCCTATGAGGGAGCTCCGACTGCCCCCATTTTTAAAGATGAGGACGCTGAGGCCCAGCCTAAGTCACTGCCCCAAGCACGGCGGTGAGTGCTGGGGCCAAGAACAGGCCCGGGGCTCGCCCGCCCCCAGGCTGTGATGGTGCCAGGTGCACAGCGGGTCGTGGAGAAAAGGAGCTGTTTGGGTTCTGGCAAAGGCCTCCCGAGCGACCCCGCGCCCGGCAGCCCTGGGCGAGGTGTCCTCACCCACCGGGCGGGCAAGAAGGCTGGGCTCAGGGAGTCCAGGCCCCCGGGCTTCAGCCAAAAGCCCTGACCTTTCAGAGACGTGCTCGGTCACAATGACAGGAGGCATGGAATCCGCTTCCACATAATGAGGCGGGCCGAGTCCATGAGACTCGGTCGGCTCGGCCAGATGCTGAGGACTGGGGAAGCTGAGTCATGGGAACGTAGAAGCTCATTACACTGTTTTCCCTATTTTTATGTTTGAAATCTTCCCCTAGAAAAAGTAAACACCAAAAAGATCGCCTCATCTCCTGGAGAATGTGTAAGGCGGAGGAGGCTCTCAAGCTGAGGTGTGCTCTGTCCCCCAGTTCTGGGTCCCCTCAGATCCGCTGTGATAATTGCTCTGTAGCCCCCGCCCCCTCTTCTACCCACAGGGCCCAGCCCCAGGGGACTGCCCATGCCCGAACCGGGGAGTCGAGAGCAAGGTGGTCTCCACTGAGGGTCCCGTGGTGGAAGCCCAGGCTGCTGTAGGGGGGCCGGGGAAGGGTGAGCCCCTGCCCCAGGGGTCCCGGGAGGTGTCAGAAGGGAAGCAGGACTACTGGGGTGTGGAGAGGCTCTGGGTGACGGGAAGGAGGATGGAGTCATGAGAGACGGAAGGAGGGGAAGGCGGTGAGAGCCGGAGCGGGACAGGGGCTCTCGGCCCCTCGCTGGCGTCACCCCTGCAGCCCTCTTCCCACAGCCCGCCCTCCACACCGCCCAGGAGGCTCTTCCCCAAACAGAAGCCTGGCCACGTGGTCCCCCCACGCATTCAAAACCACCCCAAGCCCCCCCCCCAACTTTTAAAAAAAATTTTTATTGGAGTACAGTTAATTTACAATGTTGTGTTAGTTTCAGGGGTACAGCAAAGTGGATCAGTTACACACGTGCATGTATCCACTCTTGTTTAGATTCTTTTCCTATCTAGGTCATTAGAGTATTGAGTAGAGTTCCCTGTGCTCTACAGCGGGTCTTTATTAGTTATCTGTTGTATATATAGTAGTGTGTATGTGTCCATCCCAATCTCCCAGTTTATCCCTCCCCCTCCCCCCTCCCTGTAACCATAAGTTTGTTTTCTACCTCTGTGACTCTACTTCTGTTTTGTAGGTAAGTTCATTTGCCAGGCTTCCCCCTTGACTCCAGACGAGGTCCACGCCCTCCAGCCTGACACCCAGGGTGACTGTCCTCCCCTGAACCAGGCCCCCGCGGACACCCAGAACTATGTCCCCCCCCAGCCCCCCCCAGCCCATACACTCCTGCGGGGGACCAGCTCCGGGGGGCACCTCCCACCGAGCCCAGCCCAGCGCACACTCCTCTTATCAGGGCCCCCCAGACTGCTCTTGTTTCCCGTCTGCCTCCTGCGAGAATGCGGGCTCCAGGGCAGGGCGAGGCCACCCCTGATGGCCCCCCCAATACAACGGGCGATCAAGACAAGGTGGCCATTATCACGATTAGCAACGCGGCCCTGGGCAGGCGGGCGGGCGCTGTGCCGGCTGCTGGGAGGGCTGCCCAGCGAGTGGAGAGGTGAGGACGGCAGGACGCTGAGCACGGCTCCTCCCCGACCTTGGCTGAGGCGCCCTTCACGTGTCCGCAAAGCCCACGGCTGCAGCAGGCTTATGCAGGGCCTAAAAATGCTGTAATGTGTTCCTTCCAAAGGCTCCAGACAAATGGAAAACGATAGCGACAGCTTGCTGCTCCCCTCACCTCCGTGCCTGCAAACCTAAAGAATATTTATGATCCGTGGGATCAGAGATTTGGTGTCTTAGAAGCAAAGAAAGGTCACAAAATGAACTGACGCAGACCATCTGCTCCTGGGAGAGGGTAGAGACGCCGTATTCATTACTCTCCCAACGCACAGCACCTGCTTCTCCCGCGAAAATCTAGGCGCCAACATGACGATTTTTATTTAACTTAGAATAAAGCCGACACCCCCCACGGGGGCGAACGCTGAACGCAAACAGGCCGATGCGCGGGCAGGGCGCGCCTCTCAGGACGGGGGCTCCCGCGCCCCCCGTAGTTGATTCTCAGCCACAAGGTTTAACGGAGGAGAACAAATGCTCAGAGGTGTCCGCGCGGTTGCAAGCGGAGAGGAGCTTCCCGCTTCCTGCATTTTTCACGGGTCTGCCGCTCCTGCCATTCCCATCGCCGCGCTCCTGACATTACAGCAGATGCCTCGGCCGCCGCAGTAATCCCTCATCCTCAGAGGCCAACGGGAACGTACGGTTTCCCATTCATCAGGGCCACGGACGCCAGAATCGCTCGTCTGACCTTTGCAAATACCAAAGGGTGGATTTAAAGGAGAAAAAGGTAATGCAAAAGTCTTTAGCTTTCCTTTCAAAGACGATTTTATGTCATTAGCCCAGAAACAGTGCCTATAGGATGAACACAGTTCAAAACTGGGTAGAAAGAGTCAACTTGTAAGGGAGGTGGCCACCAATGTTTCAGCATTGAAAACACGTTCCTTGATGAATGATTTAACATATATTAAAAATATATATGAGGGACTTCCCTGGTGGCGCAGTGTGCTCCCAACGCAGGTGGCCCGGGTTCGCTCCCTGGTCAGGGAACTAGATCCCACGTGCATGCCGCAACTAAGAGTTCGAATGCCACACCTAAGGACCCTGCCTGCCGCAACCAAGACCTGGTGCAACCAAATAAATAAGTAAATAAATATTAAAAATATATTTATATATATATATGGCTCAGAAATCTCTGGGCACAGGATAGAAAACAGTGTCAAGCTGGGAATGAACAGGTCTCTGAAAGGACACACACACACACACGAACGGAAACAAACATGGATTTCAATGCCCAACACCGGTTGGACTCCACTAGACAATAAAGAGCTAATTCTGCCGCAAAACCACGGATGTGCGCTGAGGAGGGGACAGGCCCACGTCACAGCAGAGCAAACTCATTACCAAGCTTCAGCACACACTCACCCATTTTCCCTCTATTTTTAAAAAAATATTTTTTTAATTAATTAATTAATTTTTATTTTTGGCTCTGTCAGGTCTTAGTTGCGGCACACGGGCTCAGCTGCCCCCCGGTACGCAGGAATCTTAGTTCCCCGACCAGGGCTCGAACCCGCATCCCCTGCACCGGAAGGCGGATTCTCAACCACTGGACCACCAGGGAAGTCCCTCCCTCTATTTTTAGCCTGTAAACCTTAGTCAATGTTGATATTTTAGGAGCAAAAGTGACCCCTTAATATTCCACGGAGATTTTCTTTGCCTGGCTCCGATTCGGCACCGCACAAAACTAGAACCTAAGTAATCTTCACGAAATGGAGGACTCCGGGTTTTTCCACTTAAAAATGTAATTACAGAGAACTTGGAGGACAGAGAAGAGAAGGAAAGCCACTCACATTATCATGCCAGCAGGATGGACACCAGGATGGATGCCCCCAGCCCTTACCTATGGGGTGGGTGTGGGCCACGGCTCTCCAGCCAGCCCACGGGGAGCGCTGAGCAAATTACAAAAAAGTGCCCCTTTCGCAGAGCGGGAGCAGCCCCAGGGCACAGCCCCGGACTCTCCGCTTGGTCCACGTGCCGAGAGTGGGCTGGGCGGAGGGCCTGGTCCCCCCCAGCAGCTACGTCTCCCTGCACAACCTCCCGCCCACACCAGCCAGGCCATGAGATGCGGTCACGCTGATCCTGGGGAGGGGGTGGGAGGACAGAGCCAGGTCTGTCCTCCCACCCGCTGTGGCAATGCCACGCAGGGGTGGAAACGCCGGGCGGGGCGGGGGCGGGGGTGGGGGGGCCGTGAGGGTGGACCGTCCCAAAGAGCAGGTGAAGCCTAAGCAGGCGGAAGCCGAGGGGCACGTGCAGAGGTCCTGGCTCAGGTGCTGCCGGGACCCTCCGCGCCGTCTCACGCCGCGCGGTTCTCACACAGGCGCTTCTACTCCAGCCAGCCCCTCGGGGCCCCACCCGCCTCTTCCAGCGCCGGGAGGGGCAGTGCGGCCTGCCCGCCAGCAGGGCCCAGCGCACTGGCCACGCTTCCCAGCACCCGGCCCGGCAGGACCAGGAGGGAGGGCTGGGTGCAGGTGGGGGTAATGGCCCGGCCCTCGGGGGCTCCCGGGGGACTTGGGGAACCAGCGCCACGAGGCGCCCTTCTCTCACGCAAATTCATCTGGCATTAATCCGAAGTAACATAAAAATCACGAAAATAAACAAGGGCAGTGAAATCAAAACCAGGTTATTCTAGCTGGATCCTGTTGCCTCCTTAAGGTCCCGGCCGAGGTACCCCCTCGAGTTAGAACAGGGAGCAGGCAAGCTGGGGCACGAGACCCTCAGAACACTGACCCAGCGTGACTGACCGTCGATCCCCGGTGGTCGGCAGCCCACTCCCGGGGGAGCGCCCCCAGCTGCCGGGCACACCGCCCACCTCTGGGCCTTTCCTCCGCCCTGGCCCCCACGCATGGCTCTCTGCTCTGCCTCTCCTGCTCCTCCCGAGAGGCAGGCTCGATGCCACCTTACTCGGACGCCCCCCGATCCCAGGGCCACCGTGGTCCTAGCCGCAGGTGTCCCAATCACTCCCCGGAACTTTCTTCACGTGTCCATCCTGGCACAGATCCGACTGTGGAGGGAGCCTCTGAGCTGAGGGAAGGGCGCCTCGTGGCGCTGGTTCCCCAACTCCCCCAGGAGCTTAATAATACACCCCAAAAAGTATGCAACCTCTTCACACCCTTCAGGATGACTGCTATCAAAAAACCAGAACATAACAAGTGTCAGCGAGGATGTGGAGAAACTGGAACCCTCGTGCACTGTGAGTGGGGATGGAAAATGGGGCAGCCACTATGAAAACAGTACGGAGGCTCCTAAAAAAATTTAAAATACAACTACCACATGACCATGTGAGACAGCAATTCTACTGCTGGGTATATACTCGAAAGAATTGAAAGCAGAATCTTAAAGAGAAATCTGTACATCATGTTCACAGCAGCATTATTCACGACAGCCAAAAGGTGGAAGCAACCCAAGTGTCCAAAGATAGATGTGTGGATACACAAAACATGGCCTATACATACAATGGAGTATTATTCAGCCTTAAAAAGAAAGGAGATTCTTTTCACCTGCTCCAACATGGGTGAATCTTAAAGACATTCTGCTGAGTAAAATTAGCAAGTCACAAAAAGACAAATACTGTCTGATTCCACCTATATGAGGTTCCTGGAGTCGTCAAATTCATAGAGACAGAAAGTAGAAGGGGGGTGCCGGGGGCTGGGGGAGGGGGAATAGGAGTTACTGTTTAATGGGGACAGTGTTGGTTTCACAAGATGTAAAGAGTTCTAGAGATGATGGTGGTGATGGCTGAACAACCAGGTGAATGTACTTAATGCCACTCAACTGTTCACTGAAAAACGGTGAAGATGGTGAATTCTGTGTGATGTATATTTTACCACAATTTTTTTTAAAGTATGCAGAGAGTTGTTCTGTGCCCTTGAGGCTGAGTTATGGAGGCTAAAGGTCTGAAGAAAAACTGAAAGCTACTTTGATTTAGGCCTTAAGCTTCAGGCGTGGAAATGAACTTGTTCAACTCGCCCTCATCACAGGAGTAAGCGGTCGGACGTGACCTTTTCAGAGTCACGCAGCAAACCAGCAGCGGGGCGCCGGCCAGCCCCGGCCCTCCTGAGTCCTGTCTGGGAGCAGCCCCTCTGTTCTGGACGGAAGCCAGAAAGAGCAGGAAAAACAGAAGAGCAAAGGGGAGTTTACGAGCTGACTTTACCAATCACCAAACCGGGAACTAAATAGTCCCATGTGATTAGACTAAACGTGCTTAACTTTGAAACAAAACACAAGTTTTCATCTTCATGATCTGGAGTCGTTCATGATGTGACGGACTTCCCCCGACCTCCCTTGGCCCCCTGCAGACACGAGCATCCAAGTGATGGGCCAGGCCTGAAGTCAGTAGAAAGCCACGTGGGCCCTTCCCCAGGCGCACCGCGACTCACTGTGCGACCCCTCCTGCCAATACAGTAAGACACACGCGTTTGATCTTTGGCCCCGGTTCCTGGCACGTGGCTCCTAACACCCTGGGACCCTCCAGAGCCGCGAGTGTCCGGAGTGCTAAGGAGACGACGCTGGCTGGCCCGGGACAGCTGCACGATGGGGCTGGATGCCAGAGGGGCCGAAAACCAAGTAGGGTGTTTTCCCATGTCTTGTGAGCTGAGCTAGCGAATTCTCAGACCTGAGGAGGGGGTCACAGGAACACCCCCAATTTACAGCCAGCTGGTCAGAGGTGCTGGTGTCTGAAGTGCAGCGGTCTTGTGGGGCTGAGCCGTTTCCCTGCGGTCCTGCAACAACCCCAGGCAAGGAGGCAGGTCGAACTGAATCGAATCGGATTGGATCAGGGATGCCAGTTGGTGTCAGAATTGGCTAGCGTCCGGAAAAAACCCACATATTTGGTGTCAGAAGTGTTGTCGGGGTAGGGGCTGCCCTGGCAGTCCAGGGGTTAGGGCTCCGCGCTTCCACTTCAGGGGGCACGGGTTCCAGCCCTGGTCGGGGAACTAAGATCCCGCATGCTGCTCTGTGTGGCCAAAAAAACCCCCCCAAAACAAAAAAAAACAAAAAGAATTGTTGGGGTAGAAACAGCACAGACCTAGCCTCTCTGGGCCTCAGTTTCCTCATCGGTAGTGGTGAGGAGTTTGGACCAAATGCCACGAAGGCCCTTCCAGCGAGAATTCGGCGGTTCCTGGAATCGCTGGTTGAAGTTTCCGGAGTTAACTCCGCCTCCCGACACCAGGCAGCACCCTCCCCAGGCCGCGTTTCCCACCGTGACAACGCCACTCCGGGAGCCCGTGTGTAGCGGCAGAGAACGTAACAGCATCGCTGCCGGGCCCTGGCCTTGTCCCCAGCTCTCAGAGGCCCAGTTCCTTGAGAGGAGGGACCAGGCTCTCTCCATCAACCTCCACTTTAAACCAAAACCTCAAACAGAATTTTGGACGCGCCCCCCAGACTACAAGGCCTGCGCTTCAGTCCTGATTAAAACAGCAGCTGGTGATGCCTGAAAAGCAAGCTGGCCACTCGGAGAACCTGGCGTCTATGCATCCCTCTTCCTCCTCCCGACACTGTGGGTCCAAAGCACATCCGAAGAGAAAGGAAAATCCACAGGGAGAGTCTTGGTGCACTGCCTCTCACCAAACTCTCCGGAAACCGGGGTGACAAGGACACTCTGCACCGACTCGCACTGGAACCGGGTGAACAGCGAGTAATGCTAAGGCCGACCTGAACTGGAGACGACTATTTCCAGATTCTCAGCCACAAGTGCATCTACTCAACTCCACAGGTAACTCCGGTTGAGAGGGTAAGGGCCCTGGCTCTGGAGCCCACAGACCCGGTGCAAGTCCCTGAGCTGCCACTTACTACCCCAGGCCTCCGGGAGGGACCGGCCTGCTGAGCCTCAGTCGCCTTCTCTACCAGACGTGAGTGACTGCGCCTGCCTCGCGGGGTTGCTGCCTGTGGGGCCCTCAACCGGCACCTGGTGAGGAGTCAGGCCGACCAGCACAGCCAGCGTCACCCTGCCTGTCCTCAGGGCACGTGTCAGACTCTTCTGAGAATCAGGGCAGGACAGCAGAGGCACAGGCAACAAGGGAAAAAACAGATACACCGGGCTTCATCAAAGGACCCAAGCAGCAGAGTAAAAAGGCAATATTTTCTCCCCCTGGGGAGAAAATCTACTATCTAATAAGAGGTCAATATCCAACATATAGAGAGAATTCCTAAAACTCAACAACAAAACCAACCTGATTAAAAAATGTGCAAAGGATTTGAGTAGACATTTCTCCAAAGATATACAAATGGCCAATCAGCACATGAAAAGATGCTCGGTATCAACTCAGAACTACAGTGAGATAACACTTCACACCCACTAGGATGGCTACTATAAAAAAATAAATAAATGACAAGTTTTGGCAAGAATGTGAAGAAACTGGAACCCTATGCACAGCTAGTGGGGATGTAAAATGGTACAGCTGCTGTGGAAAAGAGCATGGCGGTTCTCCCTCCAAATACTGAAAACAGAATGACCACATGACCCAGCAATTCCACCTCTGGGTTTATATCCAAAAGAATTGAATGCAGGGACACGAACACAAACATGGGGTATTTGCACACCCATGTTCACAGCAGCAGTATTCACGACCGCCCAAAGGTAGAAGCAACTCAAGTGTCCAAAGATGGATGAATAGATACACAAAACGTGTTCTATACACACAATGGAGTATTAGTCAGCCTTAAAAAGAAAGGAAACTCTGACACCTGCTCCAACATGGGTGAATCTTGAAGACATTCTGCTGAGTGAAACAAGCCAGGCACAAAAGGACAAGCACTGCATGATTCCATTCATGTGAGGTCCCTGGAGTCGTGAGATTCATAGAAAGTAGGAGGGGGGCGGGGGGGGGGGGTGCCAGGGCCTCGGGGGAGAGGAGGGGAGTTAGTGTTTAATGGGGACAGAGTTTCAGTTTGGCAAGATGAGAAAAGTTCTGGAAATGGATGCTGGTGATGGTTGCACAACAAAGTGAATGTACCTAATGTCACTGAACATTATGAAACGGTCAGAATGGTAAATGTTCTGCTATGTGTGTTTTTCTACAATTTTTAAAAAGTAAATAAACAGGTGCAAATAAAAACAAGTGCCCTCGTGGAAGACGAGTCTAGAAGGTGTGTGGGAAATACTATAACACGGTAACACACTTTGCTTTTACACACAGCATCTCAGTGATGGCCTCAAGGACCCTGTGAGAAGCGACGGAGCAGCATTCTTGTCCCACACGCCCCTCCCCGAGTCCAGTCAGTGGACCCACACGCGGGCAGCGGCTCAGAGAGGCAGAGACGGGGCTGTCTCCAGCCAAAACACAGAGTGCCCGTGTGCACGACAACAAGCGGGCAAAGGGCACCTAGAAGGCTCTGGAACTCACAATGGATCAGCGAAGGCCACCTCTTGTCTACAGGCTCCAGGCCAGGCTTGCCGTCTACGGGGCAACAGGACGAAGCTCTGGAGCTCAAGCCTCTGGTGTGGAGCACGGCTCAGCCCTGGGCAAGCTGCTTAACTCCTCTAAGCCTCCAGGTCCTCATCTGTAAAATGGACACGACACCCCTGACTTAATGGAGTTTCCTAAGAAAAAAGTGTTGAATGAGATAACGTTTGTACAGCACTTCGCAGGGTGCCTGGCACGTGGTGAAGGGCCAGTAAATGATGGCTATTATTTTTAGCTCTGAAAGATGCTAAAAAAATAATAATAATAACATTGATAGAAAGGAACCTTTGGAGTGAGTAACTGTGCAGAGCAGACTCTACCACGTGCCGTGAAGGTCACGGGGAAACAGAAGGTACACATCCTGCCCTGAGGAAGATAAGGCAATAAACAGGACAGGACGCAAGACAAACAACAGGAAACAGCACCGCAGGAGGAGGCAACAGTACGTTAGCTGTGCTGGGGACCCACACACGTTCTCTCCGCTAGTCTTCACGAACCCTGGAGGGTGAGGGCAGAGCCAAGTGAATGCCTCGGATAACACACACGGTGAGTTCAGAGAAGAGACAGCACCACAAACAGGCTGGTCTAGGAAGGCTGCCTGGAGGAGGAGGCAAGTGCTGACGGCCAGCAGCCTTCAGCACTGGATGGAGAAGATCGGAAATTCTTCTAGGTCAGGAGGGTTGGAGGGAGCACTGAAATACGCACCAAGTCTGAGGCTGGTTTTTAACAGGCCCTTCTCCTGGCCACAAGCTGAGTCACCAAAAAAAAGTCTGAACGTTATTTCTTTCTTTTCAGACTAGTAGGTTAGCCTAAAAATTCTGAGTGACTTATCTGCTAGGTCAAGAGCAACAGTGCTTAGGGGCTTCCCTGGTGGCGCAGTGGTTGAGAATCTGCCTGCCAATGCAGGGGACACAGGTTCGAGCCCTGGTCTGGGAAGATCCCACATGCCGCGGAGCGACTGGGCCCGTGAGCCACAATTACTGAGCCTGCGCGTCTGGAGCCTGTGCTCCACAACAGGAGAGGCCGTGACAGTGAGAGGCCCACGCACCGCAATGAAGAGTAGCCCCCACTTGCCACAACTAGAGAAAGCCCCCGCACGGAAACGAAGACCCAACACAGCCATAAATAAATAAAAATAAATAAATTAAAATCATCCAGAATCTTATTTCTTAAAAAAAAAAAAAAAAAGAGCAACAGTGCTTAACCGATGCCCCTCTGGGCACTGTGTTTATACCCCCTTCATCAGCTGACATCCACCCCCCAAAAAAGCAGGCGTACCGCCCAGAAATATGCTAAGAGCACTTACACAACACTGCATCTCCAAGGCTTGAGAAAATAGAGGGTCAAATACACAAGCACTCTACTTATTCCACTTATTCTGTGAAATGAGAAGAGTCTCAAAGAGTTTGTAAGAAAGCACATCATGGTGACGTTTCCCCCTTTGCATTTGCGTGTGTGTTTCAAGCTTTCTACACGGGTCTGCACTGTTTCTTAACAGCACAGTTCTATGGGACCTGTTATAGCCCCATAGCGCCCCCTAAGCAGGGCAGCCCTCCCGGCAAGCCCTACGAGCCAGCCTCTCAGCTCCTGTACTCGCGAGCGGGAAGCAGGGCGGCGGGGAGCGGGCCGGTGCTCTATAGCCATCCAGGCAGTTAAGGACAGATGCTCTCAGAACCCCACACTTCTTCCCGTGCTTCGTCCACCCGACTCAGCACCCCTCATCTCTGCTGGGGGCTTCCAGGAAGGGCCCAACCCCGGACCTCAGGGAACTGGCACGGCGTGTGCTGACTCCCCCGTCGGACCCCCGCTCTGCACACATGGGGGCTTTGATGGTCAGAGAGGAATGGCCTTTTGGGGGCTGCCAAGGGGAAATGTCCCCGGCTCTGTAATGACAGCTGTGCCACTCCCCTCCCTAGAAATCACCCATGGCTCCCCAGTGCCACTAATGAAAGAGGCCAAACCACGCGGCCTACATTCGAAGCCTCGTCAGTCAGGCCTGACGTCTGTCCACCTGGCCCCCCACCGCTCCCCAGGCTGGAGTCACCACCACCCCTCCACACCCAGCCTTCGCTCAGAGCGCCCTCGGAGCCTCCTCTCCACTCCTACGTGAGCCGAAACCCACCCCCTGAGGGCTGGGTTCCTCCTGCCCCCGAGGTGCCCCTCCTCACCTGCCCCCCAGGGCAGCAGCTCCAGAGCCGGAACGCTGGGACGCTGGGTTGCAACTCCAGCTCCCTCGCTGCTAGCTGTGTGACCCTCTCACTGCCTCCGGGTCCCTGTCCACAAAGTGGAAATAATAACAGTACCTCACTCACAGTGTTGTTCTAAGAATTAAAGGCCTGCAAGATACACAAAGCACCTACTGCAGTCTCCGGCACACGGTAACACAGTACGCAATTTTAAAAAAGCAAAACCTTTAACTAGGGACTTCCCTGGTGGCGCAGTGGTTAAGAATCCGCCTGCCAATGCAGGGGACACGGGTTCGGTCGCTGGTCCGGGAAGATCCCACATGCCGCGGAGCAACTAAGCCCGTGCGCCACAACTACTGAGCCTGCGCTCTAGAGCCCACGAGCCACAACTACTGAAGCCTGTGCGCCTAGAGCCCGTGCTCCACAACAAGAGAAGCCACCGCAATGAGAAGCCCGCACACTGCAACAAAGAGTAGCCCCCACTCGCTGCAACTAGAGAAAGCCCGCGTGCAGCGACAAAGACCCAACGCAGCCAAAAATAATAAATAAATAAAATTAAATTTTAAAAAACCCAGAAATTCTTTAACTATTATTACTGCTGCTGGAGGTGACCCCTCTGTCCTCCATTACCTTACTTTGTTTATCTGTCCAATCTTGCGCCAACACTTTCTGTCTTACCTGATTTAGGTCCCTGTCTTAGCTCCTTTACTAGACTGAACGTCCTGGTAAGCGTTTCGCTGGGTATACAAGAGAGGCGATGCAGAGCCACTGGATGCACGAAGCTCCAGGAAGCAGTTCAGACCCCACACCACGCAATCCACGGGCACAAGCCCTGCAGCAGAGAAGCGCTGGTGTTCCTGCTCCCAGCCTGCCCCCAATACTCTGGGTGCAATTAACTAACTGCTCACCAATCTTTTCATCTCAATGAATCCAAACTGTACTCCTGGAAAAGGACGATTTGAAAACGTTTTCCGGCCCACACAAGGAGAGCTGTGCACGTCTGCAGAGCACCGTGGACCTGGCTCGGGGACTCCCCATGTGCGACAGCCATTAGGACAGGACCATTTGAAACTTGTTTCAGAGGAGAGAGTCGGACGGCACGACGAAGCACTCTGCCTTCCTCCACGCTTCTCGGCCCTCACACTGCGGCCCGTCCTGGCTCTGAGCCGTGCCCTCCACTCGGGAGCCACTTTCCAGGACCACGGGCAGCGTGGATGCAGGGAAGGCACGGTAACCACATCAGATGGAGCTTAGCCGCCGGCGTGCGATGGGCAGACCATGCGTTTGACCCAACAAGGCCAGGGAGCTCGAGTGAGGCCAGGCACGAGGCGGGGTAATCGCGGCTCTACGGACCCCCAGACGGTGAGCCTGAGGCTCTGCAGCTCAGGACACCTTGGTGGGTGCGTTTCCGCTACAGAAGGGCCCCTCCGAGCAGCTTTTTAATATCTGTATCCTGGGGCCTGGTACCCAATATGCACTCAAAACGCCTGCTGAAATGGACTGAGGGAACGGTTTAGGTAGAAGCCGCAGCAGCTGCTGAGTGAGGAAAACGAGGTCCAGGGAGACTAACAGTTGTGGTCAGCTACAGAACGTGGCCTTTGACGCCACCCACCCAGGACAGGGCTCCACCCTGGGCCCAAACCCAACCTGCCCCTGTTCCCCGCAGCCACCTCTGCGCCACGCGGACTGGGGACCACCGAGGTGTTCACACCCCCTGCCTGCCTCCTCCACCTGTCTCCAGGCAAGGGGGCCTCTTCTCTGCCTGTGCAGTTCCCACCCATCCTCACCAACAGCCCTCAGACTCAGACGCCGGGCGCAGGCCCCAGCTCCTCTGAGCGCAACGGCCTCCCGACAGCACTCACAGCCCCCACGAGGCAACTGAGCACCAGCGCTGGGGGTCCTTCTGGTGGTCGTCCTTGTCCCACGCGTCTCTGTTCCCTCTCCTGACCCCATCAACCCCTTGAGCACCGGGACGGCTATGAAATCCCAGCTCCCTCTGACCAGCTGAGCCGTCCTTCCGCCTCGCTGAGCCTCAGTTTCCTCATCTCTAAAGTGGGAAGGACAATAAAGCGAACCTCACAGAGCAGCTGTAAGGAGCACGTGATGGCTGTAGAACTGCTTCGCGTGAGGTATACCCTTGCTCTTAGCCGTTAGCTTTGTTGCTGTTGTTTTATTTCTGCATCCCCCTCCCTCCCACCAACCCCCGGCACATACTTTTAAAAGAACACTAACACCACTAAATGTCGCGAGAGTCACTTTTACACTGTCACAACAGCACAGAAGACACGTTAGAAACTCACTCTGGCCTCTAATCATTTATCTGAACCGAGCTGTGAAATTACCGAGGTCTCGCCTGCTGGCTAACTGGCAATGAGGAGGCTCCATCCTCTTCACGGTCAAGTGTTTTGTCCACGGGACGGTGGACGCGGGGCCTCTTCACAGATGGGCCCGCTGCCCCACACAGCCTCTCCAGCATGGGGATGAATCAATCTCCGCCCCCCCCACCAAGCAAACTAAGGCTCAGAAGGGCTGCACAATTTTCTCGGGTCCCACAGTTGAACTGGGCAAAGCAAAATGCAACTCAGGTCTTCCTGAGAGAAGCGTGCTCTTTCCTCTTGCTATATACCTGTACATCCCTTACGTTTGTATTTTTTAAAGTCCCCTTTAACTTATACCCCTCATCAACTACCTTGGCATTTCAAAGGTAGTAACAGAGCCTCCTACGGTAAAGGAGACAGAAAAGAAAAAGAAAAAAAATTCCCCAAGTTTACTGGCTCCCTCTCATAGCTGACTGGAATTCAATACCCAACTGAGAAATGAGTTTCTGGAACATGGATGCAGTGAAAGAGCAGCTGAGGAAGAAGAACGGGGGTGGGAACCTCGAGAAAGGTGGGGAAACACTCTCCAGGGCCCAGGGCCCAGGGCCCATGACCCCTTATCAGAGACCCTACACCACAGAGAAAAGAAAGGCTCCCAAATGCCAGTTAGCCAACGGGAGAGGCCTCAATAATTTCACAGGCCGCACTAAAGGCTGAAAAGTAAGCTGTAAATTTATAAGTAAAGCGAGAAATAAATCACCACAGCCTAATCCAGCCAGGCCCATAAGGACTCCAAAGGTCCGTGCTCATGAAAGACATTTCACCAGTCCTTCCGCCAACCAGGAAGAACCCAGTTTTAAAAGAAACCAATCAACATTCTCGACTGATCACACTTCGCATGAGCGCCCACCTTGGGTGAAAAGGCAAGTTGCTTTTCCAGTAAGGAAATTCCATAGGGCGGGCCCTCTGGTGGTCCCTCACCTGCACCTCGGGCTTGCCTCGCCCGGGACGCTGGTCATCCCGGGCGCCCAGAGCCCCCCATAGGATTAGGACTGCCGAGTAACCCTCTATCTGCCACCGAAGGGTTCACCGCTGGCAGACTCAAGAGCGCAGGGAAGTGACAGTCACCGTGCAGACAGGAGGACCACGGACATCAGGACCCCGCCTCTGACAGACGGAACTCCAGACCCGACAGGGCAGCGACTCGCACAAGGTCACGGGGAGGGTCGGCGGCAAGGCTCCCCGGCCGGGCTCCCGTCGTTAGACGGCACGGCCGCCCCCGCCCCCGACAGCCTCCCCAGGAGCGCGCCCGGCCTCCCGCTCCCCGCTGAGGGCGGCTCCGCCGGGCGGGCCCGGGGCAGGGAGCCCGCTGGGAAAGCGGCGGCCGGGCCGGGGCGGAGGACTGGGCCCCGCCGCGCAGGGACGCGCGGAGCACCGCCCAGGCCTCGGGGCGCCGCCGTGGGGGCCTTACCGAGGCACTGCCCCACCGGCGTGCTGAACGGGTTCCCCAGGAGGAACTCCATCTTCGGCGGACGGCTCGGCAGCGGCCCCCGCGCGTCAGCCGCCGGCTCTCCGCGTCCCCCGCGGCGCTCCCTGCCTGACTGACACTTGCCCCAGCCCCACCCTCAGGAGAGCCGGTGTCCGCCCCTGGCCCCGCCCCACCGGCCTCTATTGGGCGACGGCTGCCCTGCCCTCTTCCGATTGGCCCCCACAGCTCCTTCCGCAAAGCCACGCCCATCCCCGCGGCGTCCGATTGGGCGGGGCGGTGACCTAGGTCACAGGAATTTCCGTCACCCCCCCCCCCCCGGCCCGCCTCCCAACGCGAGTCTGTGTATTTTGATTCATTTATGTATTGGTCAATCCAGGGAGTCCTTAATGTTATTGGACAAGAGTCCAGTCAGTCACTCAAGAGGGGGACCGGGGATGGGCAAAGCTAGTAAGTTCCCCGCCCATAGAAAGTGCTGATTGGACAAGCATTTGTTTTCTCTACGGCTAATTGGTTCTGGGAGGCTTTCCCCGCCCAGAAATGTGATCACGTGGTCGTCAACTTTAACCCAGGATGTCTACTCCCTGACTTCCCCCTAGCAAAGGAGTGCGGCGCTTGGTTCCCCTAGCAACCGGGCTCAGCGAGGAGGTGCCGGCTGCGTACAGTGCCGGCGACTCTGAGAGCCCGGGGCCGAGAGGCTGCGGGAGGACTTGACCTTTTCCCGGAGGAGCCCGCCGGCCGCCCCACCTGGAGGAGAGCGCGCAGGCCCCTGGCATCCCCTCCCGGCCGCACGCCGATCAGGGCCTTCAGGCCTTGTGGGGAGAGAAGCTGAGGAAGTCTTCCCTTCGGGCGCATGCCCCGGAGAGACCTTTGAGGTCCCACCCCCGGCCTCCGGGCCAGAGAGAGGTACCCGGCCCACCGTTAGATGCTTCTTCAGGAGGGCATTACTGACCCTCTGTCCGACCTCTCAACTGCCGCTAACTTGTTCCTCTTTCTTAGACCTAGACTTCCTCTTGGTGAAGGGTTTTGGCTTGGAAGGTGGATGCCCGGGTCCATGTCTGTCCCTTGTCAGCAGCTCCCTTCCCAGGCCTCAGTTTCCCTGTCTGGAAAATCAGGGCATTAGGGCTCCCTTCTCTAATGGCTCTCAGAGCTGACTTGTAATTTGATCATGAACGTGCTCTAGCTCGCAGTGAGCACTCAGTAAAGGGTGGGGTTTCTCTTATTAATTCACGGCCAATAGGCGCTCTATTTTCCAGGTCCAGTTGATCCCAAGGTCTTGTTTCACAGGACAATTCAGGATCTGTTTCTCTGTGAGGAGGTGTAAGGTTCTCTGCTGCTTTCCCCGCCCACCACAACACTATTGTCAGGCAAGTCAGCAGCCACCGGGGCTGGGTGGTGGTGAATTACTGATAAAACCCCCTTGGGAAGGAGTGTTGGGGTTTTGGCCCCAACCCCGAACAGCTGTGGGAAACAGTGTGAACTGTGAGAATGACCCACAGTGTGCCTGGGCACAGTTGAGTCGTGATTAGGAAAATGGGCTCTGGAGGCCTGTCCTCCTGCCTCTGCCGCGTACTAGATGTATCCACGTGGGCATGTAACGTGACCTTTCTAACCTGCTTCCATTTTCTTACCTGAAAACTGCGGAGAATCAGTCCTTCATGTAAATTAAGTTCCTAGAGGTCTCTAAAATCCACATCTTACCTCCACCCCCGTCACCTCTCGCCTCACGACTCTTGCTGTTCTTGGTACTACAAGCCAGAATGAGCTTCTTAAAATTAAAGTCTGATCACGTCCCTGCCCTTAGTCAGCCCCAGGAGCTTCCCGGGGATCCTAGGATAACCACCACACTCCTGCAGGCCTCTCCAGCCCTGCATCGCTTCAGCCACAGTGGAACCTGTCTCCTCCTCTCCCACCTCAGGACCCTCACCACGCAGACCCCTTTTCCTTCTTTCCTGCTCGTCCTCCAGGTCTCAGCGGGGTCTCCCCTGGCCAGCACAGGTCCCTGCATGTATGGTGTCACTCCCCTACACCTACAAACTTGTCATGGTTTGTAATTAAAGATTTGTATAATTGTCTGATTCAGGTCTGAAACAGAGATAAGGAGATCAGTTTTATTCACAGCGTGTAGCGGCTACTCATTACACGTGGTGTTTTCCAGAGAGGATGAACCGGCTGTGCGACATGGAGCCCAGGGTGATGGATGATGAGATGCTCAAGCTGGCCGTTGGGCAGCAGGGCCCGCGAGACGAGGCCGGGCAGCTGGCCAAGCAGGAGGGCATCCTCTTCAAGGATGTCCTGTCCCTGCAGCTGGACTTCCAGAGTGCGTATCCTGGGTGGGGCGGGGTGGGGCGGGCGCAGGGGGCCCCCGATTCCATGTGTGGTCCGCCGTCCGCGGTCGCACTCGGGCTGCCTGCGTCAGAAGGCATGGGACCAGCACGGGCGGTTTTAAAGCCTGATGCCGAGCGTGGGTAGCACCAGAACAGCCACAACACTCCCAGTTCTGAATAAGAACAAAACAAGGTAACATCCTCCCGTTTCAAGTCTTAAGTGAGCCCCAAAGGCCACGCTGGTCCCCAAAGGTGGGGGGGACCTAAGAGGGTGGTCCGCGTGGCCAGGAAGGTGCGGGGTCTGGGGAGGACCACGTGCTGGGGGAGCAGCTTCAAAGGAGGGACTGGAAACAGAAGTGGGGCGTCCCCTCCGGAGCGCAGGACAGCCTGGGGGAGATGCGGCTCGGGACCAGGCAGGTCCTCAGCACCCCACCTGTGAACCGGCGTGACTGGAATCCGTGTCTCAGGCGCTGGTTGGGAGGACGAGACTAGACAGCACAGGCCCGGTGCCCGGCTCACTAAAGGAGGCCAGCGAGTCGGGCAGAGGGTGTAGGTGAAGAAGCGGGACGGGTGGGCGGGGGTCCCGTGACCCCTCATGTCCGGCGCGGGCCGGTCACAGCAGAGGGACCGGGCTGATTCACGTTCCTGCTGTGTCCTGGGCCTCCACGCTGGCCTACCGGGTCACCCAGTCGACCACGAGGAGTTACTGAGTCAGCCCGGGGATGTGGTACGCGCGGCAGGCCCGGCCCGGCCTCCTGGAGCCCGCAGGCCGCCCAGAGCAGGGGGGCCCCCGAGGTTCTCAGCGGGAAAGGGCTAAAGGGAAGGCGGAGTGGTCTTCAGACCTCCTTCTGTGGCCCCTTCCCCACTACGTAGCAGATGCCTGTCGCGGGCAGGGCGCTGCTCTGCGCACCAGGGACTCGTGGAGCTGACCTTCGAGGGAGGGGGACACGTGTGCTGTTGAGAGAAGTAGAGCCAAGAGAGGAGAGAAGGGGGTGGGGTGCAGTGTGGTCGGGCGGGCAGGGGCCTCAGCACAGAGGTGACAGGTGAGCCAGGACACGGAGGAGGTGAGGCTGGGAGCCACATGGAGCCCCGGGCAAATCGGTCGAGGCAGAGGGAACAGCCAGTGCCAAGGCCCTTGGGCAGGCGCACCTGTGCGGACGCAGGTCAGAGGTCGGGCGGGGATCAGCTAGCATCAGCCTCGGGGGCGAGAGAAGGTGTCTGGCTTTGAGTGCGTGAAGCAGTAGCCCAGGGAGGTCCTGAGCAGAGGAGGGACAGGGGGCCATGACAACAGGCTGCACCAAGCCGGTGGCAGCAGAGGCAGATCCCGTGTCTATGTTGAAGATTGAATGGGCTTTTTGGGCAGCCCTGTCATGCTGTCAAATACATCTGGCTCTTTCGTGTCGTTCTGGCTTTTCCACGCGAACTGCTGATGCCTAGAGAAGAGCCAGCACACAGGTGCGCCAGGCAGGGTGCCCAGGAGTGGGGGAGCCACCCAGGGCTGGTGTCTGCAGGGTCAACCACACCCAAGGCCGTAGGTCTAAGGCCAGGGCCAGAGAAGGAAAATCCAGACCAGGAGATCCAGGGGCGGGGCTGGGCCCTGCCCCAGAAACACAGGTGGGGCTGGTATCGTTCCAGGAAATCTGGCCACAGAGCTGGGGAAGAGACTCCATCCCAGCCGGCCCTGGGGACCAGGAGGGACAGGGCCCTGGGTCAGAGAAATGCTGCCCACCGCCCCCGCACCGAGACCCAGCTTGGGGTGGGCAGCTGGGAGGGGCGCCTGCCCGTCTGAATAAATATTGAAACGGCTGCCCAGAATATGTGACTATTAAGGGCCTTTTTTTTTTTTTTTTTTTTTTTTTTTACTCCTTTCACTTCTATATTATTTCAGTTCTTTTAATGAGCATATTCTAACTTTATGTTTTGGGAATCATTACAGAAGCAAACATAGAAAAAGGGGCATGTAAACAACAGCTCTCTGTGGTTTCTAAGAGAACCGGGGACAAGGTCAGGCCTCTAGAGTTTTACACACACAGTGTGTGCTTGTCACACTAAGCGTTACTCAGAGCTCTTGGCAGCCGTGGCAGAGACCAAGCTCCGCCTGGCTCAGGAGCAAGGGGATGGGTCGGCTGCCTGACCAGGGGGTGGTCTTCAGCGGCCGTGGGGTCAGGCACTTCAATGACGTCAGGAGCTGCCTCTGGGGGGCGATTCATCCCCTCCCCGTATATGGACATTCGGGGCCTCATCCTTGGGCACTTGCACAGCGTGTGATTCCAGGTGGAGACATTGCAGGGTCAGCGGGCACAGACATTAACTATTTCCGTCCATGTGGCCAGAGCACCCTCCAAACGGCTCCACTAGTTGACTGGCCACCCCTGCAGCCTCAGTTCTATTTGTCACCCTGGGGGGCCCTGCCCGTGCCCTGTGTCCTGAGCCCAGGTGTTCCGAGGGGGAGCCCTGTGAGTCCCCGCCCTGGAGGGCCCGCCCCCCTCCACCCTGCGTGGGCCCACCCGGCCCTGTGGTGGCCCCGGACTGCAGCACCAACAGGGACCCCGAGCTCCGCGGAGCTGGGCCCACACCTCCAGGGCTCCCTGCGCTCCGGGGAAGGCAGCGGGGCTCTGGGGCCTCTCCCACGGTCAGCATCAGTCATCCGGCCCCCAAGACGCTGGAACTATACCCTAACCCTGACCCGGGCCGGAACCAGCCAAAGCGCGTCCAATGTCGTTTCAGACATCCTCCGCATCGACAGCCTCTGGCAGTTTGAGAACCTGCGGAAGCTGCAGCTGGACAACAACGTCATCGAGAAGATCGAGGGCCTGGAGAACCTCACACGCCTGGTCTGGCTGGGTGAGGCCCCCGCGCGTCCCCCAGCCCGCGGTGACGCCTCCCGAGGCTGCACCCAGGTGAACTTCCCTGCCAGCCCTGGGGCGGCCCCGGTGCAGCAGGAAGCTCCGTCTGCTGGGCCTGCGCTGGGCAAAGCTCAGCACGTACGTGCTTGAACACCGGAGGGCAGAACGTCTGCCCCAGCTGTCAGACCTCCCTGTCCGGGAGGGCTCATGGCAGCAGTCTGGACTCCGTCTAGGTACTCTAGACTCAGGCTGACAGATAACTGAGGGCCCTGCTATTTGGGGGGCCCAGATCAAACCAGAACTAACCACCCCCGTGCTAGCGTGCGCTGAGCACTTTCTACCTGCTAGGCACGGCCCATGCGCTTTCCGTGGGAGGCCTTCTAACCGCACAGCAACCCCACTGTAGACGGGAGCAAACTGAGGTCACAGCGAGCAGGGGGCTCGCCTGACTCCAGGCGTCCGGCCCTCACTGCCAAGGCGGCAGGGGCTTTGCCGAACTGCGTCCACCTGCCGGCCTCGGGCGGCATCCTCACGTCTGGCAGCGGGCACCTAACGAGGGGCGGGGCTGGCTGGGAGCTCCCAAGCCCACTGAGAGGGCTTCTTTGGCCCTCCCAGCCACCCTAGGGGCTCCAGAGGCCGGGGCACCGCCCAGAGCTCCATGACCAAGACGCAGCAGAGCTGGGACGAGACCCACGCCTGTCTGATCCCAAAGCCACGTCCCCTCCATCCTGTCAGGCTGCTTCCCAATACAGGCAACCTGGGGCATCGAGGTCCCTCCCAGCTTGCAGGACACTCAGCTGTGGTTGTGAGGATGGCCGCCAGACCACAGCAATCCCCCCGGGGCAGGATTACAGTGTCATCTCACGGGTGCAGAGGCTGAGGGGCTGGTGGACTTGGAGCTGCATGTACCGGCAGCAGAGCAGACCAGAGCCAGGTCTCCTGACTGCCGGGCCCAGGTCTCGCCCAGACAAGCCCTCCCGGCAGCCCAGCACCCGTTAATGCTGAGTCCCGGGCGCGGCGGCCCACCTGCACCACCGGGAGATGGAGGAGGAGAGGGGGCGGGTCAGCCTAGACCCTGAGCCTCACCCCCTCTGAAGGCCCTGCTTTTAGGCAAGAGCTCCCAGGCCCTGCAGTCTCGCAGACATAAAACAAGGGTCACGGGTCCCCATGAGATGCCCCTGTGATGCCTAGTGTTCTGTGGGGGGGGGGGGGGGGCGAGAGAGCCAGAGGGGAAAGTTCTGGCAAGAGGTCAGGCTACCCCCTCAGAGAGTCAGAAGCCTGCCTTTGTCCAGCCACGTGCACTGCCCCCGCCTGCAAGCACAGGCCCAGCTGGTGGCCCGGTCAGCTGTCCCGGCGCTGGGGGTGAGCGGGAGCCGGCTGGCACTGCCCCCAGAAGCTGACTGTCCACATCTTGTCCCAGCTTTACACTCAGGCCCGTCCTGTTGGTAGCTTGAAATTGGCCACAGTGGGAGTATTTACACCACCGAAGTCAGCAAGCGCTACAGATCAGGGCTGCCCGCGCCTACCCCCTTGTTAAACGTTTACCAGCACGCCTGCAAAGAGCAGAGCCCAGCTGCAGGCGCGAAAGGAAGCAGGCTGACCCGGTTCAGGTCCCGCTCTGCCAACGTGCTAGCCGGTTCTGTACACGTTACCTCTGCCCTCTGCACCCTACCTTCCTTACGTGCTCTTGATCTTGAGCACGTGACCACCAGGCCCCTTTAAACCTTGGCTCCCTCAGCCCTAAGATGCAGGCGATGACAAACGAGGAAACGCCCGGGGAGGGCCTGGCGTAGGGAGAGTGTCCCCGGGTGAGCGTCCCCTGAGGCGCCAGGGAGGCCAAACCGACTTCCTGAGTCCCCTTTACACATGAGGGCTTTAGCTGAAGCTCTTGAAAAGTTCCCAGTTTGGGCCTCTGGGCCATCGGTGTTCAAGGACACCAACCCCAACCAAACCCCCAAACCCGTGGTGGCGAAAAAGCAGTTTTATTCCCAAAGATGAGAAACTTGGGCTAGAGGGGGTCCTGAGGTCTCAGCCGGGGCTGGGCCTGGAGTTTGGGGCAGCCCGGCCCGCACGGGTCTCCCCCACCCCAAGGTGCGCTGCCCCGACCCACCAGGGAGTTTCCATCCCAGAACGAGGGCCGCACAGACGCGAGCCTTTGCCCGAGTCCGGGGCCGGGAACGTGGCAGCAGAGCCGGGGGGGCGGGGGGGTTGGTTTCAGGACGGTCACCCTAACCCGGAGCCGTCCTCCAGACCTGTCCTTCAACAACATTGAGGCCATCGAGGGGCTGGACACGCTGGTGAACCTGGAGGACCTGAGCCTGTTCAACAACCGGATCTCCAAGATCGACTCGCTGGACGCGCTGGCCAAGCTGCAGGTGCTGTCGCTGGGCAACAACCAGATCGGCAACATGATGAACGTGAGCGAGGGCGCCGGGGGGCGGGGGGGACCGCGGGCTGAGCCTCCGACCTTCCCCTTGTCCCAGAAAAGCCAGAATTCCAGACTCGATGACGTTCACACACCAGCTTAGCCCACGAGAGCCCACGTGTGGGTCCGTTTGTGCCCCTGTCCCGGTGGGATCTTTCCTTCCCTGCCCCCGCACTAACCCAGCAGACGTTTGCTGGGGTGGGGACCCCTCGGCCGTGGGGCGTCTGGCTCGTGCTCACTGGGGACAGAGGCCAACAACAGCCCCGGGTCACTGGAAGGGTCGGGGTGTGGGTGCAGGGCGGTGCCCAGGGCCAGGCAGCAGAGCGGCGGAGGAGAGCCGTGGGGGGCTCTACGCTGTGTGTGCCCAGGGCAGGCCTGCGTTTCAGAGGGAACACCCCCTCACCCCCACATGAATGAGTGCAGCAGGGATGGAGGTTTGCCTGCGGACCGGAGAGGCTCCCCCTGCCAGCACTCCCTGTGAGCTGGCAGCAGGGCCGGGGCAGGGCCCTGGGTGCCGCTGGGTGACCCCGGGGCAACCGGAGCCACCGTGCAGGTGTGTGACAGACACTGCTGCCGTGCGTGATGGGGGCTCCGTGCCGCTGGGCGGGCGTCCAGAAGTGAACACCTAAGGGCCGGGGCCCAAGCATCAGCCCCAGTCCTGTCCCCGCGGCTGAGCCACGTCCCAGCGTTGACTCCCTCCCGGCCTCGCTGCAGGGTGGGGCTCGGGGTGAGAGCAGGGGTGAGACGGGCGCTGCAGCCGCGTCCATCGCAGCCACGGCCGAGGCCGGAGCAGGGGGCTGCGTGGAGGGGGCGGGCCCGCCTCTCGGCTCAGCTGCCCTTGGCATCGCCCTGGGCTGATGCTCCCCAGGGCTGGTCCAGCAGTGCGGGCCGCAGGCTTCCTCGTCCACAGCTAGCAGCACAGAGAGCAGGAGAAACCTCCCCCACGGTGCCCCTGGTGTGGCGGGCCCTCACCCACCCGACCGAGACCAGAGGGGTGGGCGGGCCAGGCGGTGTGGGTGAAAGGCCTGGGGCGGGTCAGGTGCCGGCCGGCTGCTCACCTGTGTCTGAGGGCCAGACCCCGGAGGCCGTGTGGTCTGGGAGGTTGTAAACCCAACCCACCTCTTGTCAGGGTTCAAGACCTGATTGCTCAGCTGCCCTCTGCCCTGTGGGACGGGGGCACACAGGACAGCTGAGGGAGGTGTAAGTGGAGAGCTGAGGTTTAACGGGCTCCCGGCCGCCTGGCCTTGGGCTGGGGACTCAGCGCCCGGGGCCCGCGTGCCCATCTGTACGGGAGAGCGGTGGCCTGCGGGGCAGGCCGGTGTGAGGGCTGAGTCAGTTCAGGTTGAGCGGCTGCTACAGGACCGGGCACAGGAGAGCTCTGCAGGAAATGATGCTTATTCAGGGATTTTCAGATTAAGGGCACACCCCAATAGCCCCAAATCTTGCTTGTGAAAACCTTTCTGAGTGTCTTGAGCTGTTCCTGTCTGGGTCGGTCCAGTACCCAGGGCCACACGTGAGCAGATCCCCTCTGACTTGTCATCCCTCGGACACCGCAGAGTTTACTGGACGCGGGTCCAGGCCTGGGCGTGGAGGGGACACTGGCTCTCAGGCCATGCCCCGCCCCGCTGTGGACGCTCCATTCCCTCCCCTGGCCTTGCTGAGTTCCTGGTGCAGGACGCTCTTTCCTGCCTCAGGGCCTTTGCTTGTGCTGGTTTTGCTTCTGGGAATGCACTCGCCCCTGCTCTTCCCTAGCTGCTCCCTCAGGCCTCAGAGGCCTCAGTCCTAACTGAAAACCCCCCTGTCGTGGTCCCTAAGACCCCCTCTCCACCCCCTCCCCCTTTGAGTTCTTCTAGCACTTACAACAAACAGCAATGATTCTACTTACTTTTAAAACATTCTTGCCCCCTGCCTTAGAGTGCCAGCTCTTGCTATAAGGGCTTTGTTCCCACTGTGTCCCTAAGGCCTGGCACGTGCCTGAGGCCTGGTAGGTGCTTAGTGATCTTTGTTGAACGAATAAACAAATGACAAAGACACTCCTTCAGGAAAGCACAGGAGATGCTGTCAGATGAGGTACTGGCACCTTGCTGACTTTCCCCCGGTTACTAACAACAGGAAGAATAAACGGCCGTCAGTGGACGTCCCACTAGCTGCCACCCAGTTGGTCCAGGCCAACTGTAAATCAGGTTCCATTGAATTTAAGAGCGCTGGGCCTTGCACAGCACTTTACAGCTGGAAAAGGCCGCCCGTTCTGAGAGCAGCAGCGATGGGCACAGCCAGGGCGTTACGGGAGCAGGTGGAGGCCCTCACAGCGTGTGGCATTTGGTCCTCTCGACACCTATGCACCACATCCCTGCACCCACCTTACAGAAGAGGAGATGGGGACCCAGGTCCACGGGTCCTGGGCAAAGCCCGTGGCTCCTCCCTCGTGGCTCCGCCCAGCGCGGGCAGAGGATGGAAGGAGGACACAGGCGACCCCCCCTCCCCCAGATCATCTACCTGCGGCGGTTCAAGGACCTGCGGACGCTCAGCCTCTCGGGGAACCCGGTCGCCGAGGCCGAGGACTACAGGACGTGCATCTGTGCCTACCTCCCTGACCTGGTGTACCTGGACTTCTGGCGCATCGACGACCAAACGGTAGCGTGGCCCTCGTGCGTCCAGCTCCGCGGTCAGCGTGCAGGCCCCGGCGTCTGGGGAGGGGCGCGTCCACAGGAGGAGGGGAGGGCGGCCCTCCTCGAGGTGCCTTTACTGCCCCCGTCGCTGTCATGCCACCTCCCACCTCGAGGCCTCTGTCTGCTTTTCTGGGTGAACAAGTCGGGGGACCAAGCGAGGGTGGGCGATTAGCGGGGTCAGCAGCTCAGGGCAGAGTCAGGACTCGCCTCCACGCCACGACCGCTCACGGTAGCGCCCTCCGAGCCGAGGGCACCGGCCCCAGAGAGAGGCCCCCGGGACCCCACAGCCGGGGTGCTGAGTGGGGAGCTGGGCCCAGCGGTCTGGCAGCAGGGCCGGGAGGAAGCCCCCCTCCCCAGTCCACTGCCCGGCCTGGCCTGACCGCCCCTGCCTCTATCCTGCTCCCCTGCTGTGAGCTTCCAGCCCTTCGCAGCATGACGTTTGTGGGTGCTTTGCCCCCTGGAAAAAGAACTCCGCCCGACACGAGGCCTTAGGCGGCAGGACCGGGATGTCCCTGCGTGCTGGGCGCGGGCGGTGGGGGGACAGGGACCTGCCCACCCCTCCCCCTGGGAGCTCTTCCTGGGAGAAAGGAGCCCGTGCCTGGGGGGGCCCTGAGGTGATGCGGGGCTCGGGGAGAGCCCAGTGGAAGCAGGCAGGGGGGCTGGCCCCCGGGTCTCGGTGCTGACACTGCCATCCTGGCTGCCACACCGCCTGCCAAGCGTGGAGCCCTCCGCTCACGGGCGTCTTCCTGGGGGGTCCACGGAGAGCAGCCGGGGGCGGGGTGCCCAGAGAGTTGCCCCTCCTCCGACCATGGCCTTCTCTTGTCCCGGAACAGGACAAGAATCTGAAATCTTGAATTTTTTAAAATATTTATTTATTTATTTGGCTGCGCCGGGTCTTAGTTGCAGCACTTGGGATCTAGTTCCCTGACCAGGGATCGAACCCGGGCCCCCTGCGTTGGGAGCGCAGAGTCTTAACCGCTGGACCACCAGGGAAGTCCCAAGACTCTCAAGTCTTATTTTTTGCATTTAGACAATAATTTGAAAGGCAGCGTGGGCTCAAATGCTTGGAATAGGCCGAAGAGCTGCTGGGGTGTATTTCACTCATCATAAAACCATGCATAGGGATTTCCCTGGTGGCACAGTGGTTAAGACTCCGAGCTCCCAATGCAGGGGGCCCAGGTTCGATCCCTGGTCAGGGAACTAGATCCCACATGCATGTCGCAACCAAGAGTTTGCATGCCACAACTAAGGAGCCCACGTACCGCAATTAAGGAACCAGCACAACCAAATAAATAAAATAAAATAAACATTTAAAAAAACCCCAAAAAACAAAAAACAAAACATGCACAGCCGGACACCGCACGGTTCCCGAGCCCCTCCCCAGCCAGCTTCTCCTCTTCCCCAGAAGATTCCACAGGGGGCAGGCCGCCCAGCCTGGCACCCCGTTGTGCTGCGGGAAGCAAAGCCCCCTTCCGCAGCTCAGAGGCTTTGCCTGGAAGCACCAAGATCAGTGATGAGGGAAAGGTGGTAAGAGCAGAGCCCCGCGAAGCAGGGGCACCTGGACCCCCGTCCATGCTGCTGCCTGTCCCCGGGCCAGCCCCAAGCCCCTCCCTCACCTGCTGGTGCTGCCAGGCTCGGGCAGCAGGACAGCCGGGCCCAGCCGAGGCCGACCAGGGCTGAGGGCAGGCTCCCGGGGTGCCTCCCCATTTCCATCGGGCCCAGGGCTGTGCCTGAAGGCTGGCGCAGCCCTGAGGAACGGTGGACAGTCCCAGCAGAGCACACGAACGGGTGGGGGTTGTGAGCTTGGGGGGCTTTCTGTGTTGGGGGGCGGAGACAGGCAGGAGGGCGACGCTGGGATTCAGGGCTTGTCCTGCTGAGATGGAGGCCCGTGGAGAACCCTGTGGTTTTCAGCAGAGTTCATGATGTGATGAGCATTCAGGGACCTGGAAGCTGGCATGGGGCTTACAGCGTAAGAGGGAGAGGGCAGGGCATGCAGGCCATGGTCCTGAGAGAGAGGAGGGGGCGGGGGTTGGGGGGAGCAGATACCGGAGCACAGAGGGTCGGCGGTGCTTGTACCTGAAGCCTTAGCACAGGCGATGTCACCTGGGGCTCCAGCAGCCCCCAGCGCAGGCAGGGGGATACTCAGGACGGGTGGAGGAGGGCCAGAGGTGGCAGGGCCCAGAGCCGAGGGCCGAGACCTCGCGGCCAGGCCTGTGGCTCGGGCACCCACTGCACCTCTCCCTTGTGCAGCCCTCCAAGGGGGCCAGAGCCTGGCCGGGGAGGCCTGGGGGAGCGGCCGAGTCTGCGCTGGGCGCCTCCACCCCAGGGATGTCCCATGGACCCTCGGCCTGCCCGTGCTGCTTCCCCCACTGATCTCCCTGAGGCTCAGAATACTTGGCAAGGGCCGCGGGGAGGGGAGCCCCGCCCACGCTGGCGAGGCCACGGCATGGCAGAGGCCAGCGGCTAGGAGGGACCCCACGACCCTGGTGACCATGCCGCTTCGCGATCCTGCAACAGAAAGAGCTGGCGGAGATGAAGCACCAGTACAGCATCGACGAGCTGAAGCACCGGGAGAGCCTGATGCAGGCCCGGCTGGAGGACGAGCGGGCCCGGCGGGAGGAGCTGGCGGAGCACGAGGTACGAGGCCACCGGTGGCGGTGGTGGCGGGACCCGCGCCCCGCCCCGCCCCGCCCCGCCCCGCCCGAGGATGCTGCCGCCGGTCATGGGCCAGTGCCGTGGAGGTCAGCAGGGCCCAGGCCCCCAGAGCCTGTCCTTTGATTGAGAACAGCTGGTGCCCAGGGCCGCTGGGCTGCCAGAACCTCAGTCAGGGCAGCACGCTGACCTGCCCCTCCTCACCCCACGGCCCCCAGGCCCCCCTCCAGCACAAGGGCTGGGGACTCTGTGCCGAAACCATCTCTCAGAACAGCCCCTGTCCTTAAGACCCCTGGCTGGTTCCTGGCAGGGGGTGGGGGGGTCGGTGGGCAGCCAGAAAAGCTCATTCCTCTCCTTGTGCCTCTCCTCCGGCCGGACCAAGCTGGGCACCCTTCAGTTTTCTGCCTCTGGACCCCCGCCCGTGCTGGGCCCATCGCCTGCCCTTCCCCAGCCTGCCTTCCCGAGGGCCGGGCGCCCTTGGCCCCGGTGTCCAGCGTAGGGCCCTGCCCAGGGAGCCCACTGTGTCTCTGACCTCAGGCGGCCTTCGTGGAGCACCTGAACGGCCCCTTCCTGTTTGACAGCATGTACGCCGAGGACATGGAGGGTAGCCAGCTGTCCCACCTGCCCGGCGTGGGCGAGCTCTTGCAGACATACCCTTCCGGGTCACGGCCGCCCCCAGGGCCTGGGCGTGGGAGTCCGGGGGGCTCCCCTTCCACTCTGGGCCTCAGGTGGCACACCCAGGGCCTCGAGAACCAGGTCGGCTGTGAGCGCAGGGACACGTGGGTATCTGGTCAGCAGGGCCCAGGCTGCCAGAGATGGAGGCTGGCTGACCGTGTCTGTGACTCTGACCCTCATTACCTTGTTTATGGGCTCCTGCTGTGCGCTTTGCATCCAGCATTTAAAACTGTTTCAACCACCCCATGGGGTGGGTGCTATACTGGACCCCAACTACCTTCTCGTGGTTGGGGAAGCTGAGCTTGGAGAGGGTGAATTGTCCAGGTTGCGCAGTTAGGAGCTGTGGGCTGAGCCTGCATCCCTTCCCCCAGAGGATGTGGTAGGCGCTTGTCATCGTGGCTGAGGGACTCGGGGTGGACGCGGAGCAGAGACAGCGAGTCACAGAGAGAAACCCGCTCCTAAACACCCACGGCTCAGGAGAGCGGGGAGGGGTCGGCTCTCCTCCCAGCCTGGCCCTCGGCTGCAGCCCCGCCTGACCTCAGCGCCTGAGCGCCCCTCGTGTGGCAGGCGCTGCAGATGTGGAACCCTCAGCCCAGAGCAGCGAGGAGGCCACAGAAGCAGCTGCAGGGCCAGGCCTTGAACCTGGGGCTCTGTGCCCCGAGCCGGCGGTCCCCTGACCTCCGCAGCCTCCCTGTGCACCTGTGGCCGCCGAGCACAGAGACGGCCTGGACAGCAGGGCCCCAGAGACAGAAACACACGCTGCTCAGCTCCCTGGCCGCTCCCCCCTCTCCGGGCTCCTGACCCCTTCAGGTCCCCTGGGGGTCTCTCCTCTGCTCTGTCGCCCCACCCCCACCACGCAGGACCCTCCCTGAATCCCTCAGGCTGAGGGTGGAGATGCCCAACCACCGATTCATACTCCAAATCCCAACTGCAGCTCTGCTACGGGAGCTGCTTCCACCCCCATGTGCGCACCCCCAGGCAGCTGTGAGCTTCCTTAACGGCCACTCACCTACAAGGACAAGTTCGTCATCATCTGCCTGAACATCTTCGAGTACGGCCTGAAGCAGCAGGAGAAGCGGAAGGCAGAGCTCGACACCTTCATGGGGTGTGTCCAGGAGGCCGTCCAGGAAAAGCAGGAGCAGGGCAAGCACACGATCGCCAAGTTCGAGGAGAAGCACTTGCTGGTAGGCCCTGCCCCGAGCCCCTTCCCTCCTCCCGCTCCAGGTGCCCACCCGCCAGAGGCCCGGCCCCTCCACCGCTGACGACCCGAGACCCACGGGGCAAGCCGCTTGCTTTCGGGTCAGGCTTGATATAGGGAAGGAGCCTGATCTTCCTCCAGATGGGGTGGCCACGACCACAAACACCCTTCGCCCCCCAGTCACGCCTGGTCACTCCACTGACACTGCGTCTGCCGGCCGAGCCCCCAGGCCCCTCGTCAGTGAACGGCTGCTACTGGGTGCGGCTCGGACCCCCGTGCTCTCCAGCCCACGAGCACCTCTCATTGCAGACGGACCTGGCAGCTACTTGCACACGGGATGCTGCGGGGGTCCAGCTGGCTTCCCCCAAGACAGGGCCCACCTTGTGTTCCAACCTCCCCCGCAGAGCCCTGCTGGGCTGGGAGTCAGCCCACTGTGAGCCAGGACCTCACAGACAGCACCCCATCCCCAGGCTTCGTGAAGCTCAGGCTCTCTGCCCCTGCACCCGAGGAGACGGGAGTCACTCGAGGTCCCACGGTGACCCAGCCGGGTCCCAGTTCAGGTCCACATGAGTCTGAAGCCATCGTTCCTTCCACGCCTAATAACTCACCAGCTGGTGGAGCCTCTGCTCTGACAGCCTCCGACGTGGAGGGGGTGGAGCTGACACTCAGACTTGGGCAGTCCGACCCCAGAATCCAAGTTCCGGCCCACAAAACCAAATTGCCGCCTGTCACTTCAGGAATTAACACTTAATTGTGGATTCCTAAAGCACAGGTTTTGTTTCCAGAGTTTAAGCTCCATCCGAGACGAGTCTGAACTGACCAACTTCGAGATAAAGACGGCGGAGTACAGCGAGGACATCACCGAGCTGGCCAACGTGCTCATGACGCTGGAGATGCAGCTGGTGGAGCAGCTGGAGGTGAGGCGGGGCCCCGGGAACACGTGTGACGCGGCGGCCCTGCCCGGCTCCTGTGCGGGAACCTGGCGAGGGAGCACCTTCCCGGGGGCCACTCGGCGGGTCACACGAAAGCTTTCTGTGCTTCTGGTGCTTTTCAGTCATTGGGATGACAAGTGGCCCTCGTGCAGCATGAGGGGTGAGCTCGCACCTCTGGAATGGTCTCCCCGTCTAGGAAGAGTGCAGGATCTCGGCAGGGAGAGTCCTTTATTAGACCCAAGGGGCTGTCGAGGAACAAAATGGACCCCGCCCTTCACCCCCCACTCTGGGATAGAACGAAGGCTCCCGGCGCTGCAGCCGGTAGTCGCTGCATCTCGGGGCGAGCGAGGAGCCTAACGAAGTGCCGCTACGTGAAATCCGGGGCGGCCAGGCCGACCTGTGTGTCTACCAGGCAGCTGGCGGCCGAGGCCGCGGCCTGCAGAGCAGTGATGAGCGGAACCTCCCGCGTGCTGCCGTGGCCCCCCAGCCAGCGCCTCCTCGATGCCTCCCTCGGCCAGGTTCCCAGCACATCGCGGAGCAGACGCTCGCTCCCCGCCGGGGAGGCTCCGGGCCGCAGAGCACGTCTGTGGGGCATCGGGAGGCTCAGGCAGCGAGCGGCTCCCAACCTTTCCGAGCAGGAGGACCCCCTTGTCAACATCCCGCAATTCACCAGAACCTGTGCTTGACTTACTAGCCGCCAAAAAGCTACTAAGTGGAGCCGTGCTTTTCAATGGCCCTATGTTTTTTTCATTACAAGAGGGTTTACACACATTTGAAAAATGTATAATTAGCTCAGTCTGTAGACAGTCCTCGGATTCAGGCGCATTCCCTGTGCCGTCGGCCCACCCTGCAGCCCCTCGAGTCTAAAGTAGGTCGGGGGCGTGACCCACGCTGTGGGCTCACTGGGTAGCAGCCCTCCCCAGGGCCTCTGGGTGAGGCCCGGGCGCCTTGCTCAGCATTAGATGCAGCAATACAGGGGTGCCCTCAGGGAGGGAGGTGGGAGCCTTGCAGGTGAGAGGCCTGGGGTAACAGCCGGCATTCCCGAGGGTTTCCTCTCTGCCAGGCACCTTGCAAAGCATTTTGTGTGAAGAAACCCGTTTCTGCTTCACCACAACCTCGCGAGACACGTACTATGCGAAGGGAACCCATTTCATAGGTGGGAAGTTGAGGCCCAGGGAAGTTAACAACGTTCCGAGTTACAGCCAGTAGTGGAGCTGGCAGGCAGCCTGGCTCCTAGCGACCCTCCCGTTTCTCTGGGGGTGACGGAGGCAGATGCCACTGAGAACCCCAAGGACGGGGTGAGCTCTGTGTGTGCCTGTTGGTGGGGGGCTCCTGGCAGAGAGACCAGCACAGGCAAAGGCCTGGAGAAGGCGTCGCATTCAAGCCCCGGGGGGTGACCGAGGCAAAGTGGCTGGAGGGTGACGGCTGGGGGCAGCCGTCGGGAGAGAGGCAGGGTCGGCTCACAGCGCCACCTGGGGAAGGTCAGGTGGGTGGTCTTTACCCTCAAGGTCTGCGGTCACTCTCCGCTGAGTGGTAAGGAGCACTTTTGCTCTGGTGCAGTTCGGTGGAGTTCATGTCAAAATATGCATGTTCTTTATCATTTCCAGGAGACTATTAACATGTTTGAAAGGAACATCATCGACTTGGTGGGACTCTTTGTCGAAAACGTCCAAAGCCTATATCCTTTCCTTGATGCCCCTCTGCGGGGAGGCGCTGCAGGCCGCGGGGCTCTCAGGGCCCGCACCACTGCTCCCCGCCTGCAGGGGGCTGGGGGGAGTCGCCTGCATTTTAAACAAAAGGCACAGAAGGGTACAGCTTCTTCACAGCTAAGCAGGATGCAACTAAGTGGGGTCCCTTCCAGGTGGCTCCCTGTGCGGTCACATGCCTGCCCCCTCCCACTGCCACCAAGGAAAACAGCCCACCTTCAAAGGATGGAGATTTGCCAACCACCTGGAATGTTCGAGGAGTATTTCCGGACCCTCAGCACAAAGGTGCCTTATGAGAGTAGAAGTCTGGATGCCCACTGGGCGGCTCCGCAGGCCGCTGCGTGCAGCACGAGTCCTGGCCCGTCTGCGCTCTAGTGAGTGACTTCACCGGGAGACCACACCCAGAATCCACCCTCCCCCGGTACTGCAGGTGCACACGCCCTGGGGGTGGGGCGACCTCTGTGCTGAAGCCACTGACAAATACATCATCTACAGGGAGATGGGTTAAATGTCAGGTTAGGAACCAACATTGGGGGCACGCCTGACCTTCTGCCACCTGAACTCAGGGCCCTGAAGTCCATCCCAGTCCTGCCCTCCTGGGCCCACAGTCCCGCTGGGTGACAGAGCTATGGGAGCAGCCAACCGGAGGCCGGGCCGGGAGACTCCCTGAAGGAGGGTCCACTAAGTGAGGACCTGAGGGTGGGCCAGAGGGATGGGCTGGAAAGGTGGGGAGGACGTCCCAGGCAGGCTCAGGAGGCAGCCTATGCAAAGGCCCAGAGGACGGGGAGAGGCGGTTCCAAGAGGAGGCCTTTAGGTCACAACGGAGTGTGAGCGCCGCCAGCACAGCAGGGGCGGGCCGGGACTCCGGCTGCTGCGCTGCGGGGAGAAAGCGCTGGAGGGGAGCGGACCAGGAGGCACCCAGAGCGGGTGCGTGGCGGGCGAGTCGGAGGGCCCTGAAGGCGGGGATGCACGGGGCCCAGCACAGGGGAGGGCGTGCCCGGCCTGCTCCAGCCCGGCCTTGGCTTAACTCGCGCTGCACGATGGCTCAGTGCCGGGACCTGGAGAACCACCACCACGAGAAGCTCCTGGAGATCGCCATCAGCACCCTGGAGAAGATAGTCAAGGGCGAGCTGGACGAGGACCTGCCGGACGCCGTGCGCTCGGTAAGCGCGGGGGTAGGGCCGGGCGCCAGGCAGACGCAGCCCCGCCCCGCGGCCCCCGTAAAGCCTGAAAAACCTGCCGGAGCTTCAGTCTCCTCATCTGCAAGAGGGGCGGTAGGAAGGCGAAATAGGCTAACAAGCAAAGCAGCTGGGGGGCACCCAGTGCAGCCCAGCTACAGAGGAGCTTGTGATAATTAAGTGCTTTCAACTTACCGAGAGGTTGCTTTCCCAAAGCTCATTTCTGTGGGGCTTCTGGCACCTTCTAAGAGAGGCAGCGACAAATAGAGGTTGAGGTCCGAGATTTCCCCGGAAGGTCGTCTCAGCCCCGAGTCTCTATGGCGGGAAGCACTGCTGGGGTCTCTGCCCGCTCGTGGGGCTCCAGGTCTCCTGCGCTGGGGGCCGGCAATGGGTGGGCTGTGTCTCTGCGAAGGGCACCCACTTTCCTTCCTTCACCATTCCCTGCCCCCCTCACCTCTCTCCTCCTCCGCGTCCCACCAAGGCAAGCTACCACCCCCCTTTGCGGGACCCTGGCGTTACTGCTCTTCTCCACGCAGCAGCCAGAGACCCTGGGACTCCTTCCCCCCAGTGAGTCCTGGAGCTAGGTCTCCGCCGCGCCCCGCCCCCTGACACACTCTTCCCCCAGGCCTCCGTGCACCTGGCTCCTCCCCGTCTTTCAGATCTCAGCTCACACCCAGCTCCTTGGAGAGGCCCCCCATCACCTTCCCAAAGGCCCACTGTCTCTCCGTCACAGCCGTTCATCCTTGTCAGAGCCGCTGTCACGGTTCCAAGCTATCGTGTTTGCGTCGACTTGCTTAGGTTACTCTTCACACTACATACAGGCCCCCGGGGAAGGCAGGAGTGGCCTCTTCCCCACTGCGCTCAGCCCCCGCCCGGGGTGCCGGGTTCACCACGCCCTCACCACGCCCGCTGTCAGGTGCTGGCGGAGTCCCGCAGGCAGGGACCAGCAGTTCCGACCCCGCAGCCTCTGTCAGGGGCCGAGACAGTCACCAGTGCAGCGGCAAGGTGGCAGGGCCTCCTCAAACACCCAGACACTGGGAGAGGTCACCTTCCCGAGCCGGAAGCAAGGCTGCCCCCAGGAGCCCACCCTGGAGCCGCCTGGCAGACCACCTAGCGGTCGTGGAGTTTTTGACGCAAGGCTCCGGGGTCTGTGACACCTCTCTGAGGACTGGGACACGCAGAAAAGGAGGCCCCGAAGTCAACGGGAGGTGAGCAGCCTGGGCGGGTGCTTCCAGGGTGGCTCTGCACCTGTTCCCGCGGCCCCGGGACACCCAGGCTGCTGACTGGGTGGGGCCCGCACGGGCTTGGTTAACTCACCAAAGGACCCCGGAAAGTGGCTTTCCCACCCGGTCTACAGATGGGACAGCTGGGGAGACAGGGTCTCAGAGGAGTTCGGTAAACACCCAAGATGTGTTGTGAGGACACCTCGTCTTGTGAGGACGGGTCTGGATTCAAACCTTAGTCTGAGATGCCGAGCCCGGGCACTGTGCCCTCACTGTAGACACAGTGGGCGTTCTGGGTCTGCCCGTGGCCCCAGGCCCCAGGGTAATGGGGCTCTGCCTCTGGGCTAAGGGGCTGCCTTGGGCTCCCGGGCAGCACTGGTATCGGGTGCCACCCTGGAGGCCTCACGGGGCAGCCGGCCAAGCCCGCTGGACACCCCTCCCTCTGCAGGCCCATCAGCTCTGTCCTTTAGGAACACCTGTAGCAGGAGATGGTACACCGTCTCCTTATGTTTAAGCAACAAAACGTGGGGTAGCAAGCCCTGACTGTAAAGCGGAATAATCACAAGGAGCTGACAGGGACCGAGGGCCTCCCGAGGGCCAGCTGCCTGAGCAGCTCTGGATGTGTATTTGCCCTTTTCATCTCCAAGCCGACACAGTGAGATAGGTGCCAGTGTGGTTCCCTTTCACAGGCGAGGAAACCGAGGCTCAGAGATGACAGGGAGCGTGTGGGTGGTGGACATGGCAGGACAGGGGCTTTCAGACGAGGCCCTCGGCGATAAAAGTCTGGTTTCTGTTTCTAACCATCAGTGAGCGTATTAGTAACAGGGTCTCAGAACACTCTTTTTGCAGAGACGCTAACATTTCAAAATCCATAGACTGTATTCTGGAGATCATTAGGTTAACCACTCCCGAAGGAGAGAGAAACCCACGTGTACACACCCGCCCGCGCCCTCTCTACAACGCAGAGCTTTCAGGTCCCTCGCCGTCGCTGGCGACATGAAGCGCCTCCGCTTAAAGCTGAAGCAGCCGCCGGTGAAGGCCTCCCCACTCTGGGAAGTGACCACATGGACCCGCAGCCACGCCAGACACATGTGGCCTGTTCACGTGTGAACACCTGGAACCAGCTGGGCCTGGCGAGGGCCGCGTCCCACAGCGTCGTCCACGGCGGGGAAGCGGGTGGGAACAAGGCAGGAGCCCAGATGGGACCCCAGGTCCGACTGGGTTGACGTGAGGGGCAGCAGAGACCCACTGGTTTGTGGGACTTCTGTCCTCAGAGGAGCCCTGTGCCCCTCGGCCGGCCTCGTGCTGCCCACCCGACGGGCAAGTTTCAGGCAAGTCAGACTGGAGAACCTTGGTGAGGTGGCTGGGGCGGCCCTGCCTTCTCTTGGGGAGGGCACGCTCCCCACAAGGACTGCCCCGCCGCCCAGGGGCCCTTTCCGGGCACTGGTGCTGCCGGGCCGACGGCGTGGTCACCCGAGACGGGCCCGAGGAAGTAGGATGCGGGCTGGGTACCGCCTCCACCTGCGGGGAGCTGAGCCCCGTCCCCTCTGGCTCCAGCGCCTCTGCGCTCGGGGCGGGTCCAGGCCCTCACCTGCTCCTCCTTGCTCCCCAGCTCTTTGTCGACAAGGACACGATCGTTAACGCGGTCGGGGCCTCACACGACATCCACCTCCTGAAGATCGACAATCGGGAGGACGAGCTGGTGACCAAGGTCAACTCCTGGTGCGCACACCTGGTGGACAAGGTGAGCGCGGCCAAGGGCAGGCGTCTCCCGGCAGCAGTACCCCACGCTGGAGGCCCGCCACCCGCCCCGGCGCAGACGCGCACGCAGGGCTGGAGCAGGGAGGAACGGAGTCAGGAAGGCAGGCTCACGATCCCCGCCTGACAGGCCGGCCGCCGTCTGCCCCTCAGATTCACAAGGACGAGATCATGAGGAACCGCAGGCGCGTGAAGGAGATCAACCAGTACATCGACCACGTGCAGAGCGAGCTGGACAGCCTGGAGTGCAGCGACCTCCTGGACTAGGGCTGCGGCCCAGCCCTCCCCCCCCGACCCCCGACCTTCACAGGTAGAAATAAAGGACTTTGGTTACCTTTCTCCATCCTCTGTGTCCACATCTGAGCAGTTGGCGTCTTCTGAGAGCGACTCCTAGGCTCTCGGCCGCCCCTCCGTGGCGCCCAGGGCAGGCCCTTCCCCAGGTACAGCTCCCAGCACAGCCTGGGGGCCTGGCCAGCCCACCGAGGCGGAGGCCGCGGGGACCCAAGGACCCTCCACAGCTGAGAGCACAGCTGGGCGTCACCCATGAGGTGGGGATGTGACAGTACCTCTGGCGAGCACACTCACGGTGCGGGGTGGGGGCTTGTGGTGAGGTGGCCAGGGCCCCCGGAAGGGGGGCGAGCAAGGCCCAGCAGCTCCGAGGCCTTTGTGCCCCAAACTCGCACACTCTTCCTGCTCCTCGACCTGGGCCCAGACACCCAGAGACCCCGCCTGCAGTCTGGAGCCCTGTGAGTGGCCCTGTCAGGAGGACCTTGGGATCCCTGAGCAGGTCATGTGCACATCAGGTGGCCTTGCCCAGGCTTTTATCCCAGAAACAACAAACACTGTTTACTTTCTATTTTTTTAAATATATATTTTAAAAATTTATTTATTTATATTTATTTTTGGCTGCGTTGGGTCTTCGATGCCGTGTGCAGGCTTTCTCTAGTTGCGGCGAGCAGGGGCTACTCTACGTTGCGGCGTGCGGGCTTCTCATTGCCGTGGCTTCTCTTGTTGCGGAGCATGGGCTCTAGGCGCGAGGGCTCAGTAGTTGTGGCTCTCGGGCTCTAGAGCGCAGGCTCAGTAGTTGTGGCGCGCGGGCTTCTCATTGCCGTGGCTTCTCTTGTTGCGGAGCATGGGCTCTAGGCGCGAGGGCTCAGTAGTTGTGGCTCTTGGGCTCTAGAGTGCAGGCTCAGTAGTTGTGGCACACGGGCTTATTAGTTGCTCCGCGGCATGTGGGATCTTCCCGGACCAGGGCTCGAACCCGTGTCTCCTGCATTGGCAGGCGGATTCGTAACCACTGTGCCACCAGGAAAACCCTACTTTCTATTTTTAAGAGTAAATCATTTTTGCTAAAACAGTAGGAACAAACAAACAGAAACAGATGGCTCGGACCAAGAGGGACTCATTTTTAAAAGACTGTTTGATTAAAAACCGGAAGACAAAAGCCTTGGGGCTGAGGGCCACTGAGAGCTCCCCAGTGGGAGGGTCCGGCCCAGCAGCACGTGCCCTGTGGGTAGGCAGGGTGGCCTCGGGGACCCAGAGGTGACCGGAGCAATGAGCGGAGGCTCCACGAGCTTCGAGGCGAAGAGTCGTTCAATACAATCACTCGTACCCATGCCCCTACCTCGGCCCAAGCTGGCCTCCACCAGGTGCGTGGCTTGGGGCCCGGCCTCACCCCTGCAGCAGCTTGTGCTTGACGGCCGAGCTCTCGGAGCAGAGGTGCACGAAGAGGGCGCCAGCGGCCGTGCGCGCCTGCAGGTCCCACACCTCGTAGTCGTGGGCCCACTCGACGTTGCCCCACTTCTGGATCTGAGGAGAGGACGGGACAGGCCGCTGGGTGACCGGCCAGAGCCACGACGTCCCATAGCTGAGGAGAGTAGGCTCTGATCCCGCCCGAACATGAGACACGCAGGGGGAGCGAGAGGTGAGAAAACGCGGTGCGGGGGCGGGCAGAGCAGGCACCGTGCTCATGGGCACGGCCGCACGTGCATCTCCCCCAGGGGCCTGACCTTCCCACGGGGACGCTGGCGTGAGGCAGTCTGCGAAGTGTCACCCTCTGCGAGCTGCCTCACTGGGCAGGGCTGCAAGTGCCCCGGTGGGGGGTGGGGGATGAATAAACCAGCCAGGGCCACACGGTCGCTGCAGCCCGGGCTCCTGGGGGAGGCCAGGACAGCAGAGGCCAGCACGTCTGCGCCAAGCAGGGCTGCAGACTCTCTCTCCAGGAGTAGCCCTGGCCTAAGCGTGGCTGTCAGTGCGACCCCAGCCCACCCTGCAGGCCCCTCCCTGGCCAGGGGCCCAGAGGCGTGGGCCGCCCGCCCCCCACCCAGGAACTCGAGATCTACCTGCATTTCAGGTGGCCCAGAACATCTGAAGGGCGTTTTATACTCTCAGAGAACCGTTTTGCGGTGAGTAGAACGTGAGGTTCAGGGAATGATGGCCCCGCTCGGACCCCACAGCCAAAAGCAGAGCCCGGACTGGAAACCCGGTTTCCTGGCTGCCGCCTCCAGGCCCAGATCGCCCTCTTCCCATCCAACCCTTTCTCACACCAGAGAGAAGCCGGCCTCTCGTAACACAGAAGCAGTTTTATCCCCTGGCATTTTCCTGAGCGGATGACTAGACGAACTTGGGAAATGCTGTCATTACAAAAGGGTTTTTTCATCATGCTAGGAGCCAATTTGTAACAGCAATTAACCTTCTGAGGCTGCAGAAGTGACAAGGGGACTGCAGAGAACACCATCATTCTGAGTTAAAAAACGCAAACGGCAGTGCAGCAAAGCCTTATTAATTCTGAGCCCCCTAAACCAAACGTGCACAAGTAGCAGCCCCGGGGGCCCACTGTGCGCACGTCCGGGTGTGCAAGCCCAGCCTCCAGAAGCACCCACGTGGCCCCCGCTCATCTTGGGGGGCCCAGCCTGCAGTTGTGCCTGAACCTCCACCCGCAGAGGGGGGCTCCAAGACCCGCCTCCGGCATCATCTCAGGGGGCGCCCCCGCCTCGGATTCCTCCTGTGCAAGATGGGAACAAGAGCCCTCGCCCGACACGGTGCTGAGAAGAGGCGGCGAGGCGGTGAGGGAGGGCTGAGCAGCACCGCTGCAGTTTGCTACTGCTGTGACGTGACCACACCTCTACGGGCCTTAGCATCCGGGCTCCGCGTGTACACGGCGGGGTGCCCTTCGGGGAGTCTGCCTTGGGGCTGCGCCTCACCTGGAACGTCTCCTCCAGGCGCGACAGCAGCACAGCCTGCTCCACCGTCAGGTGCAGGTCGATCAGGCCCAAGGTCAGCACCATGGACTTGAGCTGGCTCACCACAAACTCGATCCCTGCAGGGACACAGCCAGGTCAGGACCCGGGGCCCCCATCCCACACAGGGCAGTCGCCAGGCGGGGACAAAGCCTTCGCCACACTTCTAGAGGAGCGCTCTGCTCTCCTTCGGGGATCCTGGCTCCGCTCCTGCCTGGGACGGGCCCCGGCCCATCGGAGCGAGCACTCCACCCCGTGACCCGAGCCAGGCCAGGGAGACTTGAATGGAGACTCCTGAAGAGGGGAGAGCCATGTCCCCCAGGGAGGGTGTGAACCTGCTGGCCCGTGGACCAGGGGACAGCTTAGCATGACAGCCCTCCACCCTCAGCCCGTCCTCCCTGGCCGACAGGAAGCACCGCGTACCTTGTAGGGCCCATGTGTTGTAAGAGGCCAGGTGGCTGACCAGCACCTCCCGAGTCCGGGCTGGGATGCTGGGCCCCATGATGCTGGTGGAGGAGCCGATCTTCACGCCGTATCTGAAAGAAAGAGGCTGCACGTCTGTCTGTCCCGCTGTGCAGCCCAGCTTCTGCCCAGAAGCAGAGCCCCCGCCTGCTGAGCACATGCGTGCCCCTTCAGGAGCCAGCTGGGGTTACTGACAGCACCTGCCACTGCAGTCAGTGGCCTCCTGACCTAGTAACCTTCTGTCACCGAGAGCAGAGGGCAAGAAACAGCTCTGGATGAAGGCACAGTTGGCAAGTCAGGCAGCAGGGGGTCACTTATAGCTCCTGAAATTCTAATTCACTGGCCTGAACGTCTATCAGAACTGTGGGCTACCTGCGTTTCAAACCTTTGCAGAAAAGTTTTCACATATAAGCCATAAAAGACTTCTTTTAAATATTATTTTCTTTACAATAGTTGTGTATGTCCTGTATCAGGCAATCATTTTTTCACACATTTATTAAGCCTCTACCATACACAAGGCACTGTTTTTGGTCTGGGACACGAGCTAGCTTCAAGAACGACACATTTTCAAGAACAATCTTAACTACATAAAATGCAGGAAAAAACAATGGAATAAAAGCAGTTTTTGTAATTTCCTTTCATATATCACTGATTTTTCCCATTGGTTTAGAAACAGTCTTTCTGAAATTTCCAATAGTACAAATGGAACACAGGAAGTGGCCACGTTTTCCTGTAATCTGTTACGGGTGAGAAATTTCAACTGCCACAAAAAGCTGACCATTTTGTACCATAGCAAAGGCCTGTAGGCACCAAACTATTGTTCCATTTCATTGGACTCCAAAATGGCATCGCATCTCTGCGGTTCTCACATGGCATCTAGTCGTTCGGTTTTATCTGATCCTTCAGCACACTGGCTATGCCTCTTACTACAAAACCCAAAGATACCGACACATCGTGGGCGCTCAGGAAACGCGTACAGATAAAAAACGCTATGCCAAAACCACTCCGTGTACACACATTTACAAAATACTGTGGTCACGGGAGCACAGGGTCAGAGCCCTTTGCGAATCCCCTGGGAATGAAATGAAACTGAAACAACTTTGCCACATCAATGGTCTGTTCAATTCTGCACAAGAGTCTTCCTGCTAAGGAAAAGCACTGGGCATCATCAATCCCTGGAAACCTCCCACCCACAGGTTCACCTGTCCAGACTTTTCTCCGTGTGTCCGGATCACACACGCTGCTTTGTGATCGTGTGTACGACTGTACAACACCTGTGACAACGAGCAGGACGGCAACTGCCAACGCGAGCATTCACTGTGTGCCAAGCAGGGTGCATCACTTCGTGTACACCCCCCGACACCCTGGGAGGTAGGGATTATGAGCCCCACTCACAGACAAGGAAGCTCAGAGAGATCAAGTCACTAGCCCAAGGTCACACAGCCAATGGGGGCAGAAGCACTGAACAGCATTTTCCCCCAAGGTGGCCCTGTCCTGCGTCCCCTGGGTGCTCTGAACTCAGAACACTGACCAGCTCAGGGCCCTGGCTGTCCAGCATGGCCTGGACCCTGGCCTGCCCAGCGCCGAGCGGCTCACCTCCTCTCGGCCCAGCCTATGACCGGGTCCCACTCGTTCCTCTGCAGCTCCACCAGCGTCTCTGGTTCTTCCACCCTGTAGCTAATTCAGTGCAAAAGCACCTCCATTAATAAAAAAGTACAATTCTCTCATCCAGTGACAGACACAGATACACAAAACACAACAGCAAAAGACCTCTCCACCCCCCACCCCCGCCCCCAAGCCTTTCCCCTAAAGCAGTGGTTCTCAAAGTGTGGCCCAGGGCTCACCCTGGACCTTGCTGGAAATGCACATCCTCAGGCCCCGCCCTCTGGGGGTGGAGACCAGCAACCTGCAGCTTCACAAGCCCTCCAGGGGTTCTGCGTAAGCTTGAGTTTGAGACCCGCTGTCCCAAACATCCCCAGTTATCACCAGGTCACTGCCTGCAGTGCTGCCCTGGCGCTGCTCTCAGCACGAACACTGTCCCCAGACCCACACCCCCTTGGTGCCAGGATGCTGTGCCAGCAGCTCAGTCACTCGTCCTGCCTGCCAGCCCCTCCCAAGAGGCGGCGCCCCAGCCACGGACCAGCTGCCTGACTGCCCACGTGCCTCCCAGCTATAGATGCGGCCGCCAGCGGCCCTGCCCGGCACCACCAATGCCAGGCCGCACCACTGTTCTGACCAAGAGACAGAGATGAGGTCAGCTGAGGGGAGCTGAACTGCAAGGCCTCCTGGGACGGAAATCTGAGGGGGTGCCGGGGAGGCCAGCCTGGTGTGAGCAGAAGTGGCAGCGAGGTCACGAGGGTGCGGGGAGGCGGCTGCCCAGGGGAGAGGAGCGGCCCCCAGGGCAGAGGGGGCTCCCACCCGCATCTGCTCTCAGTACTGGGATGGTCTCCAAGAAAACCACCCTTCTCTAAGCTGGGCTGGAAGGGTGCTGTTCCCTGTAACCAAACGGTCCCTAACGCAAACGGCGCAGACTTTCCAACAGCAGTGCCAGCGGCCTCTGCAGGGGCACATCTGTCCCCTCCCCCCAGTGCCGATTTCACGTGCCACCCTGGAGGTTCCCGGGTGCCGGAGCATTTGGGCGGCAGACATGGGGCTGCTCAGTTGTTCCTTCCACTTCCTGTCAACACCCCCGACCCACCCACTAAAGAACCCGGGCGCGGGGAGGATGCAGACGAGGAGGCCAGCCGCTGGATGCCAAGGTCGGGCCATCCGTGACCCAGCGGACAAGTGACCAGCAGGCGGCCTACGTGAGAACGTGCGGTGGCCGGATGTGACCCCCTGGGTCCTAGAGCCTGCAAGAGCTGCAGAGGCCACCAGCCTGCCCTGCCCCAGGCCAGGGGACAGCTGCTGGCTGTGGGAGAGGGCCGGCCCAACCCTGGGGCAGCCCATGCCCTCCCACCCGGGGTCTGCAGAGCAGCTGAGTGCTGAGGAGGTAAGGGCCTGCCCTCTCCTCCACTGAGAAGGCTCCGGGCAAACAGGCCGAGGGACTCGCTCAGGCCCCGGGGAGGCCGCCCACACGTCCATTACCAGACGGTGTCAGTGTCCAGGAACTTTGCGGCTGCCTGGATGAGCTGGTCTTTGCCTCGCTGGGTTGGGTTGTCTAGAGACGTGTTGCACAGTGTGGTCTGGATCAAAGGCAGAGTGAGAGCCCGTCAGCACGGCCGCCGGTCCCGAGGACACCGCCCAGGCCCCAGGAACAATGAACTCCCCCAAGGTCTCAGTCTCTGTACTACCAGGCTCTGCGGTGTTTAATTCAATCCTCACCACAACCCTTTCCAGGAGGTACTATTATTGTAACCATTTCAGAGACGTGGGAACCCAGGCCCAGGGAGATCAGGTTCAGCGAAGGTGACGTGGAAGCATTCCTGGATCTGGCTGAGAAGCTCACCCGCCAACTCCCCGACGCCTCAGAAAGCAGGGGACAAGCCAGCCAACCCAGGGGCAGGACAGTTTTTCCAGATCTGCCTTGTGGCCCGCAGGCTGCTGAGCTACCCGAAGGCTCCGTCTGCAGCCCGTGTCCCCTGTTCCCTGGACAGTCCAGGGGAGCTGGCACGCGGGCGGAGAGGCTGAGGAGCCCGCCTGGGGCCTGGGGCCATGTGCCGGGAAGCACAGACTCGCGACGCCATCGTCTCGTCCCGTCCTGACCACCACCCACTTTTCAGGGTGGGGACCTTGCCCAAGGGGCGGCAAGGTCGCCCAAGGTGACCGAGTGGGCCCCTCCCCCAGCTGCTCCTCTCGGGCCTCGGGGAGGCCAGCTTCTCGGGGAGGGTCCGCACCGCCACCAAGCCTGCTGAGTGCCAGCTGAGCTGAGGCCAGGCTGGCTATGTGCTGCTGAGGAGACGGACAGCAGGCACGACCAGCACGTGACCCGGACCGTCACAGCCCCTCAGAGCTGGCAAAGCAAAGGAGCGGCCGCCCCCGAGGGAAATAAGAGAGCTGGCGGCCAGGGAGGAACCAGGCCCTGGGGGCGGGGCGGGGCGGGGCGGGGCGGGGTGGGTGCCCACAGCCCGCAGGGCCTTATCGAAATCGGGACAGGATCCCCAGTTCTGCCCGGTGCCCCACGAAGGCCGTGGCAGCCTCGGGCACGGGCTGCGACCTGTTACCAGGTGCATGGTGTATGCCTTGATGGTGTCCCGCTGGGAGTCCCACTCGGTGGCCACAGCGACGGCCAGGGCCTCGCTGGGGACGGTGAAGAGCTTGGCTTGGGGAGTCCTCAGCTTCCTGTGGTCCAGATTGATCTCAAAGCCACCTTGAAAGATCAGATGAAAACCTCTCAGGGGTTAATAAGCAGAATCGAGTGACCACCCCTATATTTAGCTACTTGATTCGGTGCAAAGACGCCCCGAGCCCCTTCTGGGGGGCGGGTGGCTTACAGAAACACACCCGACGAGAGCGCCAAGACCAAGCTCACCGAGGAGCTGGCTGGAGGTGAAAAGTGTTTCCACCCATTCACAGAAACAAAAGAGGCAGTGAAAATTCCACTCACTCACCTTCACCCTGTGTGATGCTGACATTCTGATAGAACCTCTTCCTTTCTGTTGGAAAGATTTTTCAAAAGCGCAGTTTAAAATGCTGTGGAGACAGCTCAGGAGGAGCTTGTACCATCACTGCTGATGCTGACTGACCACCCTGACTTCCACACAGCGCCCAAGGGTCTCCCCACTCCACACGGATCAGTGGCTTCTGAGTAACAGGCTAGGAGCAGCAGCCCCGCCAACACGAGACTGGAGGCCCCTGCGTCTGTCTGGAGGCCTCGGTCGGGGTGCCCAGACGATGTCCAGCATGTTCTCCAGTGCCTGGCTGGGCAGCAAGTCCAAAGCCAGACCAGGCAGGAAGTGGGGGGCAGGGGGATCTGAAGGCTGACTCATCCCTGGGGGAGGGACCCACCCTGCCGGCATGGCAGAGCATTCTACCACACACCCCACACGGCCATGGGATATGGGCCCAAGAGACCTGGGGGCCAAGGAAAGGACGGGGCAGAGACTGACAGCACAGGCTGAACCTCCCAAAGCTGCCGGGACAGTGATGTCTCCCACGAGGGGGTCTTCTTCCCTCTGCCCCGCCCCTCTGTCCTGGCCAGGCCCACCTCTGTGCCTGATCAGAGAGGCCGGCCAGGCGGGTTCAGGGCTGCGCTGAGAGGAGGGCAAACTCCAGTCCTGGAGCAAACTTGGTGACGACTAACCCCCTTCCAGGGCAGGACTCAAAGCGACCCTGCCCTCGAGGCGCGTACCGTCTTGTGGGAAGATGGACACTAAACCCAAGAAGCCTCATCTTGGCTGGTCCAAAGGAAGACCTCCAAGCAGCTAGATGGCACCTGAGAGCCGCAGAAGAGCAGGGCAGGCCCAACCGTGCTGACGGCTTTCGCGTGTGTGTGTGTGCACGCGCGTGTGCGTGTGTGTGTGCGCGCGCGCGCATGTGTGTAGCTCCCAGCAGAAGGAACAGCTTACAGGACGGTCAGGAGAGCAGGCTTTGGAACTAGAAAGGCGGTGAGCAGGGCAGGCCTGCAGCACCCGGCAGACAATGGCTGGAGAGGCCCAGATCTGGGGAGGAGGCCGGCAGGTCCCGGTGAGGAGGGTGGGGGAGCCAAGTTGGGGGTTCACACAGGCAACGAGACCGGGATCTGGAAAAGTCACTTGGCGGGATCCATGCTCCGCAACAATGTCAAAAGATGGAGGTTTTCTCACTGGACCCTCCAAGGTCTTGGGTCTCATAAGACAAGTCATGAGACTAGGAGCCTGTGAAGCACCCATATCCTCAGTGATACAGGGCGAGCTACCAGCAATGGAAACCCCATCCTTACAGGCAGGAGACAGGCTAGGCTTGTAGGATCACACAGAACGGGTCTCTTTTGAGTATGAATCACCCCCTTTACAGACCGTCTGTTTCTGTGGCAAAACCACACTTGGTGACTTTTAAGTGACAATTTTAAGGACTATGTAGATACAAAGAAACGGGTATGTGAAAAAGCATTGAATTTTAAAAGCTGGCCACAAGACACCAGGCTATATAGGCGGAGAACATTAACAAGCTGCTCCTGTGAAGAGTGCTGAACTGGAAATTAACGCCCACTGGGTCCCTTTCTCCTGCGAGGTTGCTTCAATACATATAAAGAAACAGGCGATTCTCTGTGTCACTTCCCCGGACACTCCTCCTCCTGTCCCAGGCTTCACAGACCAGTGAGTGATCCTTCTACCAGCCTCAATTTCCGGGCTGGCCTTTGCTTTGGAAAGACTCAAAGCCTCAGAACTGCAAGCACCACGGTGCACCAGGAACAGAGGACGTGCCTTCCCAGAGCTGCCTCAACACCCTTCTCTTTCTAGACAGTGCCACCTGGCGGGCCTTAAGCCTTAACGCTAGATTCTGACTCGGGGTCCCTCTACCCATAATCCTGGGGCGGCTGTGACGGAGCGTTTTCAAGTATCAGAATTCTTCGGGCCAGCTATATAAAGAACTCTTGCAATTCAATAATAAAAAGACAAATAACCCAACTAAGAAATGGTCAAAGTATCTGAATAGACATTTCTCCAAAGAAAATGTACAAGTGTCCAAAAAGCACACGAAAAGATGTTTGACATCATTCATCGTCAGGGAAATGCAAAGCAAAGCCCCGAGACACCACTTCATACCCACTAGGATGGCTATGATCAAAAACACAGATGTTGGGAAGGAGGTTGAGAAATTGGGACCTTCATACATTGCTGGTGGAAATGCCACCTTGGAAAGCAGGGTGGCAGTTCCTCAGAAAGTTAGGTACCATTTGGTCCAGCAATTCTACTCTTAGATACCTGCCTGTGAGAAATGAAAACATACGCCCAAACAAAAACCTGTACTCAAGTGTTTACAGAGGCATTCAGAACAGCCAAAAGATGGAAACCGCCCAAATGTTCACCCATGGATGACTGCATAAATAAGACATGGTATGTCCCTACAATGGAATATTATCAGCTGTGAAAAAGAATGGAGTACTGACACATGCTACCCCTGGGATAAACCTTGAAAACATGCTAAATGAAAAAAAGCCAGTCAAAAAAAACCACATTCCATTTATATGAAATATCCAAACTAGGGAAATCTACAGATACAGAGAGTAAAGTAGTGGTTCTCTAGGCCTGGAGGGATTGAGGGGGTACTCGGAGAGTGGTAGCTAAAGGGTACAGGGATTCTTTGGGGTAATAAGAATGCTCTAGAATCGATGGCTGCACAATCCGTTTGAGTATACTAAAAACCACTGAATTGTACACTTTGAGTGAACTGTAAGTGCATCATATCTCAATAAAGCTGTTAAAAAATTCTTCAGGCCAAATGTATCTACCACATAAATTAATATAAATGGGCAAAATGACTAAACACACCTTTTTTTCCAAATTGCTCTAGCATCCAGAGCAGGGGTTGGCAAACTTCTGCAAACAGCCAAATAAAGTATTTTAGGCTTTGCAGGCCATCTAGTCTCTGGTGCAACCAGCCAACTCTGCACTGTGGTGAAAGCAGCCCTAGATGCATGTCAGTGAATGAGCAGGGCTGGGTTCCAATAAACCTTTATTAACAAAAACAGGTGGCAGGCTGGCCTCCTTATCTACAGCATCTGCCTCAACCCAGCACAAGCAGCCTCTGAAGACGGGGCAGAGACTGAGAAGCTAAGCCACTTGTGCAGGCGACAGACAACTTGTCAACAGAGGAGACCTCCAGCCTTGCCTTCACCAGTGTCGTCCTCAGCTGGACAGGCAGCCTCTCCGAACACCTTTCCCTCTGAGCGGCTGACGGCTCCAAGAGCTGGTACAGGGCTGGACGCCACACAGCCCGGTGACCCTCTCCTAACCCCCTCCTCGCCTTCCGACAACCTTCAATGGCACGGCCGTCCCTAAGGAGCCAAGTTCAATCTACTTGCCTCTCCAAGTCTTCATGGAGAAGCCACCACTTGGGTTTAACCTTCCACTCCTCCAAAGACGCACAGACGCTCAGACCGGAAAAGCAGAGCGCTCAGGTCGGTGCGAGACGCTCCGTCCCACTGCTCGGCACTCTTTCACCCACTCTCATCTTCCTCCACGTTTGACTACCTACCAAGAGCCGAAGCTAGCAAGTCTGCAGTAGAAAGGAACAGGCGCAGGTCAGTGCCACCATGATGGCAAGTGGCACCCACCAACTGGATGAACCCACTGATTGAGGAAACTTAAGGGAATTCCTGAACGTGTTCCCTTCGCTCGTGCGCTGCCTCCCTGGGGTGCTGTAAAGGAAAAACAACGCTCCCGTTTTCCTTTACACACTCACACAGGTACTATGCTCCAAATGTGGAGGGGGGGCGGTTAGGGTTAGGGATCCCTACCAATCGGATACCACTGATCAACTCTTCAGACACCAGCTGAGTGTCCTACAACTGACTCAATTCTGACACTACCCACCTGGAGACAGCGCTGGATCCCATAGATTAAGCACTCAGTCCTACAAGACTAATGTCCTGCAAGATTAGTTTGCTAGAGCAGCTGATGGCACTTAGGAGAACAGTTTACTTACTAGAGTACCAGTTTACTACAAAAGGATACAACTCGGGGACAGGCAAATGGAGGAGATGCGTGGGGCAAGGTATGGAGGAAAGGGTGCCGAGTTTCCATGCTCTCTCTGGGCACCCTCCCTGCATCTCCATGTGTTCCCCAACCTTGAAGCTCTCCAAACCCTATAGTTCAGGGGTTTTGTGGAGGCTTCATTACACAGGCATGATTGATTAAATCACAGGTAATTAGTGATCAACCTCCATTCAATCTCCAGTCCCTCTCCCTTTCCCAGAGGTCAGGGGGTGGGGCTGAAACTTCCAACCCTCTAGTCAAGTGTGTTTGGTTCCCCTGGCAATCAGCCGCCATCCTTAGGGGCTTTCCCTAAGGAAAAAGTCACCTTGTTAACATACGCTCAGGTGTGGTTGAAAGGGGCTTGTTATGAGTAATAAGACCCTCCTTTCACCTTTATCACTCTGGAGCTATTTTAGGACAGAAGACCGACTATTTTAACAAAAGATTCTCCCACAGCTCTCATTACTTAGTAAACTACAAGGGTTTTAGGAGACATATGCCAGTACAAGAAAATGACCAAATGTGTACATTTCTCATCATAAATCAGACGGTCACAGATGCCCTTCCTCCTTCCCCTTTACTGGCTCTTCATGGATCACCTCCAGGCCCTTCACCTGGGCCCTGACAGGTGAGATCTCCGCTCCCTGCTACATCCATTCCTCTTCCCCATTTGTATAAAATTATGGAACAGAAGGGTGCTCAGAGACAACCTAGCCCTTCAACTCACAGAGGAAAATGATGTCCAAACGAAGCAGTCACATGCCTAAGATCACACAGCTCCTGGTTCAGCAGCATCAGACCCCAGGTATGTGCTTCTGCCACGATGCCAAGCTGCCTGTGGAGCTCTAGATTTCCTATAGCAGGCAGTGTCACAGCAAGCTCCCTCACCCGCTGCCACCTCTGGACGTGTTCCAGCCGCCCGCGTTCCACCCTCCCTGCTCCTCTACACCGAGCTCCTTCTCTTCTGTCAAGACTCAGCTTAAATGTCCTTTCACCCAAGACCCTTTCTAGGCCCTCAAAACCCCTAAGGTGGGAATAGGTGCTTCTTTGTACTTCCCTCACACAGGATATAGGCTACTGTTTAACCAGGGTGTTATAACCTTCTGCACTCAACACTGAACATCACCTAGGTGGAGGCTACGTCTCTCTTGACGACAACGGTGCCTCCCGCCCTCAGCACATCAATACTGAGTGACTGGAAG